>NW_016818573.1:273536-278178 GCF_001698545.2 Rhinopithecus bieti
CCCCTCCCCTTCCCTGCCCTCCTTTCCCCTCCCCTCCCTTCCTTTCCCCTCCCCTCCCTTGCCTTCCTGGCCCAAGTCCTCCAGTCGTCTTCCGGGATGACAGACCACTGTTTCCACCGCAGGCCCTCCAGTCTAATTTCTACTCACAGCCAGAGGGAGTGCAGCCATTACATTTTTATGCCATTTCCTCACCGTCCTGTGATCACCTAAAGTTACTAAACAAATCTCTATTAGAGTGCCCAGTTTTGTGTAGTAGCCAAATCCCAGAACTTGATTTAGAATGAAGTACTCTTGGGCTGGGCGTGGTGGTACGCACCTGTAGTCCCAGCTGCTCGTGAGGCTGAGGCTGCAGGGATCGCTTGAGTTTGAGGCTGCAGGGACCCGAGATGGCACCACTGCACTCAAGCCTGGACAACAGAGTGAGAGTTTGTCTCAAAAAAAAAAAAAAGAACAAAGCGTTTTCCACTTCTGGCCATTGCAGCCCCCACTGATAAGGAGTGGGGGAAGTCGGGTCTGCGCCTCTCCCTGGCCCCACTCCCAGGCTTGAGAAGACGCTGCCTTTGCAGAACAGGGAGGGAGGGCAGTGGGTGCAGAGAGTGCATGCTGGATCGACACTGGTGGCAGATGGCATCTCCCTCCCTGGGTGGCAGCTGTCTAAAGCTGGCCCCTGCCCTCTGAGGGTTTTATGGGCTCCCTTATGCACTACCCCCTTGACTGAAACTCCTGGGAAAAGGGCAGCGCCTCTCTGTTGACTAGCTCTGGTTTTCTTTCAAGTGGAATGCACTAACCCACTCTGTTGCATGCCCTGTGCCAGAGAAAACAAGTCCGTGGGGCCAGACCCCTTTTTCCGTTCCCGCTGTCCAGTGCCCACTGCAGTTCACCTCCTTTCTGGAGACCTTCCCTACCTGTGACCCACTGGGGTGCCATGACTGCAGGGAGCCCACCTTGAGCTCTCTGGGGGGCTTCCTTGAAGCACTTCTCACCAGATTTGGGATTAGAAGGCAGCTCCCCAGCTCCACCCCTGCAGACTCAGTGCCATAGCAGCTCTTTCCAAATCAAATCACTGCCCCTTTCAAATCCACCCTTGATCCCTTTATACTCTTGAGGTGGATGAGGGGCTTCGAGAGTGGCAACATGGGTTTCTGCTTTCTTTAAAATTCTGCAATTTGGCCAGGAGCAAGCACTTCACTTCGGCATTTCATATCTGTTCCATTCTGGAGCCTCAGTTGAATATTCTTTCATGCTGTTCATCCTTAGGACAAACCCAGAATTCTTTCCCTGGCTACCAGGCCCCACGTGATCTGACTTTTGAGCCCCCCATGGAGGTTTATTTATTTATTTTTTTGAGACGGAGTCTCACTCTGTCGCCCAGGCTGGAGTACAGTGACGCAATCTCGGTTTGCCACAACCTCCACCTCCCGGGTTCAAGCCATTCTTGAGCCTCAGCTTTCGGAGTAGCTGGGACTACAGGTGTATGTCACCATACTCGGCTAATTTTTTTGTATTTTTTGGTAGAGACGGGGTTTCACCATGTGGCCAGGCTGATCTCAAACTCCTGACCACAAGCGATCTGCCCAGCTTGGCCTCCCAAAGTGCTAGGATTACAGGTGTGAGCCACTGTGCCCAGTCCCCCATGGAGTTTTAAAATATCAGAATACCAACCTAGGCACAGTGGCACACACCTGTAGTCCCAGCTACTCAATAGGATTGTTCTAGTCCAGGAATTTGAGTCCAGTCTGAGCAGCATAGCAAAACCCCATTTCCAAATAACATAAAATGTCAAAATACCAAAAAATATTACAAATAATTGTATGTTGGTAAATGTAGAAACTTAAGCAAAGTAAATACCTTTCTGGGAGAATGTGAAATCTCAAAATTGGCACAAAAATATCAAAACTTCAGTAGACCCAAAACCAGGAAAGAAAATTGAGTAGCTCGTGCCTGTAACCTCAGCACTTTGTTTTGCTTCATTTTTCAGACGGAGTCTCGCTCTTATTGCCAGGCTGGAGTGCAGTGACGCAATCTCGGCTCACTACAACCTCTGCCTCCCATTTTCAAGCAATTCTCCTGCCTCAGCCTTCTGAGTAGCTGGGATTACAGGCACCAGCCACAACGCCCGACTAATTTTTTTTGTATTTTTAGTAGAGACGGAGTTTCACCATGTTGGCCAGACTGGTCTCGAACTCCTGACCTCAGGTGATCCGCCTGGCTCAGCCTTCCGAAGTGCTGGGCTTACAGGTGTGAGCCACCACTCCCGTCCTAACCTCAGCACTTTGGGAGGCTAAGGCAGAAGGATCATTTGAGACCAGGAATATAAATTCAGCTTGGGAAATATAGTGAGACCCTGTCCCTTGGGAAAAAAAAAAAAAAAAAAAAAAACACTAAAATAGGCAGGGCACAGTGACTCACGCCTATAATCTCAGCACTTTGGGAGGCTAAGGCAGGCAGATAACCTGAGGCTTGGAGTTCGAGACCAGCCTGGCCAACATCGTGAAACTCTGTCTCTGCTAAAAATACAAAAATAACCCGGATGTGGCAGCACATACCTGTAATCCCAGCTACTTGGGAGGCTGAGGCATGAGAATCACTTGAACCCAGGAGGTGGAGGTTGCACTGAGCTGAGATCAACTACTGCACTCCAGCCTGGGTGACAGAGCAAGACTCCGTCTCAAAAAAAAAAAAAACAAAACAAAACTGAAAGAAAAAGAAACTTGTAATCTGAGACTCCAACGTGAAAGAACCCAACAGAAATGTTTTTATAGGGCGGTTCTACCAGCCTTTGGAGGAACAGATGGTCCTTATCTCATACCAGTTGTTACAGAAGACAGAAAGAGAGAAGGTTGTCCAATTTCTTTTTTTTTTTCTTTTCTTTTCTTTTTTTTTTTTTTTTTGGATGGAGTCTTGCTCTGTGGCCCAGGCTGGAGTGCAGTGGCGTGATCTTGGCTCACTGCCAGCTCCGCCTCCTGGGTTCACGCCATTCTCCTGCCTCAGCCTCCTGAGTAGCTACAGGCGCCCGCCACTACGCCCGGCTAATTTTTTGTATTTTTAGTAGAGACAGGGTTTCACCATGTTAGCTAGAATGGTCTCCGTCTCCTGACCTCGTGGTCCGTCCGCCTCGGCCTCCCAAAGTGCTGGGATTACAGGCGTGAGCCACCACTTCCAGCCCCAATTTCTTCTATGACCCCCGCCCCCAAGCCAGGTAAGGACAGTATCAGAAAAGGAAAGTCTGTACACAGCATTTCATTGTGGACACAGATGTTAAGCGTAAACTAACAGAATAGAATATAGGAAAATACCCCACCTAAGGATAGGAAAAGGGTATCTTAAGACTCCCAAACTACAAAGCTCTATTCAGAACATTTATGAATCTAACTCCATCAAAATTAAAGATTTTTTTTTTACTAGCCTTAAAAAAAATTAAGGATTTCTGGTCAGGCACTGCGGCTCACACCTGTAATTCCAGCACTTTGGGAGGCCGAGGTGGGTGAATCACTTGAGGTCAGGAGTTTGAGGCCAGCCTGACCACCATGGTGAAACCCTGTCTCTACAAAAACTAGCCGGTCGTGGTGGCACATACCTGTAATCCCAGCGACTCCGGAGGCTGAGGCAGGATAATTGTTTTGAACCTGGGAGGCGGAGGTTGCAGTGAGCTGAGATGGCACCACTGTACTCCAGTCTGGGTGACAGAGCGAGAATTCGTCTCAAAACAAAACAAAACAAAACAAAACCAGACATCATTTTATGACCACAGGTTTAGTCAAAATTCATAAGGTGAATAATGTCAATGTTTGGTGAGAATGTGGGCAGACAGAAATCCTTGGTCCTCTGTAGGCACGTAAACTGACACAGCCCTTCTCTCAAGCAATCTGAAATTAGGTGTATGTTTATGCCAAGACCTTACACTCTCAGTCCTGGATAAGTAGGCCAGAGAGATTCTCACGCAGGTGTACAAAGAGGCAGGGGCATTGACCAGGCTGTTCTTTGTGAGAACAGGAGTTGGGAGCCTGTTTGGCATCCACTGTCAGAAGGATGAATTAAGTAAAGCATACAAAGGGAAACTACAGAACACTATGCAACGGTCAGGATCTACAAGGCTTTTAAAACACAGTGCAGGCTGGGCACAGTGGCTCACGCCTGTAATCCCAGCACTTTACGAGGCTGAGACCGGCAGATCACCTGAGGTCAGGAGTTCAAGACCAGCCTGGCCAACATGGTGAAACCTGGTCTCTACTAAAAAAAAAATACAAAAATTAGCTGGGCGTGGTGACGCAAACCTGTAATCCCAGCTACTTGGGAGGTTGAGGCAGGAGAATTGCTTGAGCCCGGGAGGTGGAGTTTGCAGCAAGCCAAGATTGCATCACTACACTCCAGCCTGGGCAATAGAGTGAGACTTTGTCTCAAAAAAAAAAAAAAAAAAAAAAAGTGCTAGCAGGGGAGGGTAGCATGTGCCCACAATCCCAGATACTCGGGATGCTAAGGCGGGAGGATCTCTTGACCCCAGGAGTTTGAGGCCAGCCTGGGCAATATGAGACCTTGTCTCTAAAAACAAAACAGATGGGGCATGGTGGTTCATGCCTATAATTCCAGCTTTTTTTTTTTTTTTGAGATGGAGTCTCGCTTTGTCACCCAGGCTGGAGTGCAG
>NW_016818573.1:280544-364990 GCF_001698545.2 Rhinopithecus bieti
TATTTATTTATTTTGAGATGGAGTCTTGTTCTGTCGCCCAGGCTGGAGTGCAGTGGTATGATCTCAGCTCGCTGCAACCTCTGCCTCCTGGGTTTAAGCGAATCTCCCACCTCAGCCTCCTGAGTAGCTGGGACTACAGGTGTGTGCCACCACACCTGGCTAATTTTTGTATTTTTAGTAGAGATGGGATTTCACCATGATGGCCAGGCTGGTCTTGAACTCCTGACCTCAAGTAATCCACCTGCCTCGGCCTCCCAAAGTGCTGGGATTACAGGCGTGAGCCATCTTGCCCAGCCTAATTCCAGAATTTTGAGAAGGCTTAAGCGGGGGGAGTCTTTGAGGCCAGGACTTTAAGATTAGCCTAGGCAGCATAGTGAGACCTCTGTCTCTCCAAAAATATATATATATATTTTAAAAGTAGCCAGGCGTGGTGGCACATGCCTGTAGTCCAAGCTACTCGAGGTTGTGGTTGTGGTAGGAGGATCACCTGAGCCCAGGAGCTCGAGGCTGTGGTGAGCTATGATTACGCCACTGCACTCCAGCCTTGGTGACAGAGTGAGACTCTATCTCTAGAAAATAAAAAAAATTTAAAAACCCTAAAACACAGTTTTGAAAGAAACGAGTAAGGAACAAAAGTGAGATCAATACTGCTTATGCAAATTAAATATACACAATACCATTTACTTATTTTTGTACTCAGTTTTATTTTTTATGTTTTTCTTGAGACAGGGTTTCACTTTGTCACCCAGGCTGGAGTGCAGTGGTGTGATCATAGCTCATTACATCCTCAACCTCCTGGGCGCAGGTGATCCTCCCGCCTCAGCCTCCAAAGCAGCTGGGACTACAGGGACACACTACCATGCCCAGCTAATTTTCTTTGTATTTTTTTGTGGAGCTGGGGTTTCCCCATGTTTCTCAGGCTGGTCTCCAACTCCTGAGCTCCAGTGATATTCCCGCCTTGGCCTCCCAAAGTGCTGGGATTATAGGCGTGAGCCACTGTACCCAGACTACAATACCACTTACATAAACAAAAAATACATATACACAAAATGATAAATGCTTCACAATGATCCATTAACACCTACCTACCTACCTTCCTTCCTTCCTTCCTTCCCTCTCTTTCTTCCTCTCTTGCTTTTTTTTTTTTTGGAGTCTTGCTCTGTTGCCCAGGCTGGAATGCAGTGGCATGTTCTCAGCTCACTGCAACCTCTGCCTCCCGGGTTCAAGCAATTCTCCTGCCTCAGTCTCCTGAGTAGCTGGGATTATTATTACAAGTGTGAGCCACTGCGTCCAGCCAGGCTCTGTTCTTCACAGGTTCACACTGCTTGCTGAATAGAGAATGGTATCAGGACAAAAGCAAAAACTGGGAGGTTGGGTGTGGTGGCTCACACCTGTAATCTCAGCACTTTGGGAGGCTGAGGCAGGTGGATGGCTTGAGGCCAGGAGTTTGAGACCAGCCTGGGAAATATAGTGAGATCCCATGTCAATAATAAATAAATAAATAAGCAAAAGCTGGAGATTAAGCATTACTGAAATGATCCAGAGGAGAGAGGGTATTGGTTTGGAGAAGCGCTGGATTCTGCATGTATTTCAAAGGTGGAACTGGTAAGGTTTGCTAAGTCATTAGGGGCAGAATGTGAGTCAAATGAAGGAGTCAAGGATGATGCCAGGGAGTTGACCTGAGCAACAGGAATCTCAGACATGCCCCTGACTGGGATGAGGCAGGCCAGGAGTCTGACCTTCAGCATGTCAAGTTGAAATGCTTATTTATCCAAGTGGGGATGTCAGATGGGCCACTGGATATTTAAGTCTGGGAGAGGTCAGGCTGAGATATGTAGACTTGGGGACAGGTGGAAAACAGTAGATGCTGTTCTGGTGCAGTGGTTCATGCCTGTAATCCCAATGCTTTGGGAGGCTGAGGTGGGCCAGGAGTTCAAGACCAGCCTGGACAACATGGCAAAACCCCATCTCTACAAAAAAATACAAAAATTAGCCAGGCATGGTAGCGCTTACCTGTAGTCCCAGCTACTTGGGTGGCTGAGGCAGGAAGATCATTTGAGCCCAGGAGTTTGAGGCTGCAGCGAGCTGTAATGGCACCACTACACTCCAGCCAGTGTGACAGAGTGAGACTCTGTCTCAGAAAGCAAGCAGCAGGTGGCTTTTAAGGCCGTCAGACTGAACGAGCTCACTCAGGGAGGGAGTGTGGTTGAGGAAAGAGGTCTGTATGCACCTCCTGAGAATATCAACCTGAGAAACCCAGACCTGCCCTCTGCCAAGGAAGAAAGTGGCCCAGAACTCTGGACTGCCCAGGAAATCAACTGAGTTGAGGCCTGGAAGGGGCTCCGTTTCTGAAAGTGGAGCCGCCTACATGTGCCTTCCACTGCGCCCCAGGTGTGGCAGAAGGCTGGCAGCCCCCTAGAAAGAACAGTTGGCATATTTTGGATGGCAAAACAGCTTCGCCTGGAGCAGCACTATTTAGGATATTTACATTGGATGTGCTCATTGTGAGGCACTACTCGGATGGAGTCTGAGAGCAGAAGAGGGGCCACAGGGCCACGGTCTGAGAAAAATCCTGCCTCTACGGCATCTTCCAGGATAACCTGCTTCCCTGGGGCCACATCACTGATTAATTAATAACAGCAACATGGCCCAGGGCAGTGGCTCACGCCTATAATCCCAGCACTTCGGGAGGCCAAGGCGGGTGGATCACAATTGAGTCAGGAGTGTCAAGACCAGGCCTGGCCCAACATGGTGAACCCTCTCTCTACCTAAAAATACCAAAAATTAGCTGGGCATGGTATGGGGTGGGCGCCTGTAGTCCCAGCTACTCAGAGAGGTCTGAGGCGGAGTAATGGCGGTAACCTGGGAGGTGGAGCTTGCAGTGAGCTGAGGCATCCAGCACTGCACTCCAGCCTGGCGACAGAGTGAGACTCAGTCTCAAAAAAAAAAAAAAAAAAAAAAAATATATATAGTAATTAATATAGTAGTATTTGAAATGGAGTCTCACTCTTTTGCCCCAGGCTGGCAGCTCACTGCCACCTCCGCCTCCCGGGGATCAAGAGATTCTCAGTTGCCTCAGCTCCCGGTAGCTGGGGATTACAGATGCCTACCACCACACCCAGCTAATTTTGTATTTTTAGTGAGATGGAGTTTCAGTCCAGGTGGGAGATGGAGTTTCACCATATTGACCAGACTGGTCTCGAACTCCCGACCTCAGGCACTCCACCTACCTCGGCCTCCCAAAGTGCTGGGATTATAGCCACCGCCTGGCCTGGGGTAAGCTTTCAATGTTTTAACTCCCTCCAGAACCTCATGGCCCATGAAGATGGCCAGGTGGGCCTGGGCCTAGGCTCTGAATGGCCTGCTGCCTCTCTCCTGGACACAGTGTTCGACTTCCTGGCTGGGGCTGGGAGTGCAAAGATTTATTTGTTTATTTTTTCTTGAGGCAGAGTCTTATTCTGTCGCCCTGGCTGGAGTGCAGTGGTGCAATCTGGGCCTGATGCAGCCTCTGCCTCCCAGGTTCAAGTGATTCTCGTGCCTCAGCCTCCTGAGTAGCTGGGATTACAGGTATGCGCCACCATGCCTGGCTAATTTTTTTTGCATTTTTGGTAGAGATGGGGTTTTGCCATTTTGGCCAGGCTGGTCTTGAACTCCTGGCCTCGAGTGATCCACCTGCCTAAGCCCCCCATAGTGCTGGGATTACAGGCGTGAGCCACCACTCCCAACTCGGGAGTGCAAGGATTGAAATAAAATCTTGTGAATCAAGTCCCTGAAGGAGCCATATCTCAGTTTGGCTCCTTCAGGGACTTGGCCAGGCCTGGGGCGCAGCACAGGAGACAAGCTAACTCCCCTGTACAGATGGATGGGGAAACACAGGCGGAGTAGGGACAGAGGACTTACACCAGGTTACATGGGGAGCCTGTGGATGAGGCAGGAGCAGAGGCAGAACTTGGGCCTGGTTCTCTGCACTGAACGACTCCTGGGCACCCTGCTGAACTCTCCCTTAGAAGGAGATTGGCCTCACATACCCCACTGACCCCTTCCTAGTATGCTTTTTGCCAGACCCCTTGAGACTGGCTGAGGACTGGTTGCCATAGAGATGGCCTGTTGGGCAGTTCCACGGTGGGGATGGGGGATGAGGCAGGATGGGGCAGGACACCAATATGCTAAATACCTACCAAGAGTTGGTTAGGACCCCGTTGGCGCGACCAGGGCAGGACATGCGGCTTCAGGCTCCAGGAACCAGCACCGGGCTGCTCAAGCTGCTGTCGACCATCTCTCAGGACAAGCAGGTGAGGTAGGCCCAGTGGGGGCACTTCCAGCTGCCCAGAGCCAGGTGGGCTGCCTTGGGTCAGGGAGGCCTGAGCTGGGGAGGCCCTTGAGAAGCCACGAGACCTGAGCTGAGGTCCACGTGAAAGTCAGGGAGGCAGGAGTGGGACAGGGACCACATGGAGGCCTAAAGGTCTTGGGAGAAGCCGAGGGATGATGCCCGGGGGTGACTCCCTGGGATGATGGGGTGATTTAGGGAACACTGTGGGAGGAGCAGGGTTTCAGGAAAGATTAAAACCACCTTGATGAAAATCACCTTGGTTTCTGCCTTGGCTGTAGCAGGTCCAGGGCCCAATGGGACATTTGGGAGTACAGTCCAGGGCCCAGAGGCGGCCTAGTGCAATGGTAACAAATCTGGGCTCCACCACTTCCCAGCTGTGTGACCTCAGTTACTCAGCTTCTCTGAGCCTCAGCTTTCTCCTCCAAGTGATGGGGGTGATAATGAGTACCGGCCTCCTAGGGTCCTTGGGAAGGTGTGTTTATGCATGAAAGTCCTGAACACACAGTAGGTGCTCAGCAGGTGGCGGCTGTTGCTATTTTAATATGCAGAATGGAGGTGGTGTTCAGTCGGGTTTTTTTGTTTTGTTTTGTTTTTTGTTTTTTTGAGACGGAGTTTTGCTCTTGTTGACCAGGCTGGAATGCAATGACGCAATCTCAGCTCACTGCAGCCTCCACCTCCCAGGTGCAAGCGATTCTCCTTTCTCAGCCTCCCAAGTAGCTGGGATTACAGGTGCAGGCCACCACACCCGGCTAATTTTTTTTTTTTTGTATTTTTAGTAGAGACGAGGTTTCACCATCTTGGCCAGGCTGGTCTCAAACTCCCAGCCTCAGGTGATCCGCCCCTCCTTGGCCTCCCAAAGTGCTGGGATTACAGGCGTGAGCACCACACCCTGCCCTGTTTTGTTGGTTTTTACGGTAACGAGGGCCCAGAGGGGCCCAGCCAGGCCCAGCCAGGTGCACAGAAGAGGAGGGCACCCGGGTGAGGTGCAACACAGTCCAGGAGGCTGCTTGAGCTGGCTGCTCCTCCCCTAATGTCTCTGCCCAGGGCCGCCTGGGGAGTGGTGATGGTGTGCCAAATCAGGACCTGCAGCGGAGGTCTCAGAGCTCAAGGCAGACAGCAAAGAAGGACCGCAAGTCCAGGGGCCAGAGCAAGAAAGGACAGGGCTCTGAAGAGGCTGAAGAGTAAGGAGCAGTGGGATGGGTCAGGAGGGTGCTGGGGGTCAGGGCCCTCTGGGGGCTGGTGCCGACCCTGACCCCCACCCTGTCCTTCCTCAGTCTCTTCCGCCTTTCTCCTCGGAAGCCCTCCTTTCCCTTCCAGTGGGCCTGGGAGAGCATCGCCACAGATATCCGGGCTGTGCTTCAGCCAAGTTCCCCAACCCCAGGCCACCGAGCCCTGCCCATGCCCTCCTCGTCCTCCCAGCGCCAGTCCAGGCGCAAGTCCACGGCCAACCTCCCAGAGGCCTATGGCTGCTGCCGGAAGACAGAGGCGCAAAACCTGAAGGCGAGACAACAGCTGGGAGCCTGGGGTGGTGTCTCCATCCCTCCTGGCAAAGGGGAGCTAGGACCGGAACCCCCCCGTGAGTGTGGCCTCCAGCTGCCTGGGAGGAGGCCAGGATCAGGATCGGCGTCCGACAAACAGGTCCAGCTGCAAGGCCCGGGTGCTGAGGAGGCTGAGAGGGGTCTGAGTTCTGGGGAGCTGCCCCAGTGCTGCAGGAGGGGGTCCATCTCAGAGGAGGAGCAATTCTCAGAGGCCACAGAGGAGGCTGAGGAGGGAGAGCACAGGGCTCCCTGCAGGAGGAGGGCTGGTTGTCAGAAAAAGGGGCAGATTTCCGGAGAGGAGGCCTCGGATGAAGGGGAACTGCAGGGCCAGAGCCAGGGGAGCAGGCCCAGCTTCAACAACCTCCAAAGGCCACAGAGGAGGAAGACAAGGGCCAGGGAGCTGCAGGGGCCGTGGGACCTGGAGAAGCTGCACAGGCAGCTACAGAGAGACCTGGACTGTGGTGAGCGTGCGACTCGGAGCCCGGGTTCCCCCAAAGCTACACTGTGGGGACAGGGAGCGGTCGAGGAGGCTGGGCTCAGGCAGGCTGGGCTGTGCTCTGAGTGCTGGGGGGATTGCCCGGTGGCCTGGGAGAGAGAGGCAGCACCTGACTTGGTCCCACTGTGGGCAGGCCCCCAAAAGCAGCCCTGGAAGGCTTTGAGGGCTGCCTTCCAGGCCTCCAGGCAGAATGGAAAGGCCTATGCCTCAGAAGATGATGAAACTTTCCTGTCTGCCAACCTCCCCAATCGCACCTTCCACAAACGACAGGAAGCCACCAGGTAAGAGGGAAGAGAAGGGAGTGGGAGCCCACGGTGAGAAGTAGAGATGGAGCTGGTTCTCCAAGAGATGCTTAGGCATTTGAACTCTCATTCATTTCTTTCTTTATCCATTCACCAAACTTTTGGATCATCCATCCATCCATCCGACTACTGATAACATCCATCAACCATTCACCCATCTCTCTGAATACCTGGCCAATTATCTACTGATACAGCCACTTTTATTTCCCATCTTTTCTTCTATCCATCTGTTAAACTATTAACTAAGTGATTAATCCAACATTTATTATCTACTCCTAGGCCCTTAGGATGTAACTATTAAAAGACTTGGAATTAGCTGGACACGGTGACACATGCTTGTAGTCCCAGCTACTCAGCAGGCTGGGGTAGGAGGATCTCTTGAGCTCAGGAGATCAAGACTGCAGTGAGCTATGATCCAGCCACTGCACCCAGCATGGGCAACAGAGTGAGACACTGTCTCTAAAAAAGAACTTAAGGTGCCGGGCGTGATGGCTCACGCCTATAATCCTAGCACTTTGGGAGGCCAAGGCGTGCAGATTGTCTGAGTTCAAGAGTTCAAGACCAGCCTGGGCAACATGGTGAAACCCTGTCTCTACTGAAAATATAAAAAAATTATCCAAGTATGGTGGTGCGTGCCTGGAGTCCCAGCTACTTAGGAGGCTGGGACATAAGAGTCACTTGAACCTGGGAGGCGGAGGTTGCAGTGAGCCGAGATTGCACCACTACACTCCAGCCTGGGTGACAGAGTGAGACTCTGTCTCAAACGAACAAACAAACAAAAAACCCAGTCTGGTCAACATAGCGAGACCCCTGTGTCTACAAAGGAAAAAAAGATTAGCCTGGCTTGGTGGAAAGTGCCTGTAGCCCCAGCTACTCTAGAGGCTGAGTCAGGAGGATCTCTTGAGCCCAGGAGTTCAAGGCTGCAGTGAGTCATGATCACATCACTGCATTCTAGTCTGAACAACAGAGCAAGATTCTGTTTCTAAAGCAAAGGAGATAGTGGGAGCTGAAGGGGAGACTGGAGGCCGTGAGGAGACTGTTGGCAACACTGAGGTGAGGAACCATAAGGACCTGAACAAGGAGGCCCTGTGAATGGAGGGAGGGGATCCATTTAAGAGACACTTAGAGGCTGGTTCAATAGGCCTTGGTGACTGGTGACAGGTGGCATGTGAGGGTAGGGGAGAGTTCATTCAGCATTCTTTTTGTTTTTTGAGATGGAGTCTTGCTCTGTCGCCCAGGCTGGAGTGCAGTGGCGTGATCTCCACTCACTGCAAGCTCCGCTTCCCGGGTTCACGCCATTCTCCTGCCTTAGCCTCCCGAGTAGCTGGGACTACAGGCGTCCGCCACCGCGTCCGGCTAATTTGTTTTTTGTATTTTTAGTAGAGACGGGGTTTCACTGTGTTAGCCAGGATGGTCTAGATCTCCTGACCTCGTGATCAGCCCGTCTCGGCCTCCCAAAGTGCTGGGATTACAGGCATGAACCACCACGCCCGGCCTCATTCAGCATTCTTACGCACCCCACAATTCTTTTTTTTTTTTTGAGACAGAGTCTTACTGTGTCACCCAGGCTGGACTACAGTGGTGCAATCTCGGCTCACTGCAACCTCTGCCTCCCGGGTTCAAGTGATTCTCATGTCTCAGCCTCCTGAGTAGCTGGGACTCCAGGCACACACCACTACACCTGGCTAATTTCTGTATTTTTAGTAGAGACGGGGTTTCACTATGTTTCACCAGGGTTTCACCGGGTTTACACCATTCTCCTGCCTCAGCCTCCCGAGTAGCTGGGACTACAGACACCCGCCACCATGCCTGGCTAATTTTTTGCATTTTTAGTAGAGACAGGGTTTCACCGTGTTAGCCAGGATGGTCCCTATCTCTTGACCTCATGATCTGCCCACCTCAGCCTACCAGTGTGCTGGAATTACAGGCATGAGCCACCGCGCCCGGCCGCTGGCTAATTTTTAAATTTTTTTGTAGAGATGGGGTCCTGTTATGCTGAGTTTGACTTTTTTAAGATTTGACACGTAAGGGAGATTATATGGTATTTGTTTTTCTGTGCCTGGCTTATTTCACTTAACATAGTGTCCTCCAGGTTTATTCATGTTGTTGCAAATGACGGGATTTTCTTTTTGAGGCTGAAGGATGCCATTGTGTATATATACCACCTTTTCTTTATCCGTTCATCTGTTGATGGAATCTTAGGTTGATTTCAGATCTTTGCTACCGTGAATATTCCTGCAATGAACATAGGAGTGCAGCTACCTTTTCAACATACTCATTTCATTTCCTTTGAATATGTACCCAGAAGTGGGTTGCTGGATCTCATGGTAGTTCTACTTGTAATTTTTTTGGGGAACCTTGATATTATTTTCTATAATGACTGTACTAATTTATATTCCCACCAACAGTAAACAGAGGTTCCCTTTTCTCCACATCATCACCAACTCTTATCTTTCATCATTTTTATAATAGTCATTCTAACAGGTGTGAGGTGATATCTTATTATCACTTTATTTTGCATTTCCCAGATGATTAGTGATTAGTGATGGAAAAGACATTTGTATGTCTTTTTTTGAGAAATGTCTATTTGGGTTATTTGCTTATTTTTTAATTATTATTATTATTTTGAGATGGAGTCTCGCTCTGTCACCCAGGCTAGAGTGCAATGGCACGATCATAGCTCACTGCAGCTTTGAATTCCTGGGTCCAAGTGACCCTCTCACCTCAGCCTCCTGAGTAGCTGGGATTACAGGTGCATGCCACCACATCCAGCTGATTTATTTTTATTTTTATTTTATTTATTTATTTATTTTTTTGAGATGGAGTCTTGCTCTGTCGCCCAGGCTGGAGTGCAGTGGCCGGATCTCAGCTCACTGCAAGCTCTGCTTCCCGGGTTTACGCCATTCTCCTGCCTCAGCCTCCCAAGTAGCTAGGGCTACAGGCGCCTGCCACCTCGCCCGGCTAGTTTTTTGTATTTTTTTGGTAGAGATGGGGTTTCACTGTGTTAGCCAGGATGGTCTTGATCTCCTGACCTCGTGATCCGCCCGTCTCGGCCTCCCAAAGTGCTGGGATTACAGGCTTGAGCCATCGCGACCGGCCCAGCTGATTTATTTTTTAACTTTTTATTTGTAGAGATGGTGTCTTGCTATGTTGCCTGGGCTGGTCTCCAACCCCTGGCTTCAAGCAATCCTGCTGCCTCCACCTCCCAAGGTGTCGAGATTACAGGTATGAGCCACCACGCCCTGCCTCTTTGCCTTTTTTTTTTTTTTTTTTTGAGATGGAGCCTCACTTCATCACCCAGGATGCAGTGCAGTCGCATAATCTTGGCTTGCTGCAACCTCCACCTCCCAGGTTCAAGCAATTCTCTTGCCTCAGCCTCCTGAGTAGCTGGGATTACAGACAGACACCACCAGGTCTGGTTAACTTTTTTGTATTTTTTAGTAGAGACAAGGTTTCGACATGTTGGCCAGACTAGTCTCGAACTCCAGACCTTCAATGATCTGCCCGCCTTGGCCTCCTGAAGTGCTGGAATTTCAGGCATGAGCCATCGTGCCTGGCCTTTGCCCATTTTTTAATTGAGTTATTTGCTTTCTTGTTACTGAGTTATTTGAGTTCACATATTTTGGATATTAACCCCTTTTCAGATGTATGGTTTGCAAATATTTTTTCCCATTCTATGTCATATCTGTTGATTGTTGCCATTGCTGTGCAGCAGCTTTTTGGTTTGATGCAACTTCATTTGTCTATTTTTGCTTCTGTTGCCTGTGCTTTCTGGGTCATATCCAAAAAACCATTGCCCAGACAAGTGTCATTAAGCTTTCTGTGTGTGTGTGTGTGTGTGTGTTAGGGTCTCAATATGTCGCCCAGGCTGGAGTGCAGTGGCTCAATCATGGCTCACTGCAGTCTTGATTTCCTGGGCTCAGGCGATTCTCCCACCTTAACCTCCCGAGTAGCTAGGACTACAGGTCTGGGCCACCACGCCTGGCTAATTTTTTGTATGTGTAGTACAGACGGGGTTTCATCACGTTGCTGAAGCTGGTCTCAAACTCCTGGGCTCAAGCGATCCACCTGCATCAGCCTCCCAAAGTGCTGGGGTTACAGATGTGAGCCACCACGCCCAGCCTTTTATTTTATTTTTTTTGGCTCAAGATTGCTTTGGTTGTTTGGAGCATTCCACGGTTCTATATTAATTTGAAATTATTTTTTCAATTTCTGTGGAAAATGTCATTAGAATTTTGATAGGCTTGCATGGAATCTGGAAATTGCTTTGGATAATATGGACATTTTAACAATATTAATTTTTCCAAAGCACCCTTCATTTCTTTTTCTTTTCTTTTCTTTTCTTTCTTTTTTTTTTTTTTTTTTTGAGATGGAGTTTTGCTCTTTTTGCCCAGGCTGTATTACAATGGCGGGGTCTCGGCTCACTGCAACCTCTGCTTCCCGGGTTCAAACGATTCTCCTGCCTCAGCCTCCTGAGTAGCTGGGATTACAGGCATGTGCCACCACGCCTGGCTAACTTTTACATTTTTAGCAGAAACGGGCTGTCACCATGATGGCCAAGCTGGTCTCGAACTCCTGACCTCAGGTGATCCACCTGCCTCCACCACCCAAAGTGCTGGGATTACAGGCATGAACCACCGCGCCTGGCCTGCAAGCAGGAGACTTCTAGAACGAGTAGGGAAAGGCCTTGAGCTGGGCCTGAGGGCTGAGCCTCCAGGGCAGTCTCTGTCATGGACTTCCATGACAAACCCGACTCCCAGGACACTGGCTCTGGACCCTGCAGCCCCTCCCCACAGGCTCCCATATTCCCTTATCCAGCCCCTGGCCCTCTGTGGGGCTCCTGCTGCCCATAAACCTCTCATTCCCCTTCCCTTTCTCACCCAAGGAGCCTGCTGCAGGCCTGGGAGCGGCAGCGGCAGGAGGAGCAGCAGCAGGCCGAGCTGCGGCGGGCCCGAACACAGCATGTACAGCGGCAAGTGGCCCACTGCCTGGCAGCCTACACACCCAGAGGGAGCCGGGGCCCTGGGGCAGCCCAGCGCAAGCTGGAGGAGCTGAGGTAGGGAGCCTGGGCTTGGGGAGGCCTGGCTGGGAGAAGGCAGGGAGGCCGTGCCAGGTCTCAGTCTATAGGACTGAGGAGCACCAGCCCTTGCCTTCTCTGGGGCTGGCCAGGCCACTTCACTGTGTTTCCAGATACGGACGCTGAGTCATGGAGAGAAGGGGTCCATGGAAGGTCACCCAGTTAATAATGACAATCTCTGCAGCTGTTGAATGGTCAAGGTTAAAATATGCTTCATGTATGATTACCCTTTTTCAAATCTTCATTTCCTGATTTCCAATGCCAGACATGCTTGTTATAAAATTTCAAAGATTACAGAAATAATGCCTGGAGAAGGTGAATAGCCCTGTGACTCCACTCTGGGAGAGAGCCATTGTTCACAGTCGGCTGAAGAGTCACATTTTGTTCTCTTCCTATATTGTGACCATTTTCTGTTTGTTTGTTTTTTTTTCAGACGGAGTCTCGCTTTGTTACCCAGGATGGAGTGCATTAGCACGATCTCGACGCACTGCAATCTCCACCTCCCGGGTTCATGGCATTCTCCTGTCTCAGCCTCCCGAGTAGCTGAGACTACAGGCGCCCACCACCAAGTCCAGCTAGTTTTTGTATTTTTTAGTAGAGACGGGGTTTCACTGTGGTAGCCAGGATGGTCTTGATCTCCTGACCTTGTAATCCGCCCGTCTCGGCCTCCCAAAGTGCTGGGATTACAGGCTTGAGCCACCGTGCCCGGCCAAGTGTTTTGTTTTCATAGTAAGGCAGGAAGTGTAAGGTTCAGAACTCCAAGTGGCAGGTGCAGCAAGAGTGATTTAACCTCACTCCTTTTACTTTCTATTTGAGAGGGTTAAGGCATAAGTAGATATCTCCCATGCAGTCTCTCAGCCCTTACAGCCTGTGAACTTCGCTGTCTGAGCGGAACAGGAGACTATGTCTTGCCTAGGAAGGGCGGCACAAAAGAGGTTGTCCTGTGGGAGGGAGGGATGTGTCTTCCTTCCATTCTGAGATGATGCACGGGGCTGACACCCACAGGCACCACTTCCCTTTCTGCTCAGGGCTCCTGTCACTATTTTTCTGAGACAAAGTCTCACTCTGTCGCCAGGCTGGAGTGCAGCAGTGCGATCTCGCCTCACAACCTCCAACTCCCTGGTTTAAGCAATTCTCCTGCCTCAGCCTCCTGAGTAGCTGGGATCACAGGCGCACGCCACCACTCCCAGCTAATTTTTGTATTTTTAGTAGACAGGGTTTCACCATGTTGGCCAGGAAGGTCTCAATCTCCTGACCTCGAGATCTGCCCGCCTTGGCCGGCTCCTGTCACCTCTAACAGAAATAGCATAAAGCATCCAGCAGGAAAAGTGCACAAAATATCACAGAAAAGATAGGGACTGCCAGCTCATTTCCCACCTCCCCTTGTAACTGCCATAAATTCCTCCCTAAATAGTGAAAGCCCTTTTTTGCAGTAACTTGTGTTTCTGGCCATGGGTTTTCAAATCCATGTATTTTTCTCAATGGAGGACAGTTCCCTCCCTGGCACAGGGCCAACGGGCATGGCCCAGCAAGGCTGCGTTTTTCCACAGGGCCAAGCACACTCGCTGAGGTCCCAGCACAGGTCTTGGGGTCTTATCTGCGTCTCCCCTCCCTTCCTGTCCACAGGTGCTGCCTCCACACCTCAAGGCCTCTCTTATGTGCTTCACAGATGGATGCCTGGTCCCATGTGGGGTGTGGCCCGAAGGCCCTTCTTGCTGCTAGGGTGCTCTCTTCATGAGTGGCAGTGACACTCAAGTTTGTCAAGCAGAGACATTTATGACAAGTGCACAAACTGGGTTTTGGGTTTTTTGAGACAGGGTCTCCGCTCTGTTGCCCAGGCTGGAGTGCGGTGGCACAATCAGCTCTCTGTAGCCTAGACCTCCCAGGCTCAAGCGATCCTCCCACCTTGGCCTCCCAACTAGCCAGGACTACAGGGGCACACCACCACGCCTGGCTAATTTTTGTAGAGACAGGATTTCACCATGTTGCCCAGGCTGGTCTCAAACTCTTGGGCTCAAGTGATCCACCCTCTTTGGCCTTCCAAAGCGCTGGGATGGCAGGTGCGAGCTGCCGCACCCGGCCATGCTGGGTTTTTAGAAATGAAAACTGTGCTTCCCCAGTGGAACCCGGATCTCTCCGGGGTGTGTTTTTTAAATTTGAAATATATATATTTTTAGTTTCTCTGTTCCATTTTCCAAGCTGCCTGCTTATAAGAACCAGAGAGAATGCTGGCAAGCTTGTCCGATCCCTGCTCTATAGCACAGTGAAATAAACTGAGCCAAGAGCCCCGAGAGAGGCCTCGCCCAAAGTCACACAACCAACAACCAGAGCCCCCCCTCAAGGGGAAGAGGATGGGGAGGGAAGGCTATGTAAGCAGGTGTCTAGAAGCTCAGAAGCTAGCACTGGTCCCTTTCCCATGGGGGTGGCACAGGAAGATTGGCAAGCCCTGGCTGCACAGGGCTCGGCCCCTCACTTCCCAGCTGCACAACTTTGAACAAGTCCCTCAACCCTCCTGAGCCATCAGTAAACTGGGTGAATAATTTCCACCCTGGCTGACTTCACAAGGAATCCAGGCCAGAATGGGAATGAAATAGCTTTGTAAAGGTGAGGGTGAGGACGTGAATATCAAGTCTTTAGTGAAGATGAGCCGGCTCAGGAGCGGAGATCAACAGTTGTGTCCATGGTTAGCTGCACAAAGGCCTGTCTCCCCTGCAGGCGCCAGGAGCGACAACGCTTTGCTGAGTACCAAGCGGAGCTGCAAGGCATCCAGCACAGGGTGCAGGCCCGGCCCTTCCTGTTCCAGCAGGCCATGCAGGTGAGGCTGGCACCTGGACAAGCACACAGCTGCCCCCTGTGAAGAACTGGCTGAGTGGGTTAGGGAAGCAGGATGCGAGTAGGTCCCTACAGATAGGATCCCAGGGCCGCTGCCCTCTGGAATCCCTGGGACTCCCTCAGTAAGCAGAGCCCCACCTTGCCCTTGGCAGCCCTGGTGCAGCGCGAGAAGCCCTCTTCTCTCTCCTCAGGCCAATGCCCGGCTCACTGTCACTCGGCGCTTCTCCCAGGTGCTGTCAGCACTGGGGCTGGATGAAGAGCAGCTTCTGTCTGAGGCAGGAAAGGTGGACAGAGAATGCACCCCCAGGAAACCCAGGTGAGTCTCCCTGGCAGGTCAAGAACTGGCCCTGCCATGCTGCTGTGGGAAGGGGCGCCCACACCAGCACTCTGGGCTCTGGAGGGCCCCCCTCAGGACAGGCAGAGAGCCCAGAGGAAGGCAAGGCCAGGGTTGTCATTCCTACTTCTCAACGAGGAAACAAAGGACCTGGGGGAAGGGCCATGTTTAAGGACACAGGAGCGAACAAGCAGCAGAGCCAGTCTGGGACTCTGCAACCACATGAGCAGCCACACACCAAACTCTCATTAGGGGCTGGCACCACCACGCTGGTCACCCCATGTCTTAGAATAACCTGGTACAGAGCAGGGATTATGAAGCCCACTTGGCAATAAGGAAAGTGAGACTCGAGAAGGGAGAGTCACTTTGCTCAGGATCACACAGCAAGCCAGTACAGGAGCAGGGTTTGAAGCCACATTGTCAGTGGTTTTCTTGGGCATGGGGGTGAGAACTGCAGAGCCAGGGGCCTCTATCTGTGTCTTGAAGGAGCCACAGGTCAATGGGGGTGAGAATGGAGCACTCTCCTCAGAGGCCCCCAAGGACAGAACCCACCGGCAGCCAGCCTGACAGGCACTACAAGCCCAGCCTGGACCCGGAGTGCAGTTCCTGAGATAAAATTAAAGGCTTTATGGCAAACACAGTGTGGGATTTCTGCTGGTGGTGGTGGTGGAGGAGGCTACGGGTTGGAAGTGGGAGGTGACAGGTAGGTGGGCAGCAGGCTTAGCTCTGTCCCCACACCCCCTCCCCTCCAGGAGCTCTGGCTCTTTTGGTTCCCCCCACACAGCACACACAGCCCCTTCTCTGCTCCTGAGGAGTGGGGACATCTCGAAGAGCAAGAGCTGTAACTTCTCCACCCCATCTCCAATGTATATGTTGGTTCCTATAAATTCAAGCGTGAATAAGATGGAATGACTCCTGCCTCTGAGGATACCCAGTGAGTGGGAGAGGGAGTGGGCCCTTAAACGGGTGCATACAACATATCCCAACCCACGCTCACATCCCAACACACGCTTATATCCTAACACACACTCATATCCCAACACATGCTCACATCCTAACACACGCTCATATCCTAACACATGTTGAGTTGTGCCAGGCAGGGAGCCATAGACTGAGCAACCGTTGGGTGAGGGGAGGGGTTTCAGGACAGATTGGGATTGTGTGCACTGGGCTTTTTTTTTGAGATGGAATCTCGCTCTGCTGCCCAGGCTGGAGTGCAGCGGCTTGATCTCGGCTCGCTGCAAGCTCCGCCTCCCGGGTTCATGCCATTCTCCTGCCTCAGCCTCTTAAGTACCTGGGACTACAGGCGCGCGCCACCACACCCAGCTAATTTTTGTATTTTTAGTAGAGACGGTGTTTTACCGTATTGGCCAGGATGGTCTCGATCTCTTGACCTCGTGATTCACCTGCCTCGGCCTCCCAAAGTGCTAGGATTACAGGCGTGAGCCACCGCGCCCGGCCTGCACTGGGGTTTTAAGTCCCAGTAGTTTTAAGTTAGGGCTCCTCTCTTCAAGAAAAAAACTCATACACACAGATGTGCCACATTTTGCATTCAATTTCAGGGGTTCCACGGATACACTGACGCTCATGTGGCGCTCCTTCAGTCTTAACAGTTCACGGGGCGCGGGTTTAAAAAATCCAATCCAGGGTTGGGCGCAGGGGCGCATGCCTGTAATCTCAGCACTTAGGGAGGCCAAGGCGGGTGGATAGCCTGGCCTCAGGAGTTGGAGACACCCCCCTCCCATCTACAAAAAAATACAAAAATTAAAGGGGCGTGGTAGCGTTCACTCGTAGTAGTCCCAGCTACTGGAAAGGCTGAGGGGGTAGGATCACTTGAGCCCGGGAGGTCGAGGCTGCAGTGCGCCGTGATCGCGCCACTGCACTCCAGCCTGAGCAACAGAGTGAGATCCTATCTCAAGGGAAAAAAACAAAACAAAAAAACCAGGGAACGTGGGAACGAAGCGTTCCCTGACGATACTGGTTATAGCGGGGTCGGAAACTGGGCTGTGGAATTGGAGATAACGGGAAAACAACACCCGTTGAAGCCACGACCCTAGGAGTCCACTAAGCGAGCACCCATTGTAGGAGGGAGGTGTCTACGGAAAGGCCGTGAGGTAGTGAACACCCCGTTGCCGCTGAACTGCAAGCGCAGCGATGCCGGGGAGGAACTTCCAGCCACGAAGACACTGGCTTAAGGTCCTCTAAGTCCTTCCGGTTCTGGGATCCCATCTCCGGGTTAATTCCGCTTCCCTTGAGGAGCGCATGCACAACGGGACCACTGGCTCAAAGAACCCACCCGACCTGCGACGGCGCGAATGTGCAGGGGAGCTGTGATCCCGGTTTTCCCATGAGTCTCTGGGGCCGGCTCCAAGGTGAGCGACGGAAGCAGCCGCTCTTAGTTTCCGGCAACACGACAGCGGCTGACGAGCGACCCGGAAGTATTCCCATTTTGCGTTGTCTGGGCTCGGCGGCAGCCCGGCTTGGAGTGGACGTGCCACTATGGGGTCGTCCAAAAAGCACCGCGGAGAGAAGGAGGCGACCGGGACGACGGCGGCGGCCGGCACCGGGGGCGCCACCGAGCAGCCGCCGCGGCACCGGGAACACAAAAAACACAAGCACCGGAGTGGCGGCAGTGGCGGTAGCGGTGGCGAACGACGGAAGCGGAGCCGGGAACGTGGGGGCGAGCGCGGGAGCGGACGGCGCGGGGCCGAAGCTGAGGCCCGGAGCAGCACGCACGGGCGGGAGCGCAGCCAGGCAGAGCCCTCGGAGCGGCGCGTGAAGCGGGAGAAACGCGATGACGGCTATGAGGCCGGTGAGGAGGCGGGGCCTGCGCAGGGGCGGGTCGGGCAGGGGTCCCGGAACGCGCGGGTCTGGGTGTGCGCGCAGTGTCAGCGAAGCTCTCCGGGCCAGGAAACCCCCAGGCTGTCTGTATCAATTCTTATTAAATAGTCGTTCTACGGGATCCCGTGAGCCCAGAAGTTAGAGGCTGCAGTGAGTTGCGATCCCGCCAATGCGCTCCAGCCTGGGCAACAAAGCGAGACTCTGTCTCAAAAAAGCTTTTCTACAGTTGTTTGGGATTAGAGGTAGACTGTCTCCACCTGGCTCCTTGAGGACAGAGGGCTTCCATTTTCCTCAGTTGTCTTGTACAATCACAGATTCTCAATAAATGTGTTGAATGAATGAATGAAGTAGTGTCAGCGTATGCAGAGGCAAGAAAAACCTGGTATTTGACTAATCGTATTGGACGAATCTTGTAGGGCTCATGGTAGAGAAAGGAAGGAGTAAGATAGGCAGGGATGTGAACACAAAGGACCCTGTACTGTAGGCTCTGTTAAGAAATGTAGATTGTCTTGAGGGTAGTAGGGAGCCATGGCTGTGAGTTGAGGAGTGAGTTGCTCAGATCCGTATTTTGTAAACGTTACTAGATTGAGAACTTAGTCAAAGGTGGTCAGGATTGGAGACCAGGAAATCAGGAGGGCTACAGACCAGGCGAGGGCTGATGGTGGCCTGCACCAAGGCAGCAGCAGTGGGGTGGAGAGAAGTGGACAGGTTGGAGAGGTGTTTTGGAGGAGAAATGAACAGAACTCAGCACTTGTATGAGGGTGGGAAGGAGAAGGAATTGAGGATGACTCCTTGAATTTTGGCTTGAGTAGCCAGATAGGTAGTGGGTGTCATTTCTGCTGAAATTGAGGAGTAGGGAAGAGAAGGAGATTTGGAGCGGGGTGGGGGAAGATAATTCACTTTTGGGGTTGTCAAGGTTTATGTGCATGGGGAAATCCAGAGATTGGACTGGATAAAGCCACTGGGAGTCAGTGTCTGGGTGGCCAGTGAATTCCCCTGAAAGAATGCGACATGAGAAGCCAGAATCAGGAATAGAACCTGAGAAATGTCCTTATGTTAGTAGTAGGCAGAGAAAGATGTTACCAAGAAAAGGAAATAGAGTAACCAAAGAGGCAGGAAAACCTTTGTGTCATGGGAACTTTGGAAACAGAGTATTGTTAGAAGGAGGGAGTGATCAACAGTCCCACGTACCACAGGAGATCAAGCAAAACCAGAACTGAAAAGAACCCGTTAGATTAGAAACGAAGGAGACTGGTGACTTTGGGGAGCCTGAAGAGAATGGGATCCAGGGCCCAGGTGGAGGGTGGAGCCTTTAAGATACAGGATGGGAATGCAGGAAAGGAAGAGGTTTTTTTTTTGAGACAAAGTCTTGCTCCATCTCTTTAAGACACCTTGTCTCTTAAAAAAAAAATGAAAGAAAAAAGGAGAGGGCAGAATGGTGACTGTAGCAGTTTGGATCTCTTGGGTCAGGAAAGGAAGGTGCGCAGAAGAGGCAGGGCTCTGAGACTGGACTCGGGCAGAGGAGCTGCTGGGGAGCTTGGGTGGAAGAAGCTGCTGTTTTCTGCTGTTTCATCAGGCCCAGGTGCTGGTGAGGGGCCCTCATCTTTGATCCTGCAGTTGGAGCCGACGATGCTGGCTTCTTGGCCCTATGTTCAGCTCCTGAGCCATGCTTCTTCTTCTTCCAGCTGCCAGCTCCAAAACTAGCTCAGGCGATGCCTCCTCACTCAGCATCGAGGAGACCAAGTGAGTACTGTCTCCCTTGTTTCCACTTTGTTTTCTTTTCTTTTTTTTTTTTTTCTGAGTATACAATGCTTTATTTATTTATTTATTTATTTTTTTACCTGAATATGCNTCACTGCAAGCTCTGCCTCCCGGGTTTAGGCCATTCTCCTGCCTCAGCCTCCCGAGTAGCTGGAACTACAGGTGCCCGCCACCTCGCCTGGCTAGTTTTTTTGCATTTTTTAGTAGAGACGAGGTTTCACCGTGTTAACCAGGATGGTCTCAATCTCCTGACCTCGTGATCTGCCCGTCTCGGCCTCCCAAAGTGCTGGGATTACAGGCTTGAGCCACCGCGCCTGGCCCCACTTTGTTTTTCTAAGATAGGTGGCTCTGGGGCCAGCCCTGGGGAGGCTTTCTCACATGAAAGTGTGCTAATTGGAGTTGGAAAGTTTGTATAAATAATTTTAGCCAACAGTAAAGTTATAGAAGAGGAAACTAATACCTAAGAGTAAGGTGGCATTCACCAGTTAGATGCAGACCAGGCTGGCGCCCATGTTTCCTGCTTTGGAGGCCAGGGCCCTTCCCAGTGTCCTAGGCTTCCTGGGGCAGACCGTGTGTTTGGGACCGCTCACTCCCACCCTGTTTCTCCTCCTGTCTGTCTGGAAATGCACATGGCGCCCTGTGTCTTTGATAGCCCCTAACACTTGTATCTCTTGTTCTCAGTAAACTCCGGGCAAAGCTGGGGCTGAAACCCTTGGAGGTCAATGCCATCAAGAAGGGTGAGTATGGGGCTGAGGATGGGGTTTGGGAGAAAGGGCTATCTGAAGGGGTCTTTGAAGAAGGTGGGATTAGAGGGCAGGTTCAGCACGGTTTAGTGGTCTTACACATGCATATTTGCCGGAAGGCACGAGGTCCCTTCTTGCTGTTATAATGGGGACCTGGGACTCTGCTTGTTCTCTGAGTTAGAGCCGTGGCCGTCGCATACTCACTCTGGCTGTGAGGTGTTGTTAGATGGACTGGAAGACGTGCACACTTGCTGCAAACTGGGCTGTGCGGGGGTGGGTCTGTTGTTTTTCTTTAAAGCACGATTTGAGAAGCTTTGGAGCCACAGAGGGTCCTGTTGTGCTGCGTGGGTTGGCCAGGAGTGTGGGGACGAAGTGGGAGCAGGGAGGTGAAGGATTGTTCCTTCCTGTCCTGACCCCTTCTGGCCCCCTGAGCTGGAAGGGGGCAGGGTGAGTGGCTCCCTCCTCTCCCCACCAGCCATGGGCGGGCATAGCCTCACGTCTGGGCCCCCCTTCCAGAGGCGGGCACCAAGGAGGAGCCCGTGACAGCCGATGTCATCAATCCTATGGCCTTGCGACAGCGAGAGGAGCTGCGGGAGAAGCTGGCGGCTGCCAAGGAGAAGCGCCTGCTGAACCAAAAGCTGGGGTGAGGGGTCCTGGCCAGGGCAGGCAAGGGAAGGGCTGGGGAGGCCACCATCCTTGGCTGCCTTTTGAGTGGGGTTGGGAGCAGGAGCTGGGCTCCTCGAGCATCACTTTCTCCCCTCTTCAGGAAGATAAAGACCCTAGGAGAGGATGATCCCTGGCTGGACGACACCGCAGCCTGGATCGAGAGGAGCCGGCAGCTGCAGAAGGAGAAAGACCTGGCAGAGAAGAGGGTGAGCACCTGGGCAGCATGGGGTGTTTGCCCAGTGCTTCTGGTGGCCTGACTGGGCACTGAGGCAGGGGCCGACCCCAGAGAGGTGAGACGGGGTTCGGAGAGAGGACGGGCTGTGGTCGGTAGCATCCGCTTTGGATTCTCAGCAACTTTCCTGCAAGACCTGCTCATTTTGCACTCCACGTGGTTGAGCCCTGAGTGTTTTCTGGTGATGCTGAGTGGCCTGGGGTCCTAGGTCACCCCTCCCTGTCCCATAGGCCAAGTTACTGGAGGAGATGGACCAAGAGTTTGGTGTCAGCACTCTGGTGGAGGAGGAGTTCGGGCAGAGGCGGCAGGTGAGGCTGCGGCAGCCGGGGCAGGTGGTGCAGGGCGCACTGGCGGCCTTGCTACCTGGAATCCCAAGGTTGGGCGCATGGAGGGAGGTTCCTTACTCGCCTGATTCTTCCGTTAGGACCTGTACAGTGCCCGGGACCTGCAGGGCCTCACCGTGGAGCATGCCATTGATTCCTTCCGAGAAGGGGAGACCATGATCCTCACCCTCAAGGACAAAGGTGACGCGAGCTGGGTGCCTTGGGTCGGGGCACAGCCTCTGCTGAGTTGCGGACAAGTGTGAATGGCCACTGCTCTGTGCTGCCCGCAGGCGTGCTGCAGGAGGAGGAGGACGTGCTGGTGAACGTGAACCTGGTGGATAAGGAGCGGGCAGAGAAAAATGTGGAGCTGCGGAAGAAGAAGCCTGACTACCTGCCTTATGCCGAGGACGAGAGTGTGGACGACCTGGCGCAGGCACGGCCTGAGCAGGCTGGGCGGCGGGGGCTGGGGTGGAGAATGTCGGGAATAGGGGCTCTGAGGAGGTGGTGGCTCAGTGGCTTTTCAGGAGCCACCCTAGGTCCCAACCTGTACCTCTTGCCTTGCAGCAAAAACCTCGCTCTATCCTGTCCAAGTACGACGAAGAGCTTGAGGGGGAGCGGCCGCATTCCTTCCACTTGGAGCAGGGGGGCATGGCTGATGGCCTGCGGGAACGGGAGCTGGAGGAGATCCGGGCCAAGCTGCGGCTGCAGGCTCAGTCCCTGAGCACAGTGGGGCCCCGGCTGGCCTCTGAGTACCTCACACCTGAGGAGATGGTGAGCCTTCTTGCACCTTATACTCAGGGTCACGATTCTCTCTCCCCCTGGGGCTCCTGCGCTGCCCGCAGGCACTGGGAAGAGAGGGCAAGTATTTGTGTTCACAAAGCGCTTGGCCTCGCCGGCGAGCAGTAAATGGCAACCTGGGGAGGCACCAGGTGTTGACGGGTCAGTGCTGCTGAGCCAGATAGGCCCCAGTTAGTGTTTCCGCTCTGCCATGCTGCCAGCTTGTGCCTTGGGTAAGCCATCTGTGAGTCTGGAGTGCCCCATCTGGAGTGGCAGTGATAGGAGCCACTTCCTGAGGTTGCTGTGAGGAGTGACAGCATGGGTGAGGGGTGACTGGAAAGGTGTGCCTGGATTCTGTCTGCAGAGTGACTGTGTGAACGTGAGGTAGACAGCTGGTGTAGTAGGCGTCTTGCTCAGTGGGTAAGAGCAGGACTCTGGAGCCAGACTGCCCGGCTCTCCCACCTAGGAGCTGGGCGACCTTGGGGAAGGTACTTAACCTCTCTGTGCCCCAGTTTCCCTAGCTCATCAGTGGAATGGAGATAGTAACCACCCCACGTGTTGCTCATGTGTGAGAAGTGCCCAGGACACTGGCTAGCACAGAGGAACACCAAAGAAGCGTTCATCCTCGCGGGCTTGTGGTGGCCTGCGTTTCCCCGCCCCACCCCACGCCTCCCTCTTCCCCTCAGGTGGCCTTTAGAAGGACCAAGCGGAGGGTGAGGAAAATCCGCAAGAAGGAGAAGGAGGTCGTAGTGCGGGCAGATGACCTGTTGCCTCTTGGGGACCAGACTCAGGATGGGGACTTTGGTTCCAGGTGGGCTTGGACACCGTGGTGGGGCAAGAGGGCTGGGCTGGGGTGGCCCGGGGGCCAGTGCTCACCAGAGCGGCCTCCTTCCCTCAGACTGCGGGGACGGGGTCGCCGCCGAGTGTCTGAGGTGGAGGAGGAGAAGGAGTCCGTGCCTCAGCCCCTGCCGTCGGATGACACCCGAGTGGAGAACATGGACATCAGTGATGAGGGTGAGGGCCTGGCCAGGGGATGGGAGGGGGCAGGGACAGGAGCCCCAGGTTGGAGAAGATGGTCTGAGCAGGCATCCCCTGTGTTTCCCCCAGAGGAAGGTGGAGCTCCACAGCCGGGGTCCCCGCAGGTGCTGGAGGAGGATGAGGCGGAGCTGGAGCTGCAGAAGCAGCTGGAGAAGGGACGCCGGCTACGACAGTTACAGCAGCTACAGCAGCTGCGAGACAGTGGCGAGAAGGTGAGGCTGGGCATGGGCAGGCCTGGGGCTACCAGTGCATCGGCAGTCACCTGTCCTCACGAGCACATGTGTCATAGAGAACAGCCACATTCCTGTCTGAAACCTCTTTTCCATTTGTTTTTTGTTTTCTGGGTTTTTTTTTTTGAGACAGAGTTTTGCTCTGTTGCCCAGGCTGGAGTGCAATGGCGCGGCCTCGGCTCACTGCAGCCTCCGCCTCCCTGGTTCAAGTGATTCTCATTCCTCAGCCTCCTGAGTGGCTGGGATTACAGGTGCCTGCCACCACACTGGCTAATTTTTGTATTTGTAGCAGAGACGGGGTTTCACCGTGTTGGCCAGGCTGGTCTCCAACTCCTGACCTCATGATCTGCCTGCCTTGGCCTCCGAAAATGCTAAGATTACAGGTGTGAGCCACTGCGACCAGCCCTGGTTAAAGTCATGTTTTCTGTTTAAAAGTCATGTTTTGCAAAAGTTTGTAGATGCCTGCTTTAGTAGGGGATCCTTTCCTCGCCTCTCTCTTCCTGTGCATGTTTGTTGAATGCCTGCTGTGAGTAGTGCATTGTTCTTGGGCCGAGAAGGGTGAACAGGACAGCCACGGGGCCCTGGACTCAGGGAAGTGGCTTTCTAGAGTGTGTGGGGGAGAGCTTAGGGAGCAGCAGTGACCTTGTGAACGCAGGAACGGTAATTTCTGATGGTGACGGGAGCTGGGCACTCAGTAGACCAATATAATGTGTTGGGGGTTGGGATCTTAGACGGGGGAGTGCAGGGAAGACCTTTCCAAGGTACTAGTTCAGCTGAGACTTGAGTCACACAAAAGAGCCAGCCTTGTGAGGGATTAGGGGTGGCAGCAGGTGACAGGCTGACGTTTAGGCGGTAGACCAACCAGCAGGTATCTCAGGAGAAGAGACCTTAGAGTGCCTGAAGGCCAGGGAGGCCAGAGCAGAGCAGAGAGTGAGGGGGTGGTGTGAGCTGAGACGGAGAGGTCAGGAGGCCAACGCAGGGGGAGTCTTGAGCCCATGGTCATCGCTGCCCCACAGGCACAGTGTGCCAGGCACTGCCCGCATGCTCTGTATTTGTTGATTCATTCCATCCTCCCAGCAACACTCTATGAGGAAGGTTCTGTCACCTCCGTCATTCCAGAGGCCACATTTTTAGCCCGACCCCACACTTCTCACCTAGGAAGAAGCCAAGAAAGGGTGTCCAGGAGAGGGAGCAAGGGAGGTAGGCTTCTGATACCACTGGGAGGCAAAGAGGGAATAGTTGCAGTGGATTCAAGACCGGGAGGACAGGGGAGTTGAGGAAGTGAGGGCTGCACCTGGGACAGAGGCTGGTCCGGACTGGAGAGGACATATTTGAGGTTTAAAGGGCTGGAGAGGGCGTATTTGAGGTTTAAGGGCTTATGGTCTCTGTCTGGCACCTTGGGTGCTCTGCTGTTGTAGGGAAAACAGCCAAGACAGTCTGTAAATGAGTGGGCGTGACTGGGTTCCAGTAACACTTTATTTCTAAGAACAGGTGGTGGGACATAGTTTGCATGGCCTGGCTCTAAAAAGGAACAGATAAATGGGGTGATAGGCTGACAGGGCTGTTTTATGACTGAAATGAACATAAGGGTTATTAGTCCCATGGATCTCAGCCTGCCTGAACATTAGACTCACCTAGGAAGTTGTTTCTGTTGTTGTTGTTTTAAGAAACAAGGTCTCGTTCTGTTGCCCAAGCTGGAGTGCAGTGGCGTGATCATAGTTCACTGCAGCCTTGAACTGCCGGGCTCAAGGGATCCTCCTGCCTCAGCCTCTCAAGTAGCGGAGAGCACAGGCATGCGCCACCACACCTGGCAAATTTGCAGAATTTTTGTAGAGGGTCTCAGTGTGTTGCTCAGGCTGGTCTCAAATTCCTGAGCTCGAACAATCCTCTTGCCTCCACCTCCCAAAGTACTGGGGTTACAGGCTTGAGCCACCAGGCCCGGTCTAGCCTAGAAAGTTTTTGTTGTTGTTTTTTGAGACGGAGTCTTGCTCTGTTTCCAGGCTGAAGTGCAGTGGCACGATCTCGGCTCACTGCAACCTCCACCTCCCGGGCTCAAGCAATTCTCCTGTCTCAGCCTCCTGAGTAGCTGGAACTACAGGTGCACACCGCTACACCCAGCTGATTTTTGTATTTTTAGAAGAAACGGGGTTTCACCATGTTGGTCAGGCTGGTCTCAAACTCCTGACCTCATGATACACCTGCCTCAGCCTCCCAAAGTGCTGGGATTACAGGCATGAGCCACTGTGCCTGGCCACTTAGAAGGTTTTTTAAACATATGAGCCACACCCCACATACTGTGCAGGCAGAAAAGTGGAAAGCCTATCACAGTGAACACCTTTGTCTTCTAGAGTCAGTAATTATAAATATTGTTACAGTTCTTTCTCTTCTTTTTTTGCTGACCACTGCAAGTTGCAGATATCACGATACTGCATCCTTAACTACTTCAGCAGGCATCTCACGAAATCAGGGTCTTCTCCCGCATAGCCACACTGCCCTAACAAGCCCATAAATGCTGTAAAACAGCAGCTCGCATGCCCAGACTTTCCAGTTATCCCCCAAAATGTCTTTTTAATTTTTTGTTGTAAGCAGCATCCAATCAAGTTTCACACCCGCAAAGGAGCCTTTTTCTGACTAATGGAGATTCTAGAGTATGTGGGAGAGACAAATTTATGACGGAAGAGGAAAAAGATTTTGGCAGGCAGTGGTGGAGCCTAGAGTACAAATGGAGGGTGGGCTTGAGCGAAGCCAGCTCGTGTCGTCATTTATTTCGGGAGGGAAGGTGGGGAGGGCACGGCAGCTGTGGTGACCTTGGTTAGGGGAAGTCAAGGCAGCCCATGTCCGATTGCTCCGGTGTTCTCGAGTGACGAGGAGGCAGGGGTGGTGGTGCGAAGAGACGGGAGATACTGTTCTGGAGAGTGGTGGGCAGACATACCATTGGAGAAGAGCAGGCCTGCCAGGCAGCGTGGATGGTGGGATTAATGGGCTGAGGAGGGGGATGGTGGGATTAATGGGCTGAGGAAGGGGATGGTGGGATTAATGGGCTGAGGAGGGGGATGGTGGGATTAATGGGCTGCTGAGGAGGGGGGTGGTGGGATCAATGAGCTGAGGAGGTTGATGGTGGGATCAATGAGCTGAGGAGGGGGATGGTGGGATAAATGAGCTGAGGAGGAGGATGGTGGGATTAATGAGCTGAGGAAGTTGATGGTGAGATTAGTGAGCTGAGGAGGGGGATGGTGGGATTAATGAGCTGAGGAGGGGGATGGTGGGATTAATGAGCTGAGGAGGAAGATGGTGGGATTAATAGGCTGCTGAGGAGGGGGATGGTGGGATTAATGAGCTGAGGAGGAAGATGGTGGGATTAATAGGCTGCTGAGGAGGGGGATGGTGGGATTAATGAGCTGAGGAGGAAGATGGTGGGATTAATGGGCTGCTGAGGAGGAGGGATGGTGGGATTAATGAGCTGAGGACGGGGATGGTGGGATTAATGAGCTGAGGACGGGGATGGTGGGATTAATGCCCTGAAGCAGTAGATGGTAGGATTGAGGATTGGGTTTTCTAGGGAGGAGGGACAAGGCAGTTAAGCGTTTCACAAAGGAGAGGTTCTGTTGTTTTCCCCCGAGTCTAAACTGGGTACTGAGGGACATAACAGAGAGTGATGGGTGTGAGGACAGGGCCTGGAGTCGTGATGTGGTTGAAGAATTACTAGATTGAGGTTAATACAGTCAGTGAACTACAAAGAAAAGATGGAGAGGACAGAGAGGATCCTTGGAATTGAGGGATTGTTTTGTTTTGTGACAGTGTCTCACTTTGTCGCCCAGGTTGGGGCGCAGTGGCTCCTATTAGCTCACTGCAATCTCCACCTCCCTAAAGGTACTCTGTCCACATACAGTCATTGGGGGTTAGGGCTTCCCCATATGAATTTAGGGGCTACACAGTTCCTAGATAGGACAACATATTGTCAAGATGTCCATATCATGTAGTTCATTTCTAGGTTAAATGCAATTCCAGTAAAAATCCCAGTAGGGACTGTTTTCGAAGCTGGCAAACTGATTCTGAAACTGGATAAAGTAGGGGCATTGTGGCAGTGTGAGATTGCATAAGGATAGACTAATAGGACAGAGAGACCAGACAGAGGGGCCCCGAGACGGAACTGTGTCCCGGTGGAAAGAGATGCTCATCAGTGCAGTGAGTGGGCTTGGGACAGTCAGTTATCTGTTTGGGGAAAAAGTGAAATTGGGTTTGTACCTCACACCTCGCAGATAGATTAAGAACTTCAAAGTAAAAACATAACATTTCGGAATCAAACTAAGGAAATTACATTTCTAACTTTTTGGTAGAAAAGATGTGTTTAAGGCCGGGCGCGGCGGCTCACGCCTGTAATCCCAGCACTTTGGGAGGCCGAGGCGGGCGGATCACGAGGTCAGGAGATCGAGACCATCCTGGCTAACCTGGTGAAACCCCGTCTCTACTAAAATACAAAAAACTAGCCGGGTGTGGTGGCGGCGCCTGTAGTCCCAGCTACTCGGGAGGCTGAGGCAGGAGAATGGCGGGAACCCGGGAGGCGGAGCTTGCAGTGAGCTGAGATCCGGCTACTGCGCTCCAGCCTGGGCGACAGAGCGAGACTCCGCCTCAAAAAAAAAAAAAACAAGATTTGTTTAAGTCGTTAGCATAGCCAAAGCAAGAGAATTGCTTGAGGCCAGGAGTTCGAGACCAGGCTGGGCAACATAGCAAGATTCCCCCCTGCCCAACCCATCTCTAAAAATGTGTTTTTAGTTTGCTGGGCATGGTGGTGGGCACCTGTAATCCCAGCTATTTCGGGAGGCTGAGGCAGGAGAATCACTTGAATCTGGGAGGCAGAGGTTGCGGTGAGCCGAGATGGTGCCATTGCACTCCAGTCTGGGTAACAAGATTGAAACTCTGTCTAACAACAACAAAAAAAAATACAAAAAAGAAAACAAAAACAAATAGCTGGGCATGGTGGTGGGCGCCTGTAGTCCCAGCTACTTGGGAGGCTGAGGCAGGAGAGTAGTGCGAACCCAGGAGGCGGAGCTTGCAGTGAGCCGAGATCGTGTCACTGCACTCCAGCCTGGGTGACAGAGCGAGACTCCGTCTCAAAAAAAAAGAAATTGGAACATAAGGTTTTTTTTTTTTTTTTTTTTTTTTTTTTTTTTTTTTTTTACAAAACATATGAAGAATGTAAAAACACAGATCAAAAAAAGAAGATATTTGCCCATATATACAACCAAGAATGGGTTGATGTCAAGAGTATACCAACAGACAAAACAAATCAACAAAACAGAAAATAGGCAAAAGATGTAGGTAAGACAGGCAGTTCACAGAAGAGAAAGCCTAACTGACCACGAAAATACCCGGTGAACCCAGCTTCAGGAGGGATCACGGAAAGCTGAGCCAAAACAGTGAGGCACCTGCCACCCCCAAACAATTCTGCAGAAAGGTCCAAGCCTGACAGTAGCAAGTATGAGTAAAGACGTGGAGCAGCCAGAATCCTCAGCCACGCTGCTCACAGCCACAGGCAGGAGTCTAATCAGACAAGAGAGGGAACGTGTGTATGCCCCGGGCTCACCCCACACCTCTCCTGAGTGTGCCCACCTGCACCAGGACACAGTGTCAGTGGGCCTGCAGCTGCAGTACTTGTGACAAAAAAAGTCCGTCCTTAGTGGGCTGGAGATCGAGGAGCATCCAGCTCACGGGCTGTGATTCCATAGGGGAAACTGATGAGCTACAGCCATGTGCATCAGGGTTACTTTCAGAGGCACGGATTTTTTTACAAAACAAATTACAGAAGAGTCGTACAGTGTGGCTCAGGTTGTAGAATACTTAATACACAACAAAATAACTGTTCAGGGGCAGGTCCTTAGGTGCCAAAGCCATGAAGACAAGCCAATGAGTCATGACCACAGATGGGGAGGGGACGCTCAGGTCTGAGCAGGGCGTTAGTGATGCTGCCCCAGCCCAAGGCAGAGGGACATGGGTGTGTGTTTAGTTACTGTTTTAAAAAGCATATCAGCGGCCGGGCGCAGGGGCTCACACCTGTAATCCCAGCACTTCGGGAGGCCGAGGTAGGTGGATCACGAGATGAGATCGAGACCATCCTGGCTAACATGGTGAAACCCTGTCTCTACTAAAAATACAAAAAAAAAATTAGCTGGGCATGGTGGCGCATGCCCGTAATCCTAGCTACTCAGGAGACTGAGGCAGGAGAATCACTTGAACCCGAGAGGCAGAGGTTGCAGTGAGCCAAGATGGTGCCACTTCACTCCAGCCTGGCCAACAGCGAGACTCTGTCTCAAAAAACAAACAAACAAAAAAAACCGCATAGCAGCTGGGTGTGGTGGTTCACGCCTGTAATCCCAGCACTTTGGGAGGCCAAGGTGGGTGGATCGCTTGAAGTTGGTTTTGGGACCAGCCTGGGCAACATAGTGAAACCCTGTGTCTACTAAAAATACAAAAATCAGCTGGTCGTGGAGACATGCACCTGTAATCCCAGCTACTCAGGAGGCTGAGGCAGGAGAATCACTTGAACCTGGGAGGTGGAGATTACAGTGAGCCGAGATCACGCCATTGCACTCCAGCATGGGTGACAGAGTGAGATGATCTCAATAAATAAATAGCATATGATGCGGCCGGGCGCGGTGGCTCAAGCCTGTAATCCCAGCACTTTGGGAGGCCGAGGCGGGCGGATCACGAGGTCAGGAGATCGAGACCATCCTGGCTAACACGATGAAACCCCGTCTCTACTAAAAAATACAAAAAACTAGCCGGGTGATGTGGCGGGCGCCTGTAGTCCCAGCTACTGGGGAGGCTGAGGCAGGAGTATGGCCTGAACCCAGGAGGCGGAGCTTGCAGTGAGCTGAGATCCGGCCACTGCACTCCAGCCTGGGCGGCAGAGCGAGACTCCGTCTCAAAAAAATAAATAAATAAAAAATAAATAAATAGCATATGATGCATTAGATGTACCCCCTTTTATGTTTACAATGAAATTCATTAAAAAGTAAATGTTCCTGGATGTCCTGGAAGATTTTTTTTTTTGGGGGGACAGGGTATTGCTCAGCCCAGGCTTGAGTGCAGTGGCAACATCACGGCTCACCCTAGCTTCGACCTCCAGGCTCAAGCGATCCACCCACCCCAGCCTTCCCAGTAGCTGAGACTACAGGCGTACACCACAATGCCTGGCTGATCTTTGTATTTTTTGCAGAGACTGTTTCACCTTATTGCCCAGGCTGGTCTCAAACTCCTGGGCTCAAGTGATGCTCCGGCCTTGGCCTCCGAAAGCGCTAGGATTACAGATGTGAGCAACCATACCCAGCCCCTGGAAGATTTTTTTTTTTTTTTTTTTTTTGAGACAGGGTTTCACTCTGTTGCCCACTCTTGAGTGCAGTGGTGTGATCTTGGCAGCCTTGATCTCCCAAGCTCAAGCAGTCCTCCCACTTCAGCCTCCCAGTAGCTGAGACTATAGGCGTGTGTGACCACAATGGCTAATTTTTATATTTTTTGTAGAGATGGCATTTGGGCATGTTGCCCAGGCTGGTCTCCATCTCCCAAACTCAAGCAATCCACCCGCCTCAGAAGTTTTTTTTAAAAAATCAATGTAATATAAAATGGAAGAGGGGTGCAGAAGTGGACATAGTGACTCGAACCTTCACTAAGGAGTGAGGAGTTTGCTGTTGGGGCTGCAGGGTTGAGGGAGGAGTTTTTTTAAGAGGGGAGATAGTGGGTAATCGTTGTGTGTGACTGGGCATCTGCGACAGGGGGGATAGCAGAGGGTGCTGGTGCCTGTGTGGGGGTCGCTGGATTCAGTGCTGGCAGCACGAGTGAGTTCTCTTCCTGTGTCACGGAATCTGCTTTCTTGGTGAAGCAGGAAGCAAGAAGCTAGGCTGTGGGAAGTCAAAAGAGTGGGCCACCTCACTGCCCTGCGGGTTCTAGAAGTGCTATTCAAGTCCCATTGACAGGTTTGGAGCAGAACAGTGACCGCAGTGAAAGAGGTGCAGAGTGGAGTCGGGAGGCAGAGAGCAGCTGGGCCTGCATGGGCTGTGGGCGTGGCCTGTCTTGCTGCTGCCAGGGAGGACCCTTGGGTTCCTGGGTCTCAATGGCATCACCCCAGAAACTGCTGGGTTTGCCCACAGCTGCTCCCTCCCCCAGGTGGTGGAGATTGTGAAGAAGCTGGAGTCTCGCCAGCGGGGCTGGGAGGAGGATGAGGATCCTGAGCGGAAGGGGACCATCGTGTTCAACGCCACGTCCGAGTTCTGCCGCACCTTGGGGGAGATCCCCACCTACGGGCTGGCCGGCAACCGCGAGGAACAGGAGGAGCTCATGGTGCGTCTGGGGCGGCCCCACCCTGCGCTCCCCTGGGCTGGCTGGGTGCCTGCACCAACCCTGGCCTTTTGTGCCCCAGGACTTTGAACGGGATGAGGAGCGCTCGGCCAACGGTGGCTCCGAATCTGACGGGGAGGAGAACATCGGCTGGAGCACCGTGAACCTGGACGAGGAGAAGCAGCAGCAGGATGTGAGGGCTGCGCCGCTGGCGGGTGGGCGTGGGGGTGGCGCTCAAGCTGGGGATGAGCACTGGGCTCAGTGTCCAGAGCCTCAGCCAGAGTGGGCTCTGCAGAGCTCCCAGGGCGATCTGAGGAGTAAGTGAGGAAATTAAATGTTGTGGAGGCCTGGTGCCTGGCGGGTGGTGACCAGTGGGTGGGGCTGAGAAGAGCCAGTATGGCCTGCTAACCACCCCTGTCACGTGTCCCCTAGTTCTCTGCCTCCTCCACCACCATCCTGGACGAGGAACCCATCGTGAATAGGGGGCTGGCGGCTGCCCTGCTCCTGTGTCAGAACAAAGGTAGGGAGCTCAGGGCAGCCCTGACTTGGGTGGGCCTGGGTGCTGCAGCAGGAAAAGGGCTGCTGAGGGCCTGCGGTGCGGCAGGTGCAGGCAGGGTCCCCTCCGGTCCCCTCTGCTGCCCCTTTCAGTTCCAATGCTGGAGCCAACTCCCTGGCCCAGAGCTACTCCTTCCCCTCCACCCCGGCATCTGTCCGTCTGCTCTGCCTTGGAGGCTCCACACCTGCTCCAGGAAGGAGAGGGGAGTTGAAACTGTTCCAGCTGTGGCGCAGAGAGCCCTGGTATTAGGACCCCAGCTTTGCATTTCCCTGGCCAGTGGCCCTTGGCATGGGGCTCATTTCTGGCATCTTTGCTTTGCCTGTAGAACAGGCCTGATGGCTTTCTAGAGACAAGGAAAGGGAGGTGCCCCCTCAGGGCCTGCTCTACCTTCTCAGGCGGCCCTGGAGCTGTGGCCCTAAAGGGGTTGGGAGTCTCACAACCCCTCTGTCCCTAGGGCTGCTGGAGACCACAGTGCAGAAGGTGGCCCGGGTGAAGGCCCCCAATAAGTCGCTGCCCTCAGCCGTGTACTGCATCGAGGATAAGATGTGAGTGTGGCGGGGTGTGTGCAGGGCTGATGGGCCTGTGCCAGCTCGGAGCTGCGGGAACACAGCAGGCAGCAGCTCCTCACACTAAGACCCCCCTCTGTCTCGGGCCAGGGCCATCGATGACAAGTACAGCCGGCGGGAGGAGTACCGAGGCTTCACACAGGACTTCAAGGAGAAGGACGGCTACAAACCTGATGTGAAGATCGAATACGTGGATGAGACAGGCCGGAAACTCACACCCAAGGAGGTGAGCAGGGCCTTTTGCAGGCGGAGGCCCAGCCTGCCACAGGAGGCCAAGCCCAGGGCCATGCAATGCCCCAGGGTCCTGGCTCCATCAGCCTCTGGCTGGGGCCTGGGGAAGTGCCACGGGTGGGGAGGGGCCTCAGGGCCGAGAAGGGCTGTGCCTCAGTTTGTCTCTAGTGGGCACAGCAGTCCTTTCGCAGGCCTGGCAGGAGGGTCCAACAGGCACTCGGGACCTCTGCCCTCCTGTCCCCACCCGTGTGAACCCTTCAACAGCTTTCCTGGCCTGCAGGGCCATTCCAGCATCCAGACCCTTCCATCACTCTTGTAGGCTGCCCGACCCTCCTGCCCCACCACTCAGCTGCCCCCATGCTGTCTGCGGTGTCTCCCTCCAGCCCCAGCGTCCAGGCCCCGCACCTGCGTGGCAGGTCTCCAGGTTCCCTGTACTCTGCCACCATGGCAGCACATCCGCTAGCCAAGCTGGTCTCCCGGCCTCTGCTGGGGCCCTGCAGAGTGCCAGGGTCTGTGCCCTTTTCCTATCCCCTTCCCACCACCCCAGGCCTGGCATTGGGGTGAATCAACACCTGCCCTATTACACACCTTGTGGGCACAGGTGGCTCCGGCCCCAGCCAGGGCTCTGCAGCTCCCCTCATGCCCTGTGTCCCCAGGCTTTCCGGCAGCTGTCCCACCGCTTCCATGGCAAGGGCTCAGGCAAGATGAAGACAGAGCGGCGGATGAAGAAGCTAGATGAGGAGGCGGTGGGTGCTCTTGGGGACGTGGGGGGGCCTTGCGCCTGCCGGGGCAGGGGTGGCTGGTGTGTGGGGCCTGCTGCAACCCTTGTTGAGTGGCCCTGACCCCGCAGCTCCTGAAGAAGATGAGCTCCAGTGACACGCCGCTGGGCACTGTGGCCCTGCTCCAGGAGAAGCAGAAGGCTCAGAAGACCCCCTACATCGTGCTCAGTGGCAGCGGCAAGAGCATGAACGCGTGAGTGACTCGAGGCTGGTGGGGTGGGGTGTGTGGGGTGGGGAGGGGAGGGGTGGCGTGGCCTGTGCCCCCCTCTGCAGCCTCACGCCCTGTTCTTCTCTGCAGGAACACCATCACCAAGTGACAGCGCCCTCTCTCCCCGGCCCCACCCCAACCTTCATATTAAATAAAGCTCCTTCCTTATTTTTTCCTCCCTGGTTGTGGTACAGATTCCAGGGTTAGATCCTCGGTTGGGTGTGGCACAGAGTCTGGCTCCTGCTAGGTGAGACCCGGCCATCAGATGACACAACTAAACGACGGAAGAGAGAGAGCGAGAAGGGTCCTCTAAGGCTCCTTCCTTCTTCCCTGGCTGTCGGTCACCTCTCTGCAGGGCTGGCTCTCTGATAGAAAGTGGAAGGCGGTTTTAGAAACTCATCACCCTGCTCTCTCCTGGCCTTGGGGGCTGCACAGGTCACTGTCCTGTAATCTCTCCCTGTCAGAGAGCCCAGGGTAGCCCAGGACTGCCCAGCCTGGTGGGCTGGGGATTGGGTTTTGGGCAGGGTACAGGTGCCACCTTCTGTCTTGGCTGTCCTGTGCCACTCTGGTCTATGTCTAGAGGAGTGAAATTCCCAAGGTTGGACTGGGAGTGTTTTGTGCACGTGGTGTGGGGAGGGCTGAGCCCAGTGCCTCCTGGGAGACTTGCCCCATGTGCAGTGACCCAGAGAGATGGGATCCTTGGCCTGAACTCTGTGATAGAGCTTGACCGAGCTGCTGGGGGACATGCGAGCCTCAAATCCATAGAAAGACAAACGGCCACCTTGGGTGCCCAGGACACTGGTGCCCGGTCCCATGTACACTCACATACTTCCCAGGTGGCTCCCACGTTTTAAGATTTTAAAAATGAAACCAAAAAATAAATTGACGAAAACTGTGAACTTTAAAAAATAATCAGCTGGGCACAGTGGCTCACGCTTGTAATCACAGCACTTTAGGAGGCTAAGGCAGGAGGATCGTTTGAGCCCAGGAATTTGAGACCAACCAGAGTAATGTGGCAAAACCCCATCTCTACCAAAAATACAAAGATTAGCCAGGCGTGGTGGTGAGTGCCTATAGTCCCAGCTACTTGGGATGCTGAGGTGGGAGGATCGCTTGAACCCGGGAGACAGGCTGCAGTGGGCCCTGATTGAGCCACTGCACTCCAGCCTGGGTGACCCTGTTTCAAAAAAAAAATAAAATAAAAATTTAAAATAATCTTGGGGTGAGAAAACTGTAGACAAGGTGCAAAACCCAGTAGCCTGAAAATGCACAGTTGGCATTGACGCCAAGTGTGTTTGTGTGGCTGGAGCTGCAGGGCTGAGTCTTCGGGTGCCCTTCCTTGAGCTGTGTATTCTCTGTAGTTTGACGTCTGACTCTTGATTCTGTTTTCATCTTGGCTGCTTCCTGGGCTTCTTTAGGAAGGGTGTCCTGGGGTGTCTAGGCTGGGACTAGGACTTGGGGCAGTTTCAAAAGCCTAGGAGGAAGCTGGGAACACTGGCGCACGCCTATAATCCCAGCCCTCTGGGAGGCTGAGGCGGGTGAATCACTTGAGACCAGGAGTTCGAGACCAGCCTGGCCGACATGGCAAAACCCCATCTTGACTAAAAATACAAAAAAAAAAAAAAAAAAAAGAACATGGTATGATGGTGGGTGCCTGTAATCCCACCTACTCAGTAGAATCGCTGGAGCCCAGGATGTGGAGATAACTGAGCCGAGATGGTGCCACTGTACTCCAGCCTGGGCAACAGAGTAAGACCTTGTTTCAAAAAATAATAAAGGAAGCCTAGGAGGTGCTTTCAGGGTTGGGACCGGGCAGTCAGTTGTCCCTGGCATGGACCCCAGGCCCCGGCCTAGCGTTCAAGTCACACCTTGACATCTGCAGGAAATGGTCCTTTAGGAGGCTGTCAAAGCTGCTGTCACAGCTGAAAATGACCGCAGCGTGGACTGGAGCCCAGGTGGAGCCAGGGTAGAACAGGCTAGCTTCAGCTCTGAGGCTTTCTGGGCCTAGTAACTGGGCAGAGTGCGTGGTGGGCCAGGGGCCGCCTCGTTTGCGCCATCTTGTGGTGGACCAGGGGCCGCCTCGTTTGCGCCATCTTGTGGTGGGCCAGGGGCCGCCTCGTTTGCGCCATCTTGTGGTGGGCCAGGGGCCGCCTCGTTTGCGCCATCTTGCTTCCTCTCTGCATCTCTGGCTCTTGGTCCCAGTCCAGAGACTTCCCTTCTCTGCCCTGGCATACTCTACTCCGCTCCCCAGCTGTGTCCTGCCCATGTGCCCAGGGCTGGGAGTGGCTGGGAACTACCAAATCCCTGGAGGCCTGAGCGCCCGGGGCAGACAGAACCCAAGGCGGCTTCCCAGCTCTGCTGCTCAGTAGCCGGACACCAACAGTGCTTCCCCTGCCCTCAAGTACCTGAGGGGCAGTGAGCCCTCAGCCAGGACCTCAGGAGCCAGGCGGGTGGCACTCAGGGAGGAGAGGGTGCTTATGTTTGCCCTCTGCGTTTCCCTTCACTGCTGCCTGACCTGGGGCAGGTCATCAAGTCTCTTGTCTCACCTACAAAATGGCAGGGGGAGGGGGTCGTGATCTCAGACTTCTAGGGCCACCCTACTGTACAGTTGAGGACCGATCCTTCCACAACTTCAACAAAAATGTGCTTAGCATTGGCAAGCACTGCCTAAGAACCCAGAGCAAAGCCGGACAGGCTACCTGGGCCCGTGGGGCTTGGTCCTAAGAGCAAGCAGCCACTGCGCAAGGGCATAGCCAGGTGTGAAGGATGGGAGGAGGCCCAGCTCCTGCCGTCCCAGGGCCCGTCTCCTCCAGATGGGCCTTCCGGGTTGGTGATGCTGACCCCAGCCCACAGGCCAGTGGTCCAGTGCTGTGTGGCCTTGGTTTTGAGCAAGGCCAGGACAGGGCCCCCCTCTTGCTCTTTGGGCCTGCCCCCTCCTATGCCCACATCCTACCCGGGTCCTCCAGGCTCCTCCAAGCCTCAGCCTGTGGCCCCAAACCTGCCCCACCCAGCCCCAGGCAGGGCCCTGCCTCTTCCTCCACAATTCAGAGATGCTCTGGAGGGCCCAGGCAGGCTTCCTCAAGAAGGGCTCAGCCCAGGTGTACATTGGGCAGTGGCTGAAGGTGACAACCAGGGTGAGGACCTGGCTCTGCTGGTGTGGGGTCTCTGGGCTTCAGTGCCATGGGTGGGAGGGGCAGGCTGGTCCCAGGAAAGTGGGGATTTCACAGTAAGAGTCCCGGAGGAGCAGGACTGATTGGCCGGAGTTCCCAGAGAGATCCACCAGCAGTCATGTGGACAATGGAGAGCAGGGTGGGGCTGAGGACCCTGGCAATGCAGAGATTGCTAAAAAGAGTTTCCGAAACTGTGATACTGTTTAGAACCCATAGGAAAAGTTGCAAGCAATACAAGGTGTTCCCCTTGAAGCATTTGACAATCACTGGACAAGGGGATTCCGTACTGCCCCAACCAAGTGTGTGTTTCCTGCAGACAAGGGCGTTCTCCCACATAACGCCACCCAGGACATCGGGAAAAGTACCACTGATGCATCACTTCCACCTCATTTTAGACCCCAACTGTCCTAATGTCTATTTTTTTTTGAGTCGTGACCTTATTTATTTATAAGCACTGGGTGAGTCCCTGGCCACCCCCAGGACAGAGCAATCCTACCCAGCCCCAGCCCAGTTAAATACTACAGTTGGGAGCTAGGGGGCTCGAGGGAGGAATTAAGGGAAATACAGGCCTAGGGACACGTACTCTGTTAAATGGTCACATATAGGCCAGATCCTGTGGTCTGCAGAGCCACGGCTGTCACCACCCCCACACCAGGACGTGGAAGGTAGGGAGAAGAGCCTGAGGGAGCCGAGGCAGGCCCAGGGGTGCCCACCTGTCGTGCTCTGGAATGTGGAAGGGACAGGAATGGCTCTCGGGGAGTGTATGGGAAGGACGAGGTTAGAACTGTCTTCTTGTGGGACTCAGTGTTAGGAACAACACCTGGTTTGCTTCTCTGTAAACACAGCAGCCTTGCGGGAGCGGCTGGCCAGCAGAGGCTCTGCCTACCCCAGACCCAAACACAGCCCGGCTCCTTCCCACCTCTACCCAGAAAGGATGGCAGCTGCTGGCTCCCTGCTCCGTTGAAGGGGCCAGGCACAGTCTGTGAGTCCTCGTGGGGCTCAGGAGAAGCTCTGGACAGGGTGGCTGACCTTTAGGCAGGCCCAAAAGAGGGCCAGGCCCAAACACAGCACAGCCAGCAAAATGACAGACACCAGGCTGTGTGGAGGCCTCTGTGTCGCCCTGCGTGCTTCCTTGCACCAAAGTAGGCAGCAGATATGTCACTTCCATGGATGTCTGCACCGGTAGGTGACACTTTCCTGCAGCGAGGGTGACATGTGAACTCTGTCCACGGAAGAGTATTCCTGCAGTGCCCATGGATGGCCCTGACACCCACCTGAGGTTCTGGACCCCACAGTGATGATTCCTTTGCAGCAGGGCCGAGGTCAGGTAACCCTCTGGGAAGTCACTTTGCAGACGAGACAGCTATGATGACTTCAGACATATTTCTCCCCGGGGTGCATTCTGGATTGGAGCAGCTTTGTTGCCGGCCACTGCATTGACTACAAGCTGATGAGTCCTGCCTTCCACCTTGATGAGCAGTGGGCACGCTTGCTTGCCGGGCTGGGCAGTACCTCATAGAAGGGGGTATGCCTGGGGTGGGGCAGGTTTACTGGCTTCACTCAATGGTACAAAGGGGGTCAGTTCCTCTGGGCCCAGCCCCACCCCCATCCCACCCCACTAAATCATTGCCAAGGGAAGCCTCTCCATCTGCAGCCACCATTAGCAGGTCACCAGCCTAGTAATGTCCTTTTCACTTTTTTTTTTTTTTTTTTTTTTTTGGACGGAGTTCTGCTTGTGCGGCCAGGTGGGGTGCAGTGGCCGGATCTAGTCTCAGGCAAGCTCCGCCTCCCGGGTTCCGCCTTTCCTTTGCCTCGCTCCCGAGTGCTGGGACTACAGGCGCCGCTGCGCCGGTGTTTTTTGTATTTTTGTAGGACGGGGTTTCACCGTATTAGCGGAAATGGTTCATGCCTGCCCTAATCGCCCGTCTCGGCCTCCAAAGTGTGGTTACAGGCTTGGCCCAACCGCGCACGGCCGTATGTCTTTTTCTTTTTTTAGAAAGGTCTAACTGTTGCCCAGGGTGGGTGCGTGGTAGTACTGGTGCTGCGCTTGACCCTCTGGCTCAGGTGTCCCTCCCACGTCGCCTCCTGGTGTGGGACCAGCCACTGTGTCATGGTCTGGCTAATTTTTGTAATTATTAATATTTTTTTTTAATTATTTTTATATTTTGGACGGAGTCTTGCTCTGTTCGCCCAGGCTGGGTGCAGTGGTTGCCAAATCTCGGTTCACTGAGCTCCGGCCTCCCCGGTCGTTCCGCCTTCCTGCTCAAGCGCTCCCGCGTGCTGGTACAGGCGCCGCCCCCCTGGTAAATTGTTTTGTATTTTGTGGCGGGGTTCAACCTGTGTTGCCGGTGGTATGATCTCTGACCGATCTGGCCCGGCCTCGCCTCCCAAGTCGCTGGTTGGGCATGGCCCTACGCCTGGCCTTGTCTGGGCTATTTTTTGCAAGATAGGTCTTTGCTATGTTGCCCGGCTGGTCTATTCTGGGCTCAGCATTCTCCGCTCAGGCTTCCCAAAGTGCTGGGTTGCAGTATAAGCCACACCCAGTCGATATCTTTTTAGAAAAGGATTCAGTTCAGGCAACTGTACCATTGCAGTTCTGGGCCGTGGCCACACATGCAACCGATTATCAAAAGATTTTACGATTAGATATTTTGCTCACATCCCTAGTAGACTGTTATGATATTTTGACCTCAATCCCTATTTAGAATGTCTATTAAAATAATTTTTTAAATTAAATAATGAATTCTTAAAACATTTATAGTCTTATTGTTAGTAATAATGATGATGGATATTGGGCTGTGGCATGCGCGACTCGTGATGTATTGCAGCAATTGGGAGGCTGAGCAGGGGGGTTGCTTGAGGCCAGGAGTCAAGGACCAGCCTGGGCACATTGTGAGATCCCACTCTACAAAAAATTTAAAAATCAGACAGGCGTGGTGACATGCACCTGCAGTCCAGCTATCATGAGTTGAGGCAGGAGGAGGAGTTGGAGGGCAGTGTTTAGGATCATGCCAGCCTCACTTCCAGGCTGGATGACAGAGCAGGACCATGTCTCAAAAAAATCCCCAAAAAATACAAACAAAAGAAAACTGGAAGCTGGGTAACAGGTACAGGGGTTCATTATTCCATTCTGTCTGATTTTGAGTATGTTTGAATTTCCATTTTAGAACTTTTGTTTAAAAAGACGAGAGCAGAACCATGTTGGCTTGCAACAGAAAAGTATAATATGTTCAGCAAAGACATGAACAGAATGTCTTACGCACTATTTATAACAGCCAATGGAAACAACGCAGATGTCATTAACAGAAGAAGAAATAGCCGGGCATGTTCTGTGCTGGTGAATCCCAGCAACTCGGGAGGCTAAGATCCCTTGAGGCCAGGACGTTCAGACGCGGCTGCACCACCTCTAAAATAATATATATTTTTTTTTTTTTTTGAGACGGGTCTGCGTCTGCTCGCACTCGGGCTGGAGTGCAGTGGCGGATCTCAGCTCACTGCAGAGCTCGCCTCTCCGGGTTTACCGCATTTCCTGCCTCAGCCTCCGAGTAGCTGGGCAACTACAGGCGCCGCCGCCTCGCCCGGCTAGGTTTTTGTTTTTTTTAGTGAGACGGGTTCACAGTGTTAGCAGGGATGGTCTCGATCTCCTGACCTCGTGATCGCCGTCTCGGCCTCCAAAGTCTGGGATTACGGCTTGAGCCACCGGCGCCGGCCTAAAGAATATTTTTTAAATGTTAGCTGGGTGTGGTGGCTCTGCCTGTTAACTGTAGTCCAGCTACCCAGGAGGCTGAGGGCAAGGTGCTTGTCCTGGGATTTGAGGCTAAGTGAGCTATCCTACACTTTGAATGGCCACTGCACTCGCCAGCCTGGGTGGACCCTGTTTCTCTTAAAAAAAAATCAACAAAGGTAGACATTCATATACGAATGGTAACATGGATGAACCCACAGATGAATTGTACCTCCTGTTGCTTCCATTTAATACAAAATGGCACAGTATTTTATTCTGTTAGAAACAGTATAGAAGGCCGGGTGCGTCACTCATGCTGTAATTCCAACCTTTCAGAGGCTGAGGTGGGAGGATTGCTTGAAGCCAGGAGTTCTAGAGCTGGTCTAGGTAACAAAGCAGACCGTTTACACAAAATTTTAAAATTAACCCGGGCGGTGGTGTGTGCCATGTCCCAGTACTCAGGAGGGTGGACGGTGGGGGAGGATTTGCCCGAGCCCGGAGGTTGAGCTTGCAGTGAGCTCTGATCACCCACTGTACTCCCACTCTGGGTACCAGAAGAGACCCAGTTCTTAAATATAATAATAATAATAAATAATTATAATAATAATAATAATAGGGGTTTGGGGCAGTAGAGAGTGCAAAACCTCACAGGGCTTTCTTTGGGAGGCTGTTTTGTCTCTTGATCTGGGTGCTGGATAAGGGAGTGCTCACTTTGTGAGAATGTATTATTTGTGCACTTTCTTGTATACATAACAGTATTCAAGAAAAAAAATTGATGTTGAGTTCATGTTAAGATATAACAAGCATTGGCTGGGTGCAGTGGCTCACGCCTGTAATACCACCACTTTGGGAGGCCATGGTGGGCAGATCACTTGAGGTCAGGAGTTCGAGACCAGGCTGGCCAACATGGTGAAACTCCATCTATACTAAAAATACAAAAATGAGCCGGGCTTGGTGGCACACACCTGTAGTCCCAACTACTCAGGAGGCTGAGGCATAAGAATCACTTTAACCTGGGAGGTAGAGGCTGCAGTGAGCCGAGATGGTGCCATTGTACTTCATCCTGGGCGACTGAGTGAGGCTCTGTATCAAAAAAAAAAAATCAAGCATCATTTTACATAATGACATAAATATAAAAAATGGCCAGCATGGCTGGGCGCGGTGGCTCATGCCTATAATCCCACCACTTTGGGAGGCCGAGGTGGGCGGATCATGAGGTCAGCAGATCAAGACCATCCTGGTTAACATGGTGAAACTCCATCTCTACTAAAACTACAAAAAATTACTTGGGTGTGGTGGTGGGCGCCTGTCGTCCCAGCTGCTCGGGAGGCTGAGGCAGGAGAATGCTGTGAACCTGGGAGGCGGAGCTTACAGGGAGCCGAGATCGCGCCACTGCACTCCAGCCTGGGCGACAGAGCAAGACTCCGTCTCGGGAAAAAAAAAAAAAAAGGCCAGCATGAGAATGAGTGAAAGTTCATAAACTCTTCCTATGGTGACTCACATATGACATAAGGAACTAGCTCACTGGTTTTGCCTTCTCCTTCCTCTCTTCTCTAAAGTTCTTCATTTCCTAGGCCTGTAACTTGCTGTCTTCCCACTACAGTGCCTTCTAATAAAGAGCTATCCATTTTCCAAAGCTAAAAACAATGTAAATCTTTGCTGTGGTTATTTTTTGACACACCAAAAAAGGCACCAAGCCTAGATGTTTTTAAAACTTCAAAAGTTTATTGACCGGCACGGTGGCTCACACCTTTAATCCCAGCACTTTTGGAGGCCAAAGTGGGCAGATCACCTGAGGTCAGCAGTTCGAGACCAGCCTTGCCAAAATGGGGAAACCCTGTCTGTACTAAAAATACAAAAATTAGCCGGGCATGGTGGCAGGTGCCCGTAATCCCAGTTCCTCAGGAGGCTGAGGCAGGAGAATCACTTGGGGTCTGGGAGGCGAAGGCTACAGTGAGCTGAGATCGTGCCATTGCACTTCAGCCTGGGTAACAGAGTGAGACTCCATACCAAAAAAAAAAAAAGTTTATTATCTAAAGGCTTTACCTTTAGACAATACACCATTCAAATGCTATTTAAACTACTCCAGATCAGACAAAAAGATGGTAAGCGCTCTTAACATATTTTGTGATATTAATAAAATACTGATAGTCAAATCTTTTCATTGTTTCTGAAGTTTGTTTCCTTCTGTCTGTTGGTGATAAACTCCTATATTCTGTTGGTCTGAATGTCTTCACTGTGGTGTACGGAGGAGACAGCCGTCCTGGCCCCCACGGCTATGGTGAGAATCAGTGCTGTCCTGCCTTGGGCATGTCTCCAAAGCCCAAACACGCTGGGAAGACGGAGTTGGCCCCACTCAGGGTCTCCACTCAGGCCAGGCTGGGTCCCACTTCCCTCTCCCTGAGCCCCAGACACACCAATGCTGTCATTGCATGTTGATTCTCTGAGTCCCTGAGCCCCGTACCTCCTGGCCTTAACAAGCCTTGCCAGTGTCCTCCCCACCTCACCCCTGCCCAACAGACACAGCATGCCACCTGCTCTGCCTCGGGTCCCAGACCTTTCCCTCCCCAGGCACCTGTTCAGGGGGAGTGAGAGAAGCAACACAGCCCTTCTGTGCCAGTGCACACTCCACCTGGGGGAGGAGGCAGAGAGGAGGGGTCCTCAGAAATGGCTGATTTGTCAACCCTGGACAAAATGAAACGGAGAAGCAAGAAGCAGGAGGACAGATGGACAGGTCTCCCTGCGGCCCCACCCCCACAAAAGGAATGTGTGGGCTGGGTGCAGTGGCTCATGCCTGTAATCCCAGCACTTTTGGGAGGCTGAGGCGGGTGGATCACCTGAGGTCAAGGGTTCAAGACCAGTCTGACCAACATGGTGAAACCCCCTCTCTATTAAAAATACAAAAAATTAGCCAGGCATGGTGGCGGGTGCCTGTAATCCCAGCTACTCAGGAGGCTGGAGAAGGAGAATCTCTTGAATCCAGGGGCTGGAGTTTGCAGTGAGCCTAGATCGCAAAGCAAGGAAGGGAGGGCAGGAGGAAGGAAGGAAGGGTGTGGCCACAGATCATGAGTAGAATCGATAAGACAGACCTCCATTCCCGAAAGCTGAATTATGGCAGACATGAGGTGCCTGGGGGACCCATGTGAAAGAAGGCACTTGGAGCCTTCAGAGAAGAATGCAGGGAGGCAAAACCCCCAAAGGCCTGAAAGCTTCAGCAGTCACTAGAAGAGGAGCAGAATACATGTGCTGAGGGGCGCTGGGGAGAGGATCCCTTCAGAGGCCACAGTTCTTAGGTCTCACCAGCCCCTCCTTGCTGCCAACCTACCAGGTCCCAGGCTCCCTGAATCCTCAGACAATAACTACAAGGGTACCTCATCCTTGTCCAGATACCGATACCGCCACGTGAGTCCTCCTGCACCTCAATTTGGGTGCTTTCTAACTGAAAGACCAGGGCAGCCGGGCACAGTGGCTCACGCCTGTAATCCCAGCACTTTGGGAGGCTGAGGCGGGCAGATCACCTGAGGTCTAGAGTTCGAGACCGGCGTGACCAACATGGAGAAACCCCATCTCTACTAAAAATACAAAATTAGCCAGGCGTGGTGGCACATGCCTGTAATCCCAGCTACTCGGGAGGCTGAGGCAGGAGAATCGCTTGAATCCAGTAGGCGGAGGTTGTGGTGAGCCATCGTGCCACTGCACTCCAGCCTGGGCAACAAGAGTGACACTCAATCCCCCAAAAAATAAAAAAAAAAACAAACCAGGGCAGTTCCCCACCACCCTCCAAGCACTGTACTCCAGCTTATAAATGCTGCTGGGGAGGAAAGCGACTTCTGACCATATCCGGTGAGTGAATCCATCTCTGAGTGAATCCATCTCTGCGGGCATGGAGCTTGTGTTCGCAGTGTCCTAACTGCTGCTAGGGCATGTGGTTCACCACAGTTAGGACGCTAGTGGTTCACCAGCGTCCTAACTGCTTTTAGGGCATGTGGACCTTTTGATTGGACCAAGGATGCAGCTCCCTTAGGAGACTGTGTTACTAGGTTCGATATTTTAGGGTTCTGTAGCCCGAGGCAAGGTGCTGACTTGCTGGTTTTACGTGCTTAGGGTGACCTCTGCTGGTGGCTTCTCTAAATGTCAGTTGAATACACAGCCAGGAACTGCCTGTACCTTCTTACATCAGCCAGCAGTTGGAGCCACATTGCTACCAGGAGGAAAAGACAGTGCTCTTCTCATACAAGAGTTATTAAAACAAAGTGATGCCCCAATGCTGTTCAAGAACGAACAGCCTGGTCTGGTTAGTAACAAAGGATTCTGGTACTTGGCAACTTTTTGTGGATTAGCAAGGATTAAATAACAAAGTGAGTATTCTATCGTCATGAGAATCTATCACAATAACTGAAAGAATTGCTGCCAGTACTGGCACCTGCTGTACAGCCCTGGGCACTGCTATTTTTTTTTTTTTTTTTGGATGGATTCTTGCTCTTGCCCAGTCTGGAGTGCAGTGGCGTCATCTCGGCTCACTGCAACCTCTGCCTCCCTTCCTGGGTTCAAGTGATTCTCCAATCTCAGCCTCCCGAGTAGCTGGGATTATAGGTGTGCATCACCACACCTGGCTAATTTTTGTATTTTTTAGTAGAGACAGGGTTTTACCAGTTGGGCAGGCTGGTCTCGAACTCCTGACCTCAGGTGATCCACCTGCCTTGGCCTCCCAAAGTGCTGGGATTACAGGCGTGAGCCACCACGCCCAGCCTCTACCGCTAATTCTTCATTCTTCAGTGTCACCAGGTGAGGCATGCCGCATGCCTCCACACCTCCCACAGGGACTTTTGGATTCTCTTGCAAATGTCGCCATTTGCAAGCGACAAACACTTTGTGGATCAAACACACACACAGCATGAACCGCTGGTGGTGTCCGTGGGCAACTAGAACAAAACTCCATCTCAAAAAAAAAAAAAAAAAAGTAAAAACTATGCATGTGTGCATGTGTAGAGAAATAGAACATGGCAAAATGTTCAACTGGTGACCCTGCTGAAAGGCAAACAAGACTTACTTCACAATTCTTTCACCTTTTTCTTTAGGTCTGAAAATTCTCTAAAATAGTTTGGGGTGAGGGGGAGGTAAAGCTGAAAAGTAACCAAAAGGGTCAGAAAAAGAACCACAGGGGTTGGGCGCAGTGGCTCACGCCTGTAATCCCAGCACTTTGGGAGGCCGAGGTGGGCAGCTCACCTGAGGTCGGAGTTCGAGACCAGCTGGCCAACATGGTGAAACCCTGTCTCTACTAAAAATACAAAAATTAGCTGGTGTGGTGGCAGATGCCTGTAATCCCAGCTACTTGGGAGGCTGAGGCAGGAGAACTCCTTGAACCTGGGAAGCAGGGGTTGCAGTGAGCTGAGATCACACCACTAAACTCCAGCCTGGGTGACAGAGCCAGACTCTGCCTCAGAAACAAAACAAAACAAAAGAAAGGAGAAAGAGGAAGAACTACAGGATAAACCCAGAGGGGCTGGTTTGTTTCCCACTGGTTATGAGAGAAAAACAAAAACAAACAAAAAACAAAGGGAGTATAAATGGGAAATATGGTAAGAGCAGCAATTAATGAAATACCAATGACAAAGAATGACAACAAAAAGCTGGTGCTTAGAAAAGACTAATAATGACCTTCTGCCAAGATTGACCAGGTATAACAGAGAGAAATCACAAATAAACAATATTACATATAAAAAGGGGGACATAACTTTGGATACAGCCAAGATTACAAACATAAGGCAATCATACAAATAACTCTGTACCAGAAAATTTGAAGCCATAGCAAACATGAGAAGATATGGGGGCTGAGTGTGGTGGCTCATGCCTGTAACGCCAGCACTTTGGGAGGCTGAGGTGGACAGATCACCTGAGATAGGGAGTTTGAGACCAGCCTGGCCAACATGGTGAAACCCTGTCTCTACTAAAAATACAAAAATGAGCCGGGCATGGTGGCGCACACGTGTAATCCCAGCTATTTGGGAGGCTGAGGCATGAGAATCACTTGAACCTGGGAGGCGGAGGTTGCAGTGAGCAGAGATGGTGCCACTGCACTCCAGCCTGGGCGACAGAGCAAGATCCTGTCTCAAAAATAAATAAATAAATAATATAAAAATTTTTTCCTTGAAAAGATGACTGAAGAACAGAACACCTGAGTAATCTATCACCACTGACAATTTAGTTTCAACCTACCTACCCACCCACCTAAAAAAAACACCAGGCATGGTTGGTTTTACAGCAAGCTTTACCAAAAATTTTAGAAATGCAAAATTCCAATCTTATACAAACTCTTGTAATGAAAATAAAGGGAAAACACTTTTCAACTTATTTTATGAAGCTGGTATAACCTTGATACAAAACAAAGGGTGGGGGCACTACAGAAAAGGAAAAGCTTAAACCATTTCACCTATACACCTGGATGCCAAAATACCAGAGAACCAAATCCGGCAGTATAGTAACAAATCCATCATGACTATCTTCTTCCAGGAATGCAAGGATATTTTAACGTGAGAAATTTATATTCCACCACATTTACAGATTAGAGGAGGAAATCCATGTGGGGAGCTCAGATTGCCATCTGTGCTCCTTGGCACACACACAGGGGTGGCTGGGTGGCAAGGGAGGAAAGTGCACTGGGCCACACGGGGAAGCCGTGGTGGAAATGACCTGGCTGTAGAGGTTAGTCCTGAAGTGACAGAGGTGCAGGGTCTGAAGGGCCACAAAGTCTCAAGCATAACTGCAAGAGAAGCCAGTAAGTGCTATTAGGCAGCCAGTCACAGGGACTGGCCATGACATCGGGACAAGGGGCTCTTAACGTCAGATCTCAGCTCACTCTGGGAGATCTACTCATACATGGTTGGATCCCACCATTCCGTTGGGAGAACAGAGGTGGAATTCAGCTTCAGAGAATGACATAGGAAAGTATCGTGCAGACTACAAGGACCCTGCCTCCATCAGGACCCTTAGTTACAGCCCACAGAAGCTGAATGGCTGGTAAGAGATGAAGTGGAAACAAAAAGGTTTTAGGGGAAAAGAAAGATGTTACTACGTAGATCACAGTATCACTGAGACAGCTAAAGAAAAACATAAGACCAAGCTTACAGATACAAGGCCAAAAAAAACACACACAAAGTGGGCAACAGAGGACTATTCAGAGGAAAACGTATAGCCCTGAATATATTAGAAAACAAATTGAAATTAAATTAGCTAAGCACACATCTCAAGAATCCAAAATGAGCAAATAAACCCAGGAAACGAAGGAAAAGGCCAGTAAGGAAGACCTCTTGCAAAGCTAGCCAAATAAAATACAAAATATAAACATGTGTTTCTTGATTTCACCTGCCCTCACCCCTTGCCCCACTTTTTATGGTAATAGAACCTCTCTATTCCATGGGAAACATATAAGAATTACTTGTGGCTCATCCTGCCCCACCCCAGTCCTCCACACCCTCCTACCCCCAGCCCTGGCTGCAGTGACTGCTCCAGCACAGCAAGTGACCTGAGGAAGACCCACTGCTCTTCACTGAAATACAGGGATCCTCAATTAGGACCTCTGTGTATAAACTCAAGCTTCCTACAGAAAACATCTGTAGGAGGGAAAGACATTGATCAGCTGGGAGCAGAGATGACAGAGATACATGAGAGAGCCTGGGGAATCGTGCTGCTGGCATTGGCTTACCCTGTCCGAAGCGTGCCACTCAGAGACCTCAGGTCAACGAGCCTTGTTTACTTCTAATTTAAGTTCAATTTTGTCATTTAGAAGAAAGTTCCATATAGGCCAGGCATAGTGCCTCACACCTGTAATCCCAGCACTTTGGGAGGCCAAGGGGGGGCCAATCACCTGAGGTCAGGTGTTCAAGACCAGCCTGGTCAACATGGCGAAACCCCATCTCTACTAAAAATACAAAAATCAGCCGGGCGTGGTGGTGGGCGCCTGTAATCCCAGCTACTCGGGAGGCGGAGACAGGAGAATCACTTGAACCCGGAATGTGGAGGTTGCAGTGAGCCGATACTACACCACTGCACTCCAGCCTGGACAACACGGCGAGACTCTGCCTCAAAAACAAAACAAAAACAAACAAACAAAAAAAGAAAGTTCCAAATAATACAAATATTATGGAAGACCTTTTGCCCAAAAAGTTTAAATATATATGAAATACGATCCTAGAATGATACGAATTATCAAAATTGACTCAAGGATAGAAAACTGTAAACAGAACACAACTGAATAAACTAAAAGGCAAAGATCAACCCCTGAAAAAAGTATCCAGCACAGATGTTTTTGTAAACAAGTTCTACAAAACGATGAAGAAACAAATGCCTGGTCTATAAACAATTCAAGCCTGAAGAAAAAGATGTCTCCAAACCCATTTGCAAGGCTAGCATAAAGCTAATACCGAAATAGAACAGGAAGGTCATTTTTTAAAACAAGGGAGGGGATTGGCCCAGGGACAGAGACAAAAACTCCCAAGTAAATAAGTAATATACTGTAAAACTAATCAAGGTTTATATCAGAATGCAAGGTGCGTTCAACATTAGGAAACCTATTACTGTAACTCAGTACAATCACACAATAAAATCTTTTGATTTGCTCCATAGACATCAACATTCATCACTGTTAAACAAAAGGGAAGGGGAAAAAAAGAAAAAACCCAATAAGCTAGAACAGAAGAAAACATCTTCAGCCTAATGAAGATCATCTACTGGAAGCCCAGAGCAAGCGTCCTACCTCAGGATGCAACGTGAAAACCATTCCCACTGAGAAAGGGGCAATCAAGGGTGCCATGCAACCTCACACTGGAGGTCCTGGCCTCCAAGATTCACAAGAAATAGACATGAGTGTAAAGGAGGAGATGAAACTGCCATTAGTGGGATACGATTTGGCCATCTAGAAAGCCACAAGATCAACTGAAGAACTGCGCATTCAACAAGGTGGGCAACACAAAGATGGACACACAGGTGGATGCCAGGGATGGGCAAAGGTGATTTCCACAGATCCTTCATTACCAGTAACTAGGACTTTCATAAAACTCCGAAGACTAAATCAAATTGGAAGTAAAAGCCCATTTGAAGACCACACCACCTTCCCAAAGAACATATCTCATTTCTGAATAGGAAGATGAAAACCGCTAATTTTCTACAATATTTATTTAAAAATAAAATAAAATAAAAAATAGGGCCCGGCATGGTGATTCACGCCTGTTATCCCAGCACTTTGGGAGGCCAAGGTGGGCGGATCATGAGGTCAGGAGATCGAGACCATCCTGGTTAACACAGTGAAACTCCATCTCTACTAAAAAAATACAAAAAATTAGCCAGGCGTGATGGTGGGCGCCTGTAGTCCCAGCTACTTGGGTGGCTGAAGCAGGAGAATGGCATGAACCTGGGAGGCGGAGCTTGCAGTGAGCCGAGACTGTGCTACTGCACTCCAGCCTGGGTGACAGAGCGAGACTCTGTCTAAAAAAAAAAAAAAAAAAGGTATTTCCAGTGAGCAAAGAATGAACCATCCAAGAAATAGTATAGGGACAAGTGACTTTCCCTTTAGGAGAAGTTTGCTACCTCTCAGAAAAAACAACTTCAGATGAATTATAGATACACACACATACATATCTTTAACCCATATCGTCTATTTTTTGTATATACATCTATATATTTTATACATGTATATTCATACATACTACATATATACAGATGTATATATGTTTAAAGCCACACTATAAGAGGAAGTAAATGAGAAACAGATAAATGAAGTGATAGCTGGAAGACGTGGGAATTAGTACAGGTTTTCACGCCTGTTTCTGAAATGGGAGATTCTACAGCACGCTTGGCACTAACACATCATATCCAGTAGACAGGATGGCCAAAAACACAAAACAAAAAAACAAAAGAATCAAACACCCAAATCCAAACAGAACAAAACCCAACAACACATATACCTGACCAAAGTCTTTAAGAAAGCAAAAGAGGCCGGGCACAGTGGCTCACACCTGTAACTTCAGCACTCTAGGAGGCCGAGGTGGGTAGACCACTTGAGGTCAGGAGTTCGAGACCAGCCTGGCCAACATGCCAAAATCTTGTCTCTACTGAAAATACAAAAATTAGCCAGGCATGGCGGCACGCACCTGTAATCCCAGCAGTTTGGGAGGCTGAAGCAGGAGGCTCACTTAAGGTCAGGAGTTCGAGACCAGCCTGGGCAACATGGCAAAACACCATCTCTCCTAAAAATACAAAAAGTTAGCCAGGTGTGGTGGTGCATGCCTATAGTCCAAGCTACCTGGGAGGCTGAGGCAGGAGAATTACTTGAACCTGGTAGGTGAAGGTTACAGTGAACGGAGACTACACCACTGCACTCCAGCCTGAGCAACACAGGTAGAATCTCTCTCAAAAAAAGTAAGGTTTAAGTCCCACTGGCTTACAACAGGAAGGTATGTGAGCACATCTGCAGAGTTGGTAACGGGGAGGCAGGTGTTCCCTCTGATAGCTGCTGTTTCTTAATGAGGCATGGGTTGTGGTAACTACCACAAGAAGGGGGAATTGATAGATAAGACAGAAGTTTTGAAATAGACATCCCAGAGTAGATCCACTGGGCAGTGCTTAGTGTCCATCTGAGGTTTGTAATGATAAACTTAAGGTACAACGGGTGGCCAGGCTGGCTGTTTTCTCACCTAATGACGGTGACTTGGGTTTGGGCAGAGGTGAATGACTGGGTTTACCCAGGGTTAGGGTTTTACTAGCTGAACAGAATGGAGGGAGACTGGGGTGTAGGGTGGACCATGGAACTGATGCTACGCAAGAGGGAAGTGAAGACAGAGGTTAATCATGAGAATGTCAGGGCTGGTTAGAAGGATGAAGGGTGAGGGTGGAAAAGCAGCCTCCATTTAAAAGGTTACAAGACAATCAATGTCCTCAGGGAATAATCAGGTTTCAAATAAAGTCAGATGGCCGGACCATTCAAAACAAAGGTAAGGATAGAGAGATTTGCCAGCCACCTTCTGGAGGTGATGGATGGTGAAGAGCGGTGGGAGAGACGGGATGGCATGTGGGGACGGACACAGTGGCTGGAGGTGAGCACTCCCGTACGCAGGGTGACTAGAAAGGCGGGGAGCCCACGAGGCACCATGGGCTCCTGAGCGTCTCTTAGAGGCAGGTGGGTGTTAGGTCCTAGGGCTGTCATCCTGAATGCTTGAATCGGTATGAACTGCAAGCAGGCAAGAAAGCAGGAGTGCTCCCAGCTGTTACACACATGCAAGGAGGCCCAGTGCAAGGCCTGGCACTTTCTAAGTGCCCAGTAAGAAAGAACAAACCACCTGGGAAAGACTCCAGCCATTTCCCATTTCCTTCCCATTCAGCCCATCCAGTCACAAGGTCTCTACCACGGAGCAGCTCTTCACTTCACCACAAGTCTCCGTCCCCTGAGAGAGCCACTCAGACACCAGAACAAGTCACCAACCCACCAGGGGTTTAATTCTCCTAATCAAAACATCAGTTCAGAGAGGGGCCCTGCTTTGTCCTCACCCGGGGTGAAGATCTGCAGAGCACCCTGGGAATGTCCAAGCCCAGATGAGCCAGGGGCCAGTCCCTGAGCAAGTGGAAAAGTGGATCCTGGAGTCTCAGGCGGCCTCCTCCTCTTCGCTCTCCTCCTCACTCTCATGATACTGTCTGCGGTTTGTGTTAACAAACAGGTCAGAATCATCTTCTGAGCTGGACTCCTCTCCTGATAACTGTGGCTCAGCTGGGAGTTCTGGTTGAGTTTGTCTGCACGAAGGGAAGAGAGCAGAGTTAGCCCAGCACCTTCTGAGAAAACCAGATCTACAATCAAGGAGTTCCAAAAAAAGGAGGACCATCCGGCCCAGCAGTCAGGGCCCTACAGCACCCTTTAAAGACTAAAACAAGGGACAGAGACAGAGCAAACAGTGGGGAAACTTGGCTAGAGAAACAGGCTAAAGACTGAACCCACTCCCCAAACGTGTGCCACAGCCATTTGTTTCAGTCAGGAATAATAATTCTATGACCACCAACTAATGCTTAATGAACCCGCATCACACACCAGATGCTGCACTAAGCAATTTTACAAGCCATCCACTTCTTTAATCCTCACAACGCTCCCATTTTATATATAAGGAAAATAGAGTTTGAAGGAATTAAATGACGTGCTTAAAGTCATTCAGCTTTAAGTGGCAAAGTCAGGATTTTAACCCAGAGAATCTGACCTTCAAGCCACATTCATAACTATGTACCACATACGTAGGAGCGCTCAACAGATACCCTATGTAAGGAGGAAAAAAGGCTCTATTTTTCCCTCAAGGCACCAAAGCATGAACCCCCCATTTTCCATGTGCCCCACCGCAAGGCTTGTTCCTCACCTGTTCCTGTTGTTGTGTTTCTCAGCCACTTCAGAGAAGGCCTCAGGCCTATGCCAAGAGATGAGCAAAGTCAGGGAGGACAAATCAATTTCTCACAAAAGAGCTGTTTCCAGCTGTCTCTGCCTGGGATGCCATGACCTTCCCTCCCCTAATTCCCAAGCTAGGAAAGCAATGCCTTCAGAAGCCAGAGTCAGTGATCAAGGGGACCACCTACCAAAAGCCCTCCTTCTGCAGGGAGCGCACGTGGTCCTTGCAGAGCACAAACGAGATCTCAGCCTTCACCTTTTCTCCCTCTTCAATGGGGTCAACAATGAGAAAGTCCCCTGTAGGTAAGAAGAGAAAAGGCAAAGTCAGGTCTGCCTGCAATAAGGAAAGCCAAAGCTATAGGAAGTGGTTCTATCTCCTAGAGAGGGCTGCCTCTCTCATCTCCCTCTCTTTTTTTCTTTTTTTTTTTTTTTGAGACAGGGTCTTGCTCTGTTGCCCAGGCTGGAGTGCAATAGCATGATCATAGCTGACTGCAGCCACCACCTCCCAGGCTCAAGTGATTCTCAGGCCTCAGCCTCCCGAGTAGCTGGGATCACAGGCACGTGCCCAACTAATTTTTTACTTTTTGTAGAGACAAGGTCTCATTATGCTGCCCAGGATGGTCTCAAGCGATCCTCCCACCTCAGCCTCTCAAAGTGCTGGGATTACAGGAGTGATCCTCTCACCTCTCTTGATCCAGATGTTCTTGCGGTATTTGGAGGGCATGCTCACCAGGAAGCGCTGCCCTTGGGCTGTCTCCACCTCATGCAGATTGTTCCCTGGGGTCCTGAGTACCTGGTTCAGGAGAGACCAAGAATCAGTCTCATTGGTCAAACACTCTCTCAGCCACGCGCACCCTGCCACCATCCCAGGGGCCCTCCAGGGCTGGAGGGGTGGGGAGCAGAGCAGCTTGTGCCCAAAGCCACTCACCCTGACAATCTGCTGCTGGTCGGAGGGCACGATGTGCTCCCCCAGCACCTCCTTCACCACATGCTTCCTCTTGGTGGCCTGAGACATGCTGAAGTTGTCCCAGAGTGGTTAGGAATGAAGAGACTGTCAACTCCTCCTCCTGAGTTCCTTGGATGGCAGGCTCAGAACCCAGGACTGTTCTGAAGATGGGGAGGGGCCTTTTACTGAGGGGTGACACGGTGTCTTGGTTAAGAACATGGGCTCTGAAGTCTAACTGCCTGGATTCAAATCCTACCTTCGTGTATTTCCTAACTATTCAACTTCTCTAGGTCCCAGAAAAATAACAGCTAACTCAGCACTGTTACAGAATGGGACAATACAGTGCATGTCATGTAAAAGTAACTCCAGCAGGGAGCGGTGGCTCACGCCTGTAATCCCAGCACTTTGGGAGGCCGAGGCGGGCGAATCACGAGGTCAAGAGATCCAAACCATCCTAACACGGTGAAACCCCGTCTCCACTAAAAATACAAAAAATTAGCCGGGCGTGGTGGCGGACGCCTGTAGTCCCAGCTACTTGAGAGGCTGAGGCAGGAGAATGGCGTGAACCCGGGAGGCGGAGCTTAGAGTGAGCCAAGATCGTGCCACTGCACTCCAGCCTGGGCGACAGAGTGAGACTCCGTTTCAAAAAAAAAAAAAAAAAGTAACTTCTACAATCTTACGTGCTGGTGCAATATAAAACTATAGGCATGTTCCAGAGAAATCATCCTGACAACCTCTCTGGAAGGAGTTTGAAATAAACCGTATCTTTCTCAACACGCTTGTACACCCCAAGTGTGGCATAGTCACACAACAGAGAAGTTGAGTCTGGCAACACACTACAGCCGGAGACAAATTAGGTGGCCACCGTGACGGTCCAAGCCAGGAACTAGTTAATTAAAGGTTGAGGTGAGCAGGCTTGTCTGCGACATCTGCATTTTTCTGACTTGCGTACTTAGAAGACGAGGGCCAGTACCCTTAAGACTGATGGTTTCCGAAGGAAACACTGTCATCTCTAGTTGCCGTTCTCCTTCCTCCTCCCTGTCTATCCCGGAGAAAAGACCCTCAGAGAAACACCCACACTCAGTCTCTGGCCCTGGGCTCCCAGGAACGCTGCCGGAGCAACCCCGCTGTCCAGGCTGGACGCTGAGAGAGGATCGTCCACGACTCACTTCAAGGCTGAGCCAAGAAAACACAGTAAAGGAACTTGCCGGCGGCCGCGACGGCAGCGTCACCTCGAAATCAGGTCTCCAGCGTTCCCCGTTCCCACCGGTCCCACTGCGAGGAGTGCGACGTGAGTCTGAGTCGAATCCCTCCGAAAACCGTCTTCCGGCGCTGTCTCAGAGGCCTCCCGGCCACCCGTCCCCTCCCTTGTCCGTCTTCTAACTCTTCCCCACGCCAGGTCGGTCAAGCCTAAGTCCTTGAGTTCCGGGTCCGGGCAGCACAGAAAGGAAGTTCTCTCCCTGGAGGCCTCTCTCCCTCAGAACTGCTCGAGGAGCGAGACCTTAGAAGACAGGGCTTCCCGCGAAGAACCGAAAAGGAGCGCCTACTAAGGACGCCGTCGAGGTCCGTGGCGCCTCAACTCTATAGCTCTAACTGGCTAGAAGGGCCCAACGTGGAAAGTTTTTTTTTTTTTTTAAAGGCGGCTGAGGCGACCCGGAAGCGGAAGTGGAAGAAAGTTCTAGTGGCTTGACGTATCCGCGGGAGCGGCAGGGTGGCGGGAGGAACCGTTAGGGGAACTGAAGCTGCCGGTGAGCGCGAGCCGCGGAGCAGGGCCCTGGCTGGAGGCCAGAGGGATTGCGGGGAGAAGGGGAGGAGAGGGGCCGCAGGCGCTGTGGCGGGCCCTGGGGGAGAGCTTGGCCGCGCTGCGGGGAGGGGGCAGGGTGCGGCGCGTGNTTAGAGTTATCCATAAAGAAAGGAAATGCTACGCCTGTTACTTTTGCAATTCTCAGTCGTTCCAATAGAGAGATTAAATATTCTCTTGGTTTTTCTGCAAAAGAATAGTTCCATCTCTTTCTGATACAAAATTAAAATATGTCACAAATAGAAGTAGTCATTTAACAATTATTAAACAGCTATAGCAAAGGCACTGTACTAGGCACTGGGGACACAGGCCTTACTTTTCATGAAACAGTCCAACAAGAAGGTAAGACATTGAATACTTAAATAATTACATATACAAATGCCCTTTCTCAGATGATTGAATACAGGGACTGGACCTGGGCATTTTTTAGAGAAACTCCCCAAGTGACTATAAGTTGCAGACAGGGTTGAAAACCAAAAAGATAAAGGAAACAGCATAATGCAGGAAAGAAGTTGGACACCTAAAGAATTGATAAGATATAAATAGTAGGCTGGGCATGGTGGCTCATGCCTGTAATCTCAGCACTTTGGGAGGCTGAGGAGGGTGGATCACCTGAGGTTGGGAGTTTGAGACCAGCCTCACCAACATGGAGGACTCTCATCTCTACTAAAAATACAAAGTTAACCGGGCATGGTGGCGCATGCCTGTAATCCCAGCTACTCCGGAGACTGAAGCAGGAGAATCACTTGAGCCTGGGAGGCGGAGGTTGCAGTGAGCCAAGATTACACCATTGCACTCCAGCCTGGGCAACAGAGCAAGACTGTGTCCAAAAAAAAATTTTTTTTAAAAATATATGTATATATACACACACACATACACACATACATACATATATATAATAAAAACAGACTGATAAATATGGTCCTGTAATTAGGAAGCATATGTATTCATTTCTAACATAAAATCAATTTGATAAATATTCTGTAGTTTAAGCAATTTTAAAAATGAAAAATCAGATCCGCGGGAGCGGCAGGGTGGCGGGAGGAACCGTTAGGGGAACTGAAGCTGCCGATTAAGCCTGATCAAGATGACAACCTCCCAAAAGCACCGAGACTTCGTGGCAGAGCCCATGGGGGAGAAGCCAGTGGGGAGCCTGGCTGGGATTGGTGAAGTCCTGGGCAAGAAGCTGGAGGAGAGGGGCTTTGACAAGGCCTATGTTGTCCTTGGCCAGTTTCTGGTGCTAAAGAAAGATGAAGACCTCTTCCGGGAATGGCTGAAAGACACGTGCGGCGCCAACGCCAAGCAGTCCCGGGACTGCTTCGGATGCCTTCGAGAGTGGTGCGACGCCTTCTTGTGATCCTCTCTGGGAAGCTCTCAATCCCCAGCCCTCATCCAGAGTTTGCAGCCGAGTAGGGACTCCTCCCCTGCCCTCTACGAAGGAAAAGATGATTGCTGTTGTCGTACTCGCCTCCGACGTACTCCAGGGTCTTCTGGGAGTTTTCTCCCCTAACCATTTCAACTTTTTTGGATTCTCGCTCTTGCATGCCTCCCCCGCCCTTTTTCCCTTGCCAGTTTCCTGGTGACAGTTACCAGCTTTCCTGAATGGAGTCCTGGCCCCGTCCCTCACCCCCGACCCTCACTTTCAGTCCGTTTGATACCATTTGGCTCCTTTTTGGGCAGAACAGTCACTGTCCTTGTAAAGTTTTTTAGATCAATAAAGTCAGTGGCTTTCATGACTGGGCTTTGTGCACTGAAAAGCAAGTGGGCTGGGAGTTGCCTCTCCTCCAGGGATGGACCATGTCTCTCTCATTCCTTATCAGTAGAGACCGAAACTGGCAGCTTCCCTTCCACTCCCAGAGGGCAGTCACCCTAGCCATGTAGGCCTCAGGCAGATGACTTGTGTCTCAATCTCCGAGCGATGTGGGAGAGGGTGTGGGTGGATCTTTTCCTGGGAGCCAGATGGACTGTGCTCCAGATGTCAGTTAAGTCAACAGCTGGGCTAGGCAGCACGTGGTGGAAAAGTCAGTGGGAGTCAGAGGTACCAGACAGGGTGGGCCAGATGTGGGTGAGAGTTCACCTGCCAGTCATCATATCATCTGCTCTCCTGGCCTCGGCAAGGGTGGGCAGGGCGCTTGCCATCTTCCGTGATCTCTTAGGTAGGAGAAGGAGCACAGGCATCACAGCTGGAAAGATGTGAGGGGAGTACACCTCAGTACATTTTAGTCCTGTTCTTTTTGTTTACTTTTTAACTTAATAGAGATGGCCCTTCTGTGTTACCCAGGCTGGCCTTAAGCGATCCTTAAGCCTCCCTAAGCGCTATGACTATAGGTGTGAGCCACCATACGCGGCCAGCCCTATTATGTCTTGAACGCTTAGTAAGAACCAGGCTTGAAGCTAAAATCTTTGCAAACATTTTTTTCTTTCACAATAATAATTATTTTCTCTTTTACAGGTGAGGAAACTTGAGGCTCAGAGAGGCTAATTTGCCTGTGAACTTGCTCCTGGGAAGTAGCCAGACTGGAACTCAGAACTAGCTTGGGAACGCATGGACCGGGCCATGTGTTCCTTGGTCATGTGGCTTATCCTCTCTGAGTCTCAGTTTTCCCACTTGGAAAATGAGGTGGTTGTAGGGAAAGGATATTTGCAGCAGTATAAACAACAAAGGAGTATTTCCGTAGCACAAATACAACTGTAATCAAGAAAAAGGTGGACTGGCTGGGCGTGATGGCTCACGTCTGTAATCCCAGCACTTTCAGAGGCCGAGGTGGGTGGATCACCTGAGGTCAGGAGTTCAAGACCAGCCTGGCCAACATGATGAAACCCCATCTCTACCAAAAATACACAAAATTAGCTGGGTGTGGTGGTGCACGCCTGTAATCCCAGCTACTCAGGAGGCTAAGGCAGGAGAATCGAATTTGGGAGGCAGAGGTTGCAGTCAGCCAAGATCATGCCATTGTACTTGACAAGGCAGGGTGACAAGAATGAAACTCTGTCTCGAAAAAAAAAAAAAGAAAAAACAGCACAACAGAAAAATAGGTAGAAGACCTAAGATAGCCACAGAAGAAGTTTCCCTCCCAGTAAATAAGCACAGGAAAGGTGCTCCATATTGCTAGTAGTAAGACATCACATGCCATTAACACCCATCTGACTTGCAAACACTTTTAAGTTGGACAATACCAAGTATTGATGAGATAGTGAAGCAACAGGAACTGATACCCAGCTGGTGGGAGTATAAATTGGTCTAAACAATTTGGGAAAACAGTTGGGTGTTATTTAGTAAAACTGACACACCCTGTGACCAAGCAGTTCCGCTCTCAGGACTGCTTTGAAGAAAGTTCCCCAACACCTGCAGCAGGACCGAGGTGAGTTCGCAGCTGCAATGTTGGGAGCAACACTAGCAGCTGTTAATGCTAGAGTAGATAAATACACATTCATGCCACCGGGCACTGAACAGAGGTGAAAATGATCAAATGATAGCTGTGTACAACACAAATCTCAATAGCAAATGAAGCCAAACAAATTGGTAGGAATTCCTACATAGATGGTAAAACTATAAGGAAAACAAAGGAAATGATTATGGTAAATGGTAAAGGAAAAAGTCTACAGTGATTATCTTTGGGGGAGGATGTGGAAGAGCTTAAGGGTAGGCTTGGCCTACCCTGACCTGTGTTTCTGGCCTGTGGGGTGGTGGTACAGGCATTGACCAAAAGAGTGTTTTGCACCCTTTTCTGTGTATTAGCTACATCTCAGAACAATAAAAATATAAAAGGAAAACCAAAAATAAAGCCCTGAGGCTGGAACGACCATGTGATAGGTCAGAAACTAAATTGTTATTTGTAGGGATGAGAGTTCTGGGCAAGGCTGGGACCGGGAGGTGCGAGTGGCCCAGCCTGAAAGGGACACTGGGTGGCTGCAGCAGGGCCTAGCATGTGCTTCCTGCCGCTTCCTGGGAGGCTGCTGGTCTGAGGCCTGGCTGAGGTCACGAGGGCTCTCTCTTGAGTTTCATACTGTTTCTGATGTCTTCCTGGATAAGTCCCCTCAGCCTTGACCCTCATGTTATGATGCTGTCGGAGGCCTGGTGTGCTTAGGTGGGGACTTTGTAGGGCCCTGGCCTCACCCACACCTCAGCCCTGATGCTGCCAGATTGTTGCTGGTGCTCTGTGAGGTCATGGAGACTCCCTCCTCCTCCATGAAGCCCTTGCCTGGGCTCCTGCCCACACTGGCCTCCTGATTTGGCCTCGCCTGACTCTGGCACTGGGAGCCTGCTGGAAGCCTGGAGCTCATGCTGTCTGCTTTATTTCCTTGTCATCTGCCTTTCCCAGCTCACCCACAGGCTTTGCCTTAGAAGGGGCTTGAACCTGCCTTCTCACCTCTCCTTTGGGGTGCAGGCAATGCATACACCAGGTGGCAGACCACAAACCCTTTATCAGGACTCCATATTGCATCCCACACAAGTTCTTGGCTCTGTCCTGGGACGGCAGTAGACAAAGGGTATCTAGAATGTATCTTGTGACAGTGTGGCTTCTCAGATCCAGCCCGACTCAGCCAGCAGGACAAAGGGACCACAGCTTGGAATACTGGCGCAGAAAGCAGACCTGGTGGTGAGGGGTGGGAGTCAGGTTGTCTAAGTGTCAGCCCATGGTGCCCAACAGGGCATGCCTGGCCATCCGCTAGCCTGGGACATGGGTGGGCCCGGAAATCAGCAAATACTGACCCCGTGCCCCCATGCCCTCACACCCAGCCAGAGCTTGACATCCCTCAGCCGATCTAGTCATGAGTGCTCAGAGCCAGCCTAGAACCTGGTGTGAACACAGCCCATGCACTCCGGGGTCCCGAAGGGCTCCTACTGCCCCCAGAAAGGAAGTAAGGGGAGGCTACCTGGACCACCACAAGTCCTGCCCCACGGGAGCCTGCTGAGCATGGGAGGCTCCCAGCAGGTGCTTGTGACGGCTGATCCCCTTCCAGGCTGGCCCCTCCCTGCAGGGCCCAGGGCTCTTTCCTGTCACTCCCAACCTTGACTGGTGGCAGCCTTGAAGAGCCAGCCAGGCCCGATTCTGGGCCTTTGCTCCCCATGCAATCTGGAGCAAGTTGCTTCACTCCCCTGAGCTACAGCCTCCTTGCCCGCTGGTGCAGGGTTGTGACGATTCAACCAGTGAATCAGCAGCGCTTAGGAGCGCGTCTCCCCAGGGGGGAGCTTTAATCCCTGTTGGATTACAGGTTTCCTTGCCGAAAGATCGCCTTTTCAGGATATGGAACTGCAGAGCCCTGGGGGAGGGCAATATCTTCTGCCCAACTGAAGGTTCAAGGAAGAGGGTTCTGGGGGAAGCGCCAAGGCCTTGGAGGGCCTGATCCCAGAGGGAAGGAGATGTCAAGAGCCTGCCCTGGGCATTTCTACCCATCAGGCCAGGGGCAAGAGAGAGGTGCTGTGGACAACCTGGGTTGGGATGTCTGGGCCACTGCAAAACTGGAGGCTGTGCCCTGTGGCCAGTACATTTGACCGGCACCCACCACTACCCTTCCCCTTTGACCTCCCATTTCCTCCTTGTAGGAAGAGGTAATAATCATTGCCTCTGCAGAGCTGCTATGGGAAAGAAAGAACATATATTGAATCCCTGGCGCAAGGCCTGGCACACAGCAAGAGCTCTTATCATTGTTAACCCCACCCCCCACCTTTTCTCACCAAGATACCAATTCTAGCTGTGTGACCTTATACAAGTGTCCCGACCTCTCTGATTAACTTTTTCATCTGCAAAGTGAGGATAATGTGCACTCTCTCAGGGTGCTTGTGAGAATTAGTGGGTGAAAAGTGCTCGGAAATTGCTAGGTTGTACTGCAAAAGAGTCCTTGGCATCAGCACAAAGCAGTGGCAGGTGGGGTGAGTGCCCTTGGTGAGTCGAGTCGCAGACAGGCCTTGGCTAGTTTTTGAGAGAGTGTTGGAGGTACCTGTGGCTATGGCTAAGCTCCAAGTGATGAGACGGCAGGCCTAGGGGAGCTGCCTCTCCCACTTCGCCCCTGTGGCACAATCCTGGGCCTCTTCCTCTACCCCTCCCAGGCTCTCAGCTCAGAGTCCTGGCCAGGCATCATCCTCCTGATCAACTCAAGCTTGGCCAGCACTTCCACAAACTGGAGTCTGTCCCTTTAAGCCAGAGACCCGAGGCCACCAGGAACTTGTGACGGTTCCTTGGAATCCCAGGAAGATGGCAGAGTTGGTTTTCCACAGCTGGGCTGAGGAAGTGAGGCAGGTAGCAGGCTGGCAGCTGCCCTGGGCAGTGAGTGACTGCTCTGGTCTAGGTCTCTGTGTGGGAAATCACTTCCTTTTGTGGTCCTGGAATTCTAAGGCCCAGAATCAGGAAGGGAGGGTGACACACTCGATGCCTATACACAATATCCATCACAGTGAGGGCTGCCAGCTGCTCTTTACGTACTGTGACCTAGCACCTCTTCCAAGCCCCAGTGAAGCCCCTGGAGGCTCTCTAAGCACTGCAAGATCTTAGTGGCCCAGGGACAATAAGCCTCTGCCCCCCAGCAACATGGAATTACAAGTACAAACTACAGTGAACTCTAAAATGCAGACAAATAATTCCAGCAAGGCCTGCCTATAATCCCAGCGCTTTGGGAAGCTGAGGCGGGAGGATCTCATGATCTCTTGAGGCCAGGCATTCGAGACCCACCTGGGCACTATAGTGAGACCCCCATCTCTACAAAAAAATTTAAGAATTAGCCAGGTGTGAAAAAAATTAACCAGGTATGGGGGCATGCACCTGTGGTTCCAGCTACTTGGGAGGCTGAGATGGGAGGATTGCTTGAAGCCAGGAAGTTGAGGTATAGTGAGCTATGATAGTGCCACTACACTCTAGCCTGGCTGACAAAGCTCTGTCACACATACAGAAATTTTTTTTCAACAAAATCCAGACTTTTCCTGCGTTGACTACTTCAACACTGCTTTTCATCTGTTTTTTTTTTTTTTTTTTTTTTTTTTTTTTTTTTTTTTTTGAGACAGGGTCTTGCTCTGTCACCCAGGTGGAGTGCAGTGGCACTATCACTGCTCACTGCAGCCTCAACCTCCCAGACTCTAGTAATCCTCCCACCTCAGCCTCCCAAGTAGCTGGGACCACAGGCGTGCACCACCATGCACAGCTAATTTATTTTAGATTTTTTGGTAGAGATGAGGGCTCACTATGTTGCCCAGGCTAGTCTCAAACTCCTGGCCTCAAGTGATCCTCCTGCTTCTGACTCCCGAAGTCCTGGGATTACAGGTGTGAGCTACTGTGTGATTAATTGATCACCACATGATTAACAGATCACCACCCTGATCTATTAATTATTGGAGTCTTTTTTTTTAAGATGGAGTCTTGCTCTGTCACCCAGTCTGGAGTGCAGTGGCGTGGTCTCAGCTCACTGCAACCTCTGCCTCCCGGGTTCAAGTGATTCACCCACCTCAGCCTCCCAAGTAGCTGAGACTACAGGTGTGCACCACCACACCCAACTAATTTTTGTATTTTTAGTACAGATGGGGTGTTGGGAGCCAAAAAGGCCAAAGAGATCGTGACCAACTCGGCATTCCACTGAAGGCTATATGATCAAACAGCAAACTGTTTATCACGAATGCAGGATGTGGGCAAACTCCCACATCCTGCCACCAAAAGGTTTGCTGAGGGCCTCACTCCCTTGCATTGTGCTCCTTCAAGTTATCTACTGAGAAAATTAGCGCCTATTGTTCAAAGGATGCAGTCTGGAAAGCCTGCTATGGGACAAATGGCTGACTGACAACTACCTGACATACCCGACAAACATCCCCCCTTTCTTGCTATCTCTTTTGCCTAATAAATACAGAGGGCTGGGTAAAGCTCAGGGCCCTTGTCCACTAGAGGCAAGGTGCCCCCTGACCACTTCTTCCAAATACTCTTTTGTCTCTTGTCTTTTATTCCCGCGTTTGCCTGGCTTTGTTCAGTCCCCCTAGGTCCGTGCGGGCTACAATGGGGTTTCACCATGTTGGCCAGGCTAGTCTCGAACTCCTGTCCTCAAATGATCTGCCCACCTTGGCCTCCCAAAGTGCTGGGATTACAGGCATGAGCTACCGTGCCTGGCAATTATTGGAGTCTTTAAAACTTTAAAAACACAGTCATGGGCCTTGTTTGCTGGTACCTCCAGCACATGCTCACTGTATCTACAGGAGAGCCAGATTCGAAACATCAATATCAGAACAAACTTAGGAGATAAGGTGTCTTTCAGAGGAGGACACAGAGGCTCTGTCTGGGAGGCTGAGGGACTTGCCCAAAGCCATGTGGTAAGATGGCAGACCTGACATGGCTGACACCCCCTCCTTCTGGGCAGTTTGTGTCCTTTGGGCTCAGTCTGGTTTAAGATCACAGATTTGACTTAGACTGCCAGCACACCGAAACCAGTGTCACCATTTATTTTCCACCAGTGTCTCTGGGCAAATCCATTTTCCCTTCTCTGTAAAGTGGAGACTTTTTTTTTTTTGAGACAGAATCTCTCTCTGTCACCCAGGCTAGAGCGCAGCGGCGCCCTCTCGGCTCACTGCAACCTCCGCCTCCCAGGTTCAAGCAAGTCTCCTGCCTCAGCCTTCTGAGTAGCTGGGATTACAGGTGTGCACCTCCACGCCCAGCTAATTTTTGTACTTTTAGTAGAGAGGGGGTTTCACCATGTTGGCCAGACTGGTTTTGAAATCCTGACCTCAAGTGATCTGCCTGCCCCAGCCTCCCAAAGTGCTGGGATTACAAGCGTGAGCCCTCACACCCGGCCCTCTTTTTTTTTTTTTGAATCAGCATCTAGCTCTGTGGCCCAGGCTGGAGTGCAGTGGTGAGATTGCGACTCACTGCAGCCTTGAACTCCCTGGCTCAAGTAGTCCTCCCACCTCGGACTCTCAAAGTGCTGGAATTACAAGCATGCCTAGGCACCTGGCCAGGTGGAAACATTAGTCACTCGCGCTCCAGGAAGGTTGTCAGGCAGCGCTGAGCAGTAATGTGTCCTACTCACCTGCTGTTTATACAGCACCAGGCCTCTTCTAAGAACTTCACCTGTTTCAGCTCACTGAATCCTCACAACACCCATTGTACAGAAGAGGAAACTGAGGCAGCGAGTGGTTAAGTGACTTCTCCGAGGTCACACAGCTAGGAAATAGTGGCAACAGTAAGGGCCCATGAAGAGCTGCGGTTGGTAGTTCATTCTGAACAGCCCTCCCGTGAACCGTCCCTCTACTGGCACTTGTTGCTGGGGACCTTCGTCGTCCTCTCCCTCCCTGGGCCAGGTGTGTCCCGGAGGGCAGGGAAGCGTCTTGGCACGCGGGTGCGCGCCGCCCCCTCGACCTCCTGGGCTCCCTGAACCTCGCAGGACCCCGGAAACCGGCAACTTCGAGCCCCGCCCCAGCTCCGGGCCGCGGGGGCGCACTGCGGGCGTTGGGTGGGGCGGCCCAGCAGGTAAAAGCTGCGCGGCCACGGGCTCCGCACTCACGGCTCTGATGGCTCCGATGGCACTGACGGCCATGGCGCGTTCGAGCCTCCCGCTGGCGCTGGGCCTGGCCTTGGTCGCATTCTGCCTCCTGGCGCTGCCCCGCGACGCCCGGGCCCGGCCGCAGGAGCGCATGGTGGGAGAACGCCAAGACCTGTCGCCCGACGACCCGCAGGTGCAGAAGGCGGCGCAGGCGGCCGTGGCCAGTTACAACATGGGCAGCAACAGCCTCTACTACTTCCGAGACACGCACATCATCAAGGCGCAGAGCCAGGTGCGGCGGGCGGGGTGCTGGCAGGGGATACTGGCCCAGGCGGGGGAAGCCACAGGCGCTGCCTGGGCTTGCATGGAGGGGGCCCCAAAGCGCTACCGGGATGTTTTCATGCAATATTTAAAAAATCGAATTAATGCCAAAACTCCACAATGGGCAACCATCTAAATTTCAAGGAAAGACATCATTCAATCCTGTATTGCACTACCTGCCTTCCTGGCTTGCCTGGTCCTAGTCTCTGCCCTGATGGGGTGGATCTGGGAGAAGGAAGGCAGATGGGGACAGTGGGCAGTTCCCCAGGTGGGGCATGTCTGATGTCTGCCTAGGCTGCTGGTGGGGCTCAGCCTCCAGGCCTCTCCACCCTCCACACCCACCAGAACTTCCACCACCCGCGACCCCAGGTCTGAATCATCCCTTCCCTCTCTCTCCCCACCTGAGTGCCTGGGGGCAACAGGAGAATATGCTGGGAGGTGAGAAGTGAGGATCAAGGGTTAAGACCCCCGACCTGCCCCTACCCTATGTCCCCAGCTGGTGGCCGGCATCAAGTACTTCCTGACGATGGAGATGGGGAGCACTGACTGCCGCAAGACCAGGGTCGCTGGAGACAACGTCGACCTCACCACCTGCCCCCTGGCGGCTGGGACGCAGCAGGAGGTAACAGCTGGGCTCCTCCAGCCCCAGCCCTCCCCAGAGCCTCAGGCACTCAGGTTGTCCAGCCTGAACTGGTTTGGCTGGACATGCAGATGTCTAGATGTCTGGCTGAACCTGTCGGCCTTCTGGATGAGTCAGCCTCTGGGCCAAGATGGGGTGCAGAAAGGAAGCTGGGGCTTCCTCGGGGAATGGGGAAGTTGGCTACCAAGATCTGGCATCTAGTCCCGGCCATGTGGCTTGACATCCGTTGGGTCAGTGATTGCCCTTCTCTTGCCCTGGACTGGCCTGGCAGGCAGAGGGCTGGCTATTGGGAGGAGACAGGTCGAGGCTGGGCTCACCCCTCCTTCTCCCCTATATTCTCTGTACAGAAGCTGCGCTGTGACTTTGAGGTCCTTGTGGTTCCCTGGCAGAACTCCTCTCAGCTCCTAAAGCACAACTGTGTGCAGGTGTGATAAGTCCCTGAGGGCGAAGGTCATTCGGTTTGGGACCACGGTGGAGGGTACTTCAGGTCCATGGGCCATATCTGTCACAATAAATGGCCAGTGCTGCTTCTTGCATTGGTTTCTTCTCAGTGCTTCACTTCTGCCCCATCCCCACCCCACTTCTGGCAGCTCCCAGCTCCCCCGCCCAAGCTGAGAGGTCACCCTGCCACCTGCAGCAGAGCTGCTGCTGTCCCAGCCCAGACAGTGCTGAAGGTGCAGGGCTGAGCCTCCAAATGTGGAGCCCCCCCAAACACCCCAGCATCACAGGCATAGAGGAACAAACCTTGGAGCCCCCACACACAGCCAGAGACTCCTGATATTCTCAGAGGTAAGCAGTGGGGGCAGACTCACAAAGCGGGGGCGATGCCCTGAGATAAGAACAGGGTCGGCTGCCTGGGAGCACTCCGAGGAGGAGTCTGTGCTCTGCTCCTGCTCAGCCCCAGGAGGAGCTCATGGATGGCATGTGGGGCTTCAGGCAGGCAGGGTCCTCACCCAGGAGGCTGAGCTCCCAGCCTGTAAGATTCCTCCACCTGCATATGGGCCAATGATGGCAGAGTCCCTGCAGGCCAAGAGACCATGAAGGCTAGGACAGTGCTTCTCAGTCCAGGCTGTGGGCTCCACACCACAAGGACGCCTCTCATGCCTTGCCCTGGGCAAGATGCCTGAAAGGGGCTAGACTGGGAGCCCTAGAGGTACAGAGCTTGTCTGCCGCCCACAGGAGGGGTGAGGGGACAGATTCAATGTAATGTCATTTAAAGAAAACAGCATTGTGGCTGGGTGCAGTGGCTCATGCCTGTAATCCCAGCACTTTGGGAGGCTGAGGCGGGTGGATCACCTGAGGTCAGGGGTTCAAGACCAGCCTGGCCAACATGGTGAAACCTTGTCTCAACTAAGAATACAAAAATTATTTGGGTGTGGTGGCAGGCCCCTATAATCTCAGCTATTCGGGAGGCTGAGGCAGGAGAATCTCTTGGATCCAGGAGGCAGAGGTTGCAGGGAGCCGAGATTGCGCCACTGCACTCCAGTCTGGGAGACAGAGCAAGACTCCATCTCAAAAAAGAAAGCGGCATTGCAACATTTGCACACCTGAATTTGTGCCTGCAATTCATACTCCCCCATACATATACACACGCACACACCCAAAGCACAACACACCAGACATACACACACAGACACCCACAGCACACACTCAGATGCTGGGAGATATCACACGCATACCCAGAGAAACACAGCCTAGCAACTCATGAGCACAGAAGCAACACACCCTAGAGATACAACCTGGAGATGTACACACAAAACCCAAACCCAAGGACCCACATGCCACACCCAGGGGTGTTCCTCAGATGCACCAGCACACACCCACACTTGGGATATGGGCCTTGGGGGTGCCAGGTGTCGGCATCATCAGGCCCAGGCAGGCAGCACCACAGTGGCTGTGGAGAGCATCCCACAGCCCTTCCTTTCTGACAAGGCCTCACACCCTGCTTGTGCCTGCCTAGTCCCCTGCCCAAGGCTAGGGCCTAATGAGCAGCAGCCCCAGCTCCCAGGCCCTGCCACCTGCCTTTGGAGCCCATATTGGGGTAGGGATGAGGAAACAGGAAGTAGATCCTGGGTCCCACCTGGGAGTGAGAAGCTGAGGGGTGGCATTTGACAGGAGCTGGGGACCCGGGAGACGACATCCAGCCCTGTTTCTGCTCAAGCTTGTCAGATGTGGCAGCTCAGACAGCCCAGGGTGTGTGGGGGGCCTGCTGCTTAGAAGGGCTCCCATGTGCCACCAAGCAGGGGCTCCCAGCATGGGGCAGGCACAGGGTGGGTGGCAGGAAATGCCTGCTGAATGAATGTGTGAGGTGTCAGGTGGTGGAGAGAAGCAAGGCCCAGAGACACCTGCCCGGTGACCTCTCTGCCCCGGCATCTGTTCCCAAATCCCATATGGCATTTCCTCCATACAGTCTATTCCTGGGTCCTGGGCCAGCCAGTGCCTTCAGCCAGACCAGGGAAGAGAGGTGCTTATTCTGTCCTGGGGCCCTGGAAGCTACAGCACTGACTGGTCTGGCCCAGAGATGGGAGGCTTGGCAAAAAACTACTGCCCTTCAGCTCCCACTCCTGACTCCCTCTGGCCTGAACTGCACCCTGGATTCACCTCTACTAGAGGTGAGGTGGCTATTGTAGATAATGGAAAACCCTCCACTCAAGGAGAGACCCCTGGGGCCAGGGCAAGGCTTGCACTTTACTCAGTGCTAGGTCTCCAGCACCCAGCATAAGCCAGTGTCCCACTGTCACCCCCAGCCATGGGGACAGGGGCTCTGGACATCCAGCCTAGGCTCAGGCTATCAGTCCGGGAGGTCATCTAAGTCCTAGAGCAGGCAGTGGGGCGCAGCCTTCAGCCTCATTCCCTGCTTCCCTCTCCCAGCAGCAGGGTCCTCCACACATCCCTGCCCGCCCCTTGCCCTGAGGCCAGAAGGACTTGAGAAGCCCCAACTCCACCTCCCCTCAGTGGGTTCTAGAGTCTGACAGGAAGGGCAGGATATGACAATGACCTCTGACCTTTGGGTTCATGACATCCCCATCTGGTTGGTGCTCTTCTCCTGGAGCTGAGGGTCCTGGCAGGATTGAGTTCCCGGGCTCTGAGTCCCCATTCCTGGCAACCCTGGGGTGTTCAGGCCTATTCTTTTTCTCCTGACTCTTGGGCCAGATGGGCCTTCCTCCCCAAAGCAGGGTTACTGCCTCCTCGGCTCTCCCGGCACCACCGACACCTGAGCTCAGCCCACGTTCTGCCTCACCCCTCCAGCTGCTGTTAATGCCCTGCTGGCCTGAGCTAGCATGTGGGCCCTGGTAGGGCTGGAGGAATCAAGACAGCCCCTTTCATAGGGAGCACCGGCTCACACTCGTTCGTGCGTGTGCACCAATTCCCTTCCCTGCGCCTTGGCCTAGCCAGTGAGGACATGGAGCCTCCTGGGGTTTAAAAACTCTGTTGGGGCCCCCACTCTGCAGGGCCCGGACAATCCTTCCAGCAGATTTGGGGATCCGTCCCAGTGCACCCAGGTGGGCAGACTGCCAGGGGTTGAAGTCTGTATCTGGTGTCCCCCTGGGGTCACTGCCTGAAGTCCTCTTCTCCAGCCTGCAGGGGTTAGGGGGGCACGGGTGGGTGAAGGAATCAGCCTCTGCCCTCCCCGATCCCCATGGGACTGTTACTTGGGGACACTTCTGGCTACAAGCCCCTAGCCAGCACCTTCCCACTCCTGCCTGGTTCACCTCAAATGTGGTGTCCACAATCTCATCGATGACGGCTGCCTGGGAGCGGAACTGCTGCTGCTGCTGCTCCACGCTTGCCACCAGCTGCAGGTAATGGAACAGGAGCTGCTGCTGCCTGTGGGTGGTGGGTGGGGGTCGCAGAGATGGGCTGGGTTGACCTGCTGGCTGGGCCTACTGGACCCCAGAACCACCCAGAGGCTCTTCTTGCCTGCCTCCTCCCCGCAAAATTTATATGACTGCAGACCTCTATTTCCAGGGGGTCTCCTTTTCCAGATATGAGAAAGTGCCCAAGTCTGCCTGTAGCGCAGAGGCTTCTGGCTTTGTTTATCCTCCTAACCACCCATCCCTCCACCCACCCATTTATCTGCCCCATTCCTCCCCATACGCCCACTCGACCATCTGCCCATCCATCCACCCACCTCCTTATCCAGTCACTCACCATCTGGCCCTCTAGCCACTCACAACTCACCTCCCCCTCCATCCACCTGCTCTTCCCTGTAGCCACCCCCCACCCACTCATTAACACTTTCACCATGCAGTGTAGTCAGTCATCCACCTGTCCATCCACCCACTCATGCGCCCACCACACTACCCATTGTCCCATTCACACCCTCCCGGCCATCTTGTCAACCCATTCATCAAAGAACACTGGAAACAATGAACACAGCAAGGTGCTCTGAGGAGCTGGAGATGAACAAGAGACAGCTTGGCCTCAGAGGAGATGGAGATTAACAAGAGACAGCTTGCCCTCAGAGCCAGACAGCTGCTGACACCTTGAGATGTGAAGTTGGGTTCTGAGGGGCCCAGAGGAGGGAAACCTTGCCCGGTGCTGGGGGCCTGGAAAGACTTCTGGAGGCAGCGTCAATGAGCTGAGTTTGAAAGATAAGTGAGAGGCCAGGCACGGTGGCTCACGCGGGTAATCCCATCACTTTGTGAGGTCGAGGCAGGTGGATCATTTGAGGTCAGGAGTTCGAGACCAGCCTGGCCAACATGGTGAAACACTGCCTCTACTGAAAAAAACCACGCACAAATAGCCGAGCGTCGTGGCGTGCACCTGTAATCCCAGCTCCTCGGGAGGGTGAGGTGGGAGAATAGCTTGAACCCAGGAGGCAGAGGTTGCAGTGAGCCTAGATTACATCACTGCACTCCAGCCTGGGTGACAGAGTCCCCAGATGTCCTGGCCCAGCTGGCCACTCAAGTGGACAGGAATGGAGGTTGAGCATCTGGCTTCCAGGCCTTGATCTAAGCTGTTCCTCCAACTGCCTCATTATCCCTCCACTTGGCTGAAGTCTACTCATCCTCCATGGCCCAACACAGGTCTTTAGAGGTGGGGTCCTCATGGGCAGGGGCTGAGTCTGTGTCCTCTTTGGGTCCCTGGAGCCCTCACAGGGCCCAGACCTGACAAAGGTTGGGGATGGCTCTGGGGTGAAGGAATGGGTGGAATCTCTGCTGCTGGGATTAGCCAGGTGGCACACACACCTCTGGGTGTGCAGAAGCCACTCAGCGTCTCCACATTGCACCCACAGGCTCATCCACAAGCCTCAGCGCTCCATCCCCTTCTAGAGGGGCAGGCAATGTCCCTTTCCCTCCCAACCCTCCAGCCAGGCCCCCAGGCCTCACCCTTAGACCCCAGGCCTCACTCCCTGTCTCCTCACTTCTCAGTCATGGTCCCAAACTTTTTCTCAATGAGCCGCTTCAGCATGGTGCCTTCACTCGCCACCTCTTTGGGCTCTGGATGTAGAGAAAGAAGGGTGAGGTCAAGGCCTGGATTTGGAGAGGAGGCAGAGGAACCCCATGTGTCAGGAAGATAAGGGCTAATGGAGTTTCTGTCCAGGCTGCTCCAGGAGGTTGCTTCTCCAGGCATGCCGCATGATGCAGTTCCCTTTGTTTGCTCGTCCAGCACCCACCCCACTTCTGGAAGAAGTACCCCAATTTTCCTGAGGAACAAATCACTTCTACCCCCTTTCAGTCCAAGTCCTCTGGCTGAGGTTAGCCCCACCCCCCAGCTTCAAGGACAGGTAACTTAGGCCTAGCCAATTAGAACATATTTTTTTCTTTTTTTCTTTCTTCTTCTTCCTCTCCTCCTCCTCCTCCTCCTCCTCCTCCTCCTCTCCTCCTCTTCTTTCTTCTTCTCTCTTTCTTTCTTCTTCTTCTTTCTTCTTCTTCTTCTTCTTTTTTTTTTTTTTTTGAGACAGGTCTTCTCGCCTTGGCTCACTGCAACCTCTGCCTCCCGGGTTCAAGTGATTCTCCCACCTCAGCCTCCCGAGTAGCTGTGATTACAGGCGCCCACCACCACGCCTAGCTAATTTTTGTATTTTCAGTAGAGACAGGGTTTCACCATGTTGGCCAGGCTGATCTCAAACTACTGACCTCAGGTGATCCGCCTGCCTCGATCTCTCAAAGTGCTGGGATTACAGGCGTGAGCCACCATGCCCGGCCCCCAGTAGGTCTTTTAAGATTTGACAAGCACAGTCAGGTGTGGTGGCTCACACCTGTAATCTCAGCACTCTGGGAGGCTGAGGTGGGAGGATCATCTGAGGTCAGGAATTCAAGTTTGAGACCAGCCTGGCCAACATGGTGAAAACCCATCTCTACTAAAAAAAAAAAAAAAAAATTAGGTGAGGGTGCTGGCGCATGCCTGCAGTCTCAGCTACTCAGGAGGCTGAGATGAAAGGATTGCTTGAGCCTGGGAAGCAGAGGTTGCAGTGAGCAGAGATTGCAGCACCACACTCCAGCCTGCGCCACAGAGCAAGACTCCATCTCAAAAATAAATAAATAAATAAAGATTTGACAAGCAGTTTAATTGGCTTTGGGAGGATTGTCCTGGAGTCCTCTGGACTAAAGTCCTCCTGAGTCTCAAATTCTAAAACTCTAAAACTGAGTGTGGAATTCTGTGTCTGTGGAAGGAGGGTGGGGGATGGAGAGACTGGCCTCCACTGGCAGGTGAGGCCAGGGCGGGCCGAGCTGGTACCTGCGGCTCTGAGCTCCGTCAGTGAGTCTTCCAGCAGCTTCTCTTGGATCCGGGCGGCCCTCTGGGAAGAAGAGGCCTCAGATCTGCCAGAGTCCCAGGCCTGCTCAACCCTGGAGCCCCATGGCCTCGCTCCTCCAGCTTCCTGATCTGGTCTACCTGTCCCACCCCACTTGGTACCTCCTGCTTCATTTTCTCGAGGCCTTTGAACAGCGCCATCTGGAAGCTATCCACCAGGACAGTAATCACCAGGCTGGAGAGGGGGACAGGAGTGTGCCCTCAGCGAGGAGGCCAGAGGAGGGGGGCACCCTGTACTTCCTGTGGGTTCAGTGTGGCATGACCAGGGTGAGAGGGCCGGGGTGAGGGTCCCGGGGGGAGGAGGAAGCGTGGGTGGTGCTGGGCAGCACAGCAGGGGCGAGTCCTCACTTGAGGAAGATGAAGTACTGGATGATGATGTAAATTATGAGGATGGGAATGATGTACCAGGCACCTAGGGGGAGCAGGCCAGAGGGCACAGTCAGGCTGTGCTTGCTACCCCCAACCACGACCTGCTCCCTCCCCACACTCTGACATGCAGGCATCAGAAGCCCCACTTTGCCGATGGGGTCACCAAGCCCTGGCCGGTCCACCCTGCCAATCCCTCGCCCTCCCTGCAGCCTGGGGCCTGTCCTACCCTGGGCACGGCTGTCTATGTAGATGAGGGACCAGTCATCCAGAGTGAGCAAGGTGAAGAGGGTGAAGATGGTGGTGAAGATGTTCTGGAAGCGCTTGGGGTCAGATTTGCGGAACAGTGCCCGGAGGACCGCAGAGAAGAGGACTGGCTGTTCAGGGCCAAACTTGGCTCTGGGTCCTATCCCTGTCCCAGCGCCCCTCCTCCTGCCCCATCCCTGCTCCCTGCACCCCTTTCACCGCAACCCCTCAGGCCCCCACTGCAGCCCCTGCAGCACCAGGATACAGAGGCAGGTAAACATGAGGATGAGGATGGCTGCGATGGATGGCAAGGACTGGCCCAGGGTCCCTGTCACTTCCTGGACGCTGGTCAGGAATCTGTGGGCAGAAGTGGAGCGGGGGCTGAGTCATCAGTGGGGCAGGGGGGTGTTTGTGCCTAGCAGCCACAGCTGGCGCTGAAGGCAGGAGGCTCCTGACTTGCTGATGACTTGGGTGAGTCCTGGCCCCTCTCTGGAAAAATGAAGGGGCTGATTCCAGTGCATGGCAGGAGGCAGAAGCAGGCTGGGGTCAGCAGCCTCCTGCGCCCCCATCCCTTGAGCAGGTCACAGTGGATTTCTTGGGGGCCCCGGTCTGTGTCGCCTCTTCCTTTGGAGTCCCCACCCCAGGTGGGAGCCGTGGCCACCGACCTGAGCCTCCGCAGGACTCGGATGGCCCTCAGCGCTCGCAGGCTCTTGAAGACCTTGAGGATCCGGAAGAGGCTTTGGTGGTAGATGGCGAAGGAGTGGGTCTGCATCAGCAAGAAGTCCAGCACAGCCATGGCCATGATGAAGAAGTCTGAGGGCACGGGGTTCCTGAGCCTGGCAGGCTCCCAACGCCAGCGCTCCCTTCCCCACCGTTCTCTCATCCTGAGCCTCCCCCAGACTAAACACAACGGCCTGGCCCCGGCTCCACCCACCCAAATTATTCCAGAAGTCATAGAAGTACGAGAGACCCAGGGCGACGATCTTGAGCAGGGCTTCCACCACGTAGATGCAGAAGAATATGGAGTCCAAGGCCATGAAGTACCACTCTGCAGGGACACAGCAGTGCGCTCAGAGCTGTCCCGAGAACCCAGTGTCCTCTCTCTCCTCAGCATGAGCCTCATACAAGCCCAGGTTCCCAGGCTCTCCCTGGCTCTACCTAAGCAGCTCTGCGACTTCACTACTGCTCTGTGTCTCAGTTTTCTTGTCTTTAAAATGGGTTTAATTGTGTCCGGGAGCAATGGCGCTCGCCTGTAATCCCAGCACTTCGGGTGGGTGAGGCAGGCAGATAACCTTAGGTCAGGAGTTTGAGACCAGCCTGGCCAACATGGTGAAACCCTGTTTCTACCAAAAATACAAAAATTAGCTGGGTGTGGTGGCGGGCACCTGTAGTCCCAGTTACTTGGGAGACTGAGGCAGGAGAATCACTTGAACCCGGGAGGCAGAGGTTGTAGTGAACCGAGATCACGCCACTGTACTCCAACCTGGGCAAAAGAGCGAGACTCCGTCTAAAATAAAATAAAATAGGGATAATTGAAGTCCACTCGATGAAGTTGTGAGAATTAAATGCATGAACACAAGCGAAGTGCTTAGAATAGAGCCTGAGACAGCGAGCCGGGCAGCTCCTGTCCTTCACCCTGCTCCATGACATTGGAGGGCCCAGCCTTCCCCGGCCTTCCACCCTCGCCCCTCCAGGGCCTTCTCGGGTTCCTGGCCTTTCCCGCGAAGCTCAGGCTCCAGGCGCCCGCCCGCCCTCAGTCGCACATTTGGAGCAGATGCGTCCCCTAGTGGCTGCGGCGCGAACAGCACCGCCTCCCGCCTAGCTGGTCCTTCTGTCTCGGGCTGGCTGGCCTCAGCGGGGTCTTTAGGAGACGCTCTCTAAACGCTGGGCAATGCCATCTACTTCCCAGGGGTGAGGATCTAGTGAGCTGAGTCCTATGAACCGCCTGGCACTGGATCAGGCCCATGGAGGTCCTGGAACAGCATCGGTGGCTTCTCCATGGGAACAGGGCTCCCTGGCTCTTACCGCCCCTGATCTCGACTTCAGCGAAAGTCTGGGCCACCAGCATGAAGGTGTTGAGGCAGACGACGACGAAGATGAAGGTTTCAAAGGCCAGGGATTGGGTCAGCTTCCGGATCATTTCCCGGAAGCCCTGAATGAGGAAGGTTAGCTTTTCCCATAGCCACTGCAAGAGATTAGTAGAGTGTCCCTTCTTGTGGGTGCGCTGGAGCCGGCCGGCTGAAAGGAACAGGGCCAGAAAGTCAAGTGTGTGCAAATGGGGGACACGACGTCCCGGGCACCCCCCAGCCTGGCTCAGCGTCCATAGTCACTTCCACCTGCTTGCTGGCCCTCCACCTCCGGGGTTCAAGGAATTCTCGTGCCTCAGCCTCCCAAGTCGCTGGGACTACAGGTGGCTGCCCCATGCCCAGCTAATTTTTGTATTTTTGGTAGAAACAGGGTTTCACTATGTTGGCCAGGCTGGTCTCAAACTCCTGGCCTCCACGGCTTCCACCACATAGATGCAGAAGAATATGGAGTCCAAAGTTATGAAGTACCACTCTGCAGGGACACAGGAGTGCGCTCAGGGCTGTCCCCAGCACCCAGTGTCCTCTCTCTCCTCAGCATGAGCCTCACACAAGCCTGGATTCCCAGGCTCTCCCTGGCTCTACCTAAGCAGCTGAGATTACAGGTGTGAGTCACCGCGCCTGGCCTGTTGTCACGTTTATTGGACTACTAGGAAGAAGGTTCGGTGGAGTGAGAGCTAAAGCCCATGGTCCCTCCTTGCCCTCCAGTAAGGCCCTCATTCAGGCATTAGTTCCTAATCTCTGTCCTCAAGCAGCTCACGGTTGAGTGGGAGAAATCTGGACAGATAGGATGCACTGTGGTCAATGTTCTGAGGAGGGCAGGCCCTGAGCACAGGATGATCTGTGGTCGGCTAAGTGACCACCCCCAGTCTTGGGCCCCTCGAGGGCAGCGACTGTGTTGAATTTTTCCCTGTGCTGCCATGGTCCAGGCAAGTCACGCATCCACATTGAATGAGTGTCAATGTTTGACCGGTGGATATATGAATAAAGAAGGCAGTGACTGAATGAACAAACACCTCATGGCCTAAAGAAGTGCATAATTCAAAGAATAAAAGATGGGACCATGAACAGTCAGGAGACTGAATAGCCAATGGGGGACATATGCAGGAGGTTCAGGCCTTACGATCTGTGGAAGGTCAGTGTGGGGCCGAGATCAGGTCTGGAACCTGTGCCAGGCAGTAGGAGTTGGCACAGGGGACCCAGCAAAGACTCACTTTTGCGTCTCTGAAACTGCCCCTCTTCTTTGTCCCAGTCTTCTGAATCTTTGGTGGAGGTATCCCAGGGATGAACTTTTTTGGACCTCTGGGTGGCACGTGAGTGGACTGTGCTGACAGACCGAGTCATGCTGTGGGCCGAGCCCCGTGGGTGTGCCATGTGAGGGGGGAAGGCTCCTGTATGAGAAGCAGCAGGGCCGGAGGCATCATGAACCAGGCTCCAGGACGTTTGTGGGATGGAGAGCTGGGAAGTGCTCTGGACGTAGTCCCTGTACTGGTAGTCGCCATCGAGGTGACTGGAATGATGCGCACCGTGGTGGTCTCGGTGCTGGTGGTGGTCTCGGTGCCGGTGGGTCCGGTGGTGGTGCTGTGTGTGGTGGGAATGCTCACTATGGTGGTACTCGCTGCGATAGTCAGATATCCCATGCTGGTAGGACCCCACAGAGGAATGAGGGGAAAGGATCTGTCCATGATGAGGAGGCCTTCCATGCTGGTGGGCTTCATGATGACGGGACCTGCCATGGTGGTGGCCTTGGTGGTGGGGGTACCAGCCATCATGGGTGACTTGGCGATGCTGGGACTCGTCGTGTTGGAGCCCGCTAAGGTAGGAAGCCTCGCTGTGGTGGAAGGACTCACTGTAGGGATTGGCTCCATGGGGCAGGTAGGACCCACCATGGTGGAAAGCCTCGCTGGGGTGGTGGGGCATGCCAGAGGAATAGTGGGATAAATTCTCACCGAGATATTGGCGTCTGCCATGGTGAGACTCCTTATGGTAGTGGGAGTCATTCTGCTGATGGAACCCACTGTATTGGGACCCATCATGATGCCTTCTGCCAGCATGGTGGAGCTCATCAAGGTGGTCCTCACCGTAGGAATGGTGGGAGGGGACAGCGCCTTGAGAGGGAGCCAGGCCAAAGCCTGTGGGGCCGTGGGCTCTGCCATGATTCCACGCCTCGCTGTGGTGTTGAGGTTGGTGGACGTGGGAGGAGAAGGCTTGGTCGTGGAAGTCTTCGAACTCCGGAGGGTGGTGAGATTCACCACGTTGGTGAGGCACGCCGTGATGGTGGAGAGCTCCGCTGTGGCCTGGCCTGTGGTGTGGGGGTGATGAGTGGGAGCGAAAGAACGTATCTGTGTTATTGGTGTCTGCCTCATTCTGAGCCTTTTCAGGCACTGAGTTTTGATCCATGACTGTGCTGGGAACTCTGGAGCGAACAGAACTCCAGACCTGGGCCCAACAGGCCCCGCCTGGATTTCCCTTCCTTCCTGAGCCGAGCTCAGTACAGACTGTGGCACTGGGCTTCCAGAAAGGCCTGACTATTCTCGTGGAACTCCCCCCTCTATGATGTCACCAGCAGGCCAGGGCCTCATTCCCAAATGTCTCTTCCTGGACTACAGTTCAGAATCAAGAATTATTGTGTCAAACTCCTTCATTGTAAATGAGGAAACCGAGGTCAAGAAAAGGGAAGGACTGGACCTAGGGGACCCCACAGGTCACTGGCAAAGCTGGACCAAGAAGTCCATGGAGTGCCATGGCTTCATCAGCTGCTTTAGCCCTGTTGTTGGAAAGAAAATGGTCCAAGTGGTCCAGTCTCCAGTCCCATCTAGAGATCAGTTGGCTCTGGGGTGAAGACTGCCTGACTCCCTCATAAATAGGTGTGTGACCTTGGGCTTGTTGCTGAACTTTCCCATGCCTCAGTTTCTTCCTCTGTAAAATGGGAATAATAACACCTAGCCCACAGGATCAAAAAAGTTAAGATATGTAAACCTTATATTAACAGCACAATACATGGTTTTTGTTGTTGTTGTTTATTTATTTCTTACTTTGTTTTTGAGAAGGAGTCTCGCTCCGTCGCCCAGGCTGGAGTGCAGCGGCACTATCTCGACTCACTGCAACCTCCGCGTCCCAGGTTCAAGCCATTTTCCTGCCTCAGCCTCCCAAGTAGCTGGGACTACAGACGCCCACCACCATGCCCAGCTAACTTTTTGTATTTTAGTAGAGACGGGGTTTCACCGTGTTAGCCAGGATGGTCTCGATCTCCTGACCTCGTGATCCGCCTGCCTTGCCCTTCCAAAGTGCTGAAATTACAGGCATGAGCCACCACGCCCGGCCCATGTTTTTTTTTTTTTTTTTTTTTTTGAGACAGTCTCACTCTGTCACCCAGGCTGGAGTGTAGCGGCACGATCTCCACTCACAGCAATCTCTGCCTCCTGGGTTCAAGTGATCCTCTTGCCTTAGCCCCCTGAGTAGCTGGGATTACAGGCACCTACCACCATACCCCACCCTGGCTAATTTTTTTTTTGAGACAGAGTCTCACTCTGTCACTAGGCTGGAGTGCAGGGGCGCAATCTCTGCTCACTGCAATCTCTGCCTCCCGGGTTCAGGCAATTCTCCTGCCTCAGCTTTCCTAGTAGCTGGGACTGCAGGTGCGCACCACACCCAGCTAATTTTTGTATTTTTAGTAGAGACGGGATTTCACCACATTGACGAGGCTGCTCTCGAACTCGTGACCTCAAATGATCCACCCACCTCATGCTCCCTAAGTGCTGGGATTTCAGGTGTGAGCCACCATGCCTGGCCAATACATGTTCATTGGCATTATTGTTCTCTTCTTGATCCTGGAAACCCCCTGTTAGGGTTATTACCAAAATAAAACTATCAGCCATCATTTATTGAGGACTGCTTCATACACATTTTCTTTTCTTTTTTTTTTTTTCTTTTTTTTTTTTTGAGACAGAGTCTCGCTCTGTCACCCAGGCTGGAGTGCAGTGGCACGATCTCGGCTCACTGCAAGCTCCGCCTCCCGGGTTTACGCCATTCTCCTGCCTCAGCCTCCCAAGTAGCTGGGACTACAGGCGCCCGCCATCTCGCCCGGCTAATTTTTTGTATTTTTTAGTAGAGACGGGGTTTCACCGTGTTAGCCAGGATGGTCTCGATCTCCTGACCTCGTGATCCACCTGTCTCAGCCTCCCAAAGTGCTGGGATTACAGGCTTGAGCCACTGCGCCCGGCCCACATTTTCTTTTCTTTCTTTCTTTTTTTTTGAGACAGAGTCTTGCTCTGTCGCCTAGGGTGGAGTGCAGTGGCATGGTCTCAGCTCACAGCAGCCTCCACCTCCTGAATTCAAGCAATTCTCCTGCCTCAGCCTCCCAAGTAGCTGAAATTACAGGCATGCACCACTACGCCCAGCTAATTTCTTTTGTATTTCTAGTAGAGACGGGGTTTCACTCTGTTGGTCAGGCTGTTCTCGAACTCCTGACCTCAAACAATCTGCCCACCTCGACATCCCAAAGTGCTGGGATTACAGGCCTGTGCCACCGTGCCCGGCCCATACACATTTAAGTTAATCCTCACAATAGCCCCACATGGTGGATATTGTTTATCCCCATTTGACAGACAAAGGTGCTGTGGCTCAGAGAGTATAAATGAGTTGCTTGATGAATGAAAACTTACCGTCAGTGCTATCTCACTCCAAGTCTATATCCATAGCCTTCGTGTTTTCCTGTCTTCCTCCTGGAATCCACTGCAGAGCTTGCCCTGTAGGCTGAATTCATTTGTGCACAGCGCAGCTCTTCTGGAAGCTTATGGGTCTCAGCTTCTTGAGTGCTTGGTCAGAGTCATGTCCATAGTGGCTACTGGGTTCCCAGTGATGAAAGAGACATGGCTCCTGTTTTAAGGAGCTCACTATCTGTTGCCAGCAGCAGACAAAGAAGCAATTTGTGTGGGCCGGGCATGGTGGCTCACACCTGTAATCCCAGCACTTTGGGAGGCCGAGGCGGATGGATCAGCTGAGCTCAGGAGTTTGAGACCAGCCTGGGCAACATGGTGAAACTCTGTCTCTACTAAAATACGAAAAAAATAAGCTGGATGTGGTGGCGCACGCCTGTAGTCCCAGCTACTTGGGAGGCTGAGGCATGAGAATTGCTTGAGCCCAGGAGGCGGAGGTTGCAGTGAGCCAAGATCACACCATTGCATTCCAGCCTGGGTGACAGAGTGAGATCTTGTCTCACAAAAAAAAAAATTAAAAAAAAGGAAAAAGAAAGAAAAGCAGGACTGTGTTCATTCAGCTGAGTCTTTCTCATTTTTTAACATGACATCAGGAAGTCTGTTGATAGTATGTGAGCACGCATGGCCTGGGGAGGAGGTTGAGGCTGATGATATCGTCCTTGCTCTACTGAATTCCCTCCCCAACCTCCCTTTATGCACCAGCAACTGACTTATGGGAACAAACAAAACTCAACTGGTGTGACAGAAAATCAGAGGAAAATTTCCTTCTAAAGAAAGAATTTGTAAGTGCTGTGACTCAGCTGCTTCCCTGCTACTTTGCTGTTGATGTAAACATGATAAAACATGAATTAGGCAGGTTAGTATTACAGTAAAAAAAATTTTTTTTTTTTTTTTGAAACAGTCTTACTCTGTTGGCCAGGCTGGAGTGCAGTGGCATAATCCTGGCTCACTGCAACCTCTGCCTCCCAGGCTCAAGCGATTCTTCTGCCTCAGCCTCCCGAGTAGCTGGGATTACAGGCGCCTAGCACTGCACCTGGCAAATTTTTGTATTTTTAGTAGAGATGGGGTTTCACCATGTTGGCCAGGCTGGTCTCAAACTCCTGACCTTAGGTGATCCTCCTGCCTCGACCTCCCAAAGTGCTGAGATTACAGATATGAGCCACCGTGCCCAGCCCAAATAGATATTTTTTAAAAATGGCACATTTACTTGTCGAGTGGCTGTGATTTGCAGTTAGACACGTAGCAATGGCTCCAGCAAAATGGAAAAGAACCTAACTGCAATTAGGTTGTGATTCTTTATCACTAACCAACCTTACCAGATTTGTCCATGGACCTAGGCCTAGAATTCTCCCCTTTCATTTCACAGGCCATGTTTTAAAAAACCCCACGTTAACTTGTTAGACTCATTTGTAAAACACAGAGGCTAATAAGGTATAAAATAGAAGGGCAGGACAGATGACTAAACAAGAAACTTGCAAAAAATGTGAAATCCTCACAATAAAATGTACTATAATAGGCCAGGCACAGTGGCTCCCACCTGTAATCCCAGAACTTTGGGAGACCAAGGAGGGAGGATCACTTGAGGCTAGGAGTTCAAAACCAGCCTGGAAAACAGAGAAAGACCCTCGCTATAAAAAATTCAAAAATTAGCCAAGCGCGGTGGTATGCTATGGTTCCATCTACTCCAGAGGCTGAGGCAGGAGGATCACTTGAGTCCAAGAGGCTGAGGCTATAGTGAGCCGTGATAACTCCACTGCCTTGGTGACAGAGCAAGACCTTGTCTATTTAAAAAAAAAAAGAAAAGGAAAAGGCCAAGCATGGTGGCTTACACTTGTAATCTCAGCACTTTCGGAGGCCAAGAAGGATGGATCACCTGACGTCAGGAGTTTGAGACCAGCCTAGCCAACATGCCGAAACCCCGTCTCTAATAAAAACACAAAAATTTGCCAGGTGTAGTGGCAGGCACCTGTAATCCCAGCTACTTGGAAGGCTGAGGCAGGAGAATTGCTTGAACCCAGGAGGCGGAGGTTGCAGTGAGCCGAGATCACGCCACTGCACTCCAGCCTGGGCAACAACAGCGAAACTCCGTCTCAAAAAAAAAAGAAAAAGAAAAAGAAAGAAAGAAATAAAAGACTCTACCCTGAGAGAGAACAACAACCTCACATATTGACGACATGATCTCTGATACTGAACAGGATTTTATTTTTGTTTTCTTGATAATAAACTGGAAAATGACTTGATCTTTTTTTTTTTTTGAGACAGAGTCTCACTCTGTCGTCCAGGCTGGAGTGCAGTGGTGCGATCTCGGCCCACTGCAAGCTCCACCTCCCGGGTTAACGCCATTCTCTTGCCTCAGCCTCCTGAGTAGGTGGGACTACAGGCACCCACCACTGTGCCCAGCTAATTTTATTTTTGTATTTTTAGTAGAGACGGGGTTTCACCGTGTTAGCCAGGATGGTCTTGATCTCCTGACCTTGTGATCCACCCGCCTCGGCCTCCCAAAGTGCTGGGATTACAGGCGTGAGCCACTGCGTCGGGCTACAACTTAATCTTTATCCTGGCTGATGAGTCAACTGATTTCACCAATAAAATGGTGAATGCTTACCACGCTATAGCACTAGTAAGATCTGTAAATGGTCAGCATGATCATCAAGAAAATTTTTCAGCTTTCCCAAACAAACAAAAAGCCAAGATAGATTTAATGTCATTTCATATGAGGAATCATCAAAAGTCTGTCTTGGAAGAACTACCTTGGCATTTATACTGATGGTTCAAATCAGTGGTTGGCTCCATAAGAATTTTTACTGTCCTTGGAAAAAAACAAAACCAACAAACAAAAACTTGATGTTGTCACAACACACTGCTTTCTTCACAGAGAGGCACTGGTGTCAGAAACTCTTGGAGATGGAAAGTAATGATGCAGCAAAATGTTTGCCTCTATTCAACAAAGACTAGCTAACCTGAAAATGTTTTAAAAACTGGCCAGGCAGGCTGGGTGCGGTGGCTTACGCCTGTAGTCCCAGCACTTTGGGAGGCCGAGGCAGGAGGATCATGAGGTCAGGAGATCAAGACCATCCTGGCTAACACAGTGAAACCCGTCTCTACTAAAAGTGCAAAAAATTATCTGGGTGTGGTGGCGGGCGCCTGTAGTCCCAGCTACTCGGGAGGCTGAGGCGGGAGAATGGCGTGAACCCGGGAGGCAGAGCTTGCAGTGAGCTGAGATCGCACCACTGCACTCCGGCCTGGGCGGCAGAGCAAGACTCTGTCTCAAAATAAAATAAAATAATAAATAAATAGGCTGGACGCGGTGGCTCAAGCCTGTAATCCCAGCACTTTGGGAGGCCGAGACGGGCAGATCATGAGGTCAGGAGATCGAGAGCATCCTGGCTAACACGGTGAAACCCCGTCTCTACTAAAAATACAAAAAACTAGCTGGGCGAGGTGGCGGGTGCCTGTAGTCCCAGCTACTTGGGAGGCTGAGGCAGGAGAATGGCGTGAACCCGGGAGGCGGAGCTTGCAGTGAGCCGAGATTGCGCCACGTCCCTCCGGTTTGGGCGACAGAGCGAGACCCCGCCTAAAAAAAAAAAAAAATAAATAAATAAATAAATAAATAAA
>NW_016818573.1:366579-371179 GCF_001698545.2 Rhinopithecus bieti
CTCCCTCCCTCCCTCCCTCCCTCCTTCCTTCCTTCCTTCCTTCCTTTGTTTTTTTGATGGAGTTTTGCTCTTGTTACCCAGGCTGGAGTGCAATGGCATAATCTTGGCTCGCTGCAACCTCCACCTCCCGGGTTCAAGCAATTCTCCTGCCTCAGTCTCCCAAGTAGCTGGGATTACAGGTGCCCGCCACCAAGCCTGGCTAATTTTTGTGTTTGTAGTAGAGACGGGGTTTCGCCATGTTGGCCAGACTGGTCTCGAACTCCTGACCTCAGGTAATCCACCTACCTTGTGCTCCCAAAGTGCTGAGATTACAGGCATGAGCCACCAAGCCCAGCCTCTTTTCTTTTTTTAAAAAAACTGAGTTTCACTGTGTTGCCCAGGCTGGAGTGCAGTGGCACAATCTTGGCTCGCTGCAACCTCTGCCTCCCAGATTCAAGCAATTCTCCTGCCTCAGCCTCCCAAGTAGCTGGGATTACAGGCACCTGCCCCGACGCCCAGCAAATCTTTGTATTTTTAGTAGAGACGGGATTTCACCATGTTGGCCAGGCTGGTCTCGAACTCCTGACCTCAAGTTATCTGCCTGCCTTGGCTTCCCAAAGTGCTGGGATCACAGGCATGAGTCACCATGCCTGGCCCCTCCAGTGTTTTCTTAAATCCAGGCTACAGGTCAGCAAACTCCTTCCATGAAGTGGTAAATGTCTTAGGCTTTGGGAGCCATATGATCTTATTGCTGTTACTGAACTCTACCAGTGTAGTGCATAAACAGCCTTAGACAAAAAGTAAATACATGAATGTGACTGTGTTCCAACAAAACTTTATTTACAAAAACAGGTGGTAGGCCAGATTTGCTTATAGTTTGCTCATCTCTGGTCTAGAAAGTCAACAAATCAATACAACTTCTGATGTATAATGTTTGTTGATTTGTAGCGTAAATACTCTCACGATGGCTGATTTCAGGTTACCAATGTAACACCACCAAGTGCTGTCCTGGAAGAGATAGGCCGTAAATAACACACCACTGGCTGGGTGCGGTGGCTCATGCCTGTAATCCCAGTGTTTTAGGAGGCCAATGTCAGCAGATCGTTTGAGCTCAGGAGTTTGAGACTAGCCTGAGTAACACAGTAAGATCCTGTCTATTAAAAAATAATTAGCCCAACACGGTGAAACCAGGGGTGCCAGGTTGAGGTGGGAGGATCACCTGAGCCCAGGGAGGTCAGGGCTGCAGTGAGCCAAGATCGCACCACTCTACTCATCTGGGCAACAGAAGTGAAACCCTGTGTCAAAAAAAAAAAAAAAAAAAAAAGTAAATTGTAGTCAACTAATTAGTAAGTGATGAGTTTTGAGTATTTATTGTCTTTATCATTTGTTTGTTTATTTATTTGAGATGGAGTCTCACTCTCGCCCAGGCTGTAGTGCAGTGGTGTGATCTTGGCTCATTGCAACCTCCGCCTCCCAGGTTCAAGTGATTCTCCTGCCTCAGCCTCCTGAGTAGCTGGTATTACAGGCACACACCACCATACCTGGCTGATTTTTGTATTTTTAGTAGAGACGGGGCTTCATCATGTTGGCCAGGCTGGTCTAAAACTCCTGACTTGAAGTGATCCATCTGCCTCGGCCTCCCAAAGTTCTGGGACAGGCGTGAGCCACCATGCCCGGCTTGAGTCTTCCCATTTGTAATGGAGCATGAGAACTTGACTCCTTCACCCTCTGTTGCCTGGGTGTTGTAGCAATCCCATGAGATCAGGATGAATGTGGAGGATGGGAGTGGTGGAGGGTGAGCCTGTCCTGTCCTTTGCCCACTGGAGGGCACCAGCGGAACTCTTGCTGGGGAGAAGAGGATTGGCTGGCAGGGATCCTCAGATTTCTGTAGCCCTGCTGGGCCAGAGGAGCTAATCTAGAGTCTATGAGGTGGAGAAAGGGGCTCCCCTTCCTGTCCTCCATGCCCTCCTCTAGCTGGGACTGACTGTCTAGCCCCTTTCTTCAGGCACCTCTGCCCCACAGCCCCTCTCCATGCCTCTGGCCCATTCTGGGAAGCTGCCTGGTTGTGTTGGCGGAGCACCAGCTTCTCTCTCTGTGCCCCGCCTCACCTTGGGCTCCCAAAGCACTTGGGCTCTCTGCTCCTCCCTCCCACTCAAACCTGCTCCCAGGAGGCTTTTATAATGAGGCTCTTTAATAAAGAGACTGCAGGGATGGCTGAGAGGGTGTTTCAGGGGGTTGGGTAATGTATTGTGGTGGAAGGACCTGGGCTTTGGAGCCTGAGCACTCTGGTTTCTGTCCTAGCTCAGCTTCTCCCGGCTGTATGAGCCTGGGCACTTCAACTTTTTGTATCTCAGTTTCCTCTTCTACAAGAGGGGGTATAGCTGCGTGTTCAGTGGCACCTTCCTGTAATCCCAGTTACTCAGGAGACTGAGGGAGGACTGCTTGAGCCTGGGAGTTTGAGGCTGCAGTGAGCCACGATCGCACCACTGCCCCCTCCTAGTAGCTGAGACTTGTCACTTGGGTGACAAGTGAGACCCTGTCTCTAAAATAAATAAAACAGGGAGAGAAGAGTAACAGCTACCTCTTAGGGTGTTGTAAAAATCAAGTAAGTTGGCTGGGCCTGCTGGCTCATGCCAGTAATCCCAGCACTTTGAGGGGCCAAGGCAGGTGGATTGTTTGAGGACAGGAGTTTGAGACCAGCCTGGCCAATATGGTGAAACCCTGTGTCTACTAAAAATGCAAAAATTAGCCAGGTGTGGTGGTGGGTGCCTGTAATCCCAGCTATTTGGGATGCTCAGGCAGGAGAATCACTGGAACCTGAGCAGCAGAAGTTGCAGTGAGCCGAGATCTTACCACTGCACTCCAGCCTGGGTAACAGAGCTAGACTCCATCTCAAAAACAAAACAAAACAAAACAAAAATCAAATAAGTTAAAATACATAAAGTGTAGAGAAGAGCACCTAGCACAGGGGTCCCCAACCCCTGGGCCATAGACATTACCACCTGAGCTCCGCCTCCTGTCAGATCATCATTAGATTCTCTGAGGAGTGTGAATCCTCTATTGCAAACTGCGTGTGCGAGGGTTTCATCCTGAAACCATCCCCCTTTACCCCTCACACCATGGACAAATTGTCTTCCACAAAGCCACTCCCTGGTGCCAAAAAGGTTGGGGACCACTGACCTAGCATATAGTAAGTGATATGGTTTGGCTGTGTGTCCCCACTGCCCTGCCCAGATCTCAGGTTGAAATGTGATCTCCAGTGTTGGAGGTGGCGCCTGGTGGGAGATGTTTGGATCATGGGGTGGATCCCTCATGAATGGCTTGGTGCCATCCCCTTGGTGATCAAATGGCTTGATGCCATCCCCTTGTTGACCAGCGAGTTCTTGCTCTGAGTTCACAGTGATCTGGTTGGTTGAAAGTGTGTGGCACCTCCCCTCAGAGGGCACTGACCTTGTTCCTGCTCTCGCCATGTGATAAGCTTGCTTCCACTTCACTTTTCACCACAATTGTAAGCTTCCTGAGGCCTCCCCAGAAGCTGAGCAGATGCCAGCACCATGCCTGTACAGCCAGCAGAACTGGGAGCCAATCAAACTTCTTTTCTTTTTTTTTGCTTTGTAGCCCAGGTTGGAGTGCAGTGCTTGATCTCGGCTCACTGCAAGCTCTGCCTCCTGGGTTCATGCCATTCTCCTGCCTCAGCCTCCCAAGTAGCTGGGACTACTGGCGCCTGCCACCATGCCCGGCTAATTTTTTTGTGCTTTTAGTAGAGACAGGATTTCACCCTATTAGCCAGGATGGTCTCTATCTCCTGACCTCGTGATCCACCCGCCTCGGACTCCCAAAGTGCTGGTATTACATGCATGAGCCACCGCGCCCGGCCCCAGTCAAACCTCTTTTCTTTAATTACCCAGACTCAGGTATTTCTTCATAGCAATGCAAAAACAGCCTAATTCAGTAAGTGCTCAGTAGAAGCTAGTATCATTGTTCTTATTAACGTGCCTTCTCTCAGTGGCATTTGCAGCTTTTTTTTTTGGATGGAGTCTCGCTCTGTCACCCAGGCTGGAGTGCAGTGGTGTGATCTCGGCTCTCTGCAACCTCTGCTTCCTGGGTTCAAGGCATTCTCCTGCCTTAGCCTCCTGAGTAGCTGGGATTACAGGCATGCATAACCACACCCAGCTAATTTTGTATTTTAGTAGAGATGGGGTTTCACCATGTTGGCCAGGCTGGTCTCAAACTCCTGACTTCAAGTGATCCACCCCCACTTGGCCTCCCAAAGTGCTAGGATTACAGGCATGAGCCACCACATCTGGCCATGCAGCTTGTTACTAAAGGCCTTTCTCCTGCTTACCTCAGTGGCTCCCCATCACCTACAAGAGAGCTGTCCTTGGCCGGGCGCGGTGGCTCAAGCCTGTAATCCCAGCACTTTGGGAGGCCGAGACGGGCGGATCACGAGGTCAGGAGATCGAGACCATCCTGGCTAACATGGTGAAACCCCGTCTCTACTAAAAAATACAAAAAACTAGCCGGGCGAGGTGGCGGGCGCCTGTAGTCCCAGCTACTCGGGAGGCTGAGGCAGGAGAATGGCGTGAACCCGGGAGGCGGAGCTTGCAGTGAGCTGAGATCC
>NW_016818573.1:371791-378796 GCF_001698545.2 Rhinopithecus bieti
AAAAAAAAAAAAAAAAAAAAAAAACTGACAAGATGTCCATCCTTCAGCTCCCTTCCCTCCACTTCCTGCTGCTCCTCAGCCCCTAGATTTTTATTTTTATTTTTTTTTTATTTTGAGACGGAGTCTCACTTTGTCGCCCAGGCTGGAGTGCAGTGGTGCGATCTCGGCTCACTGTGAGCTTCGTCTCCCAGGTTCACGCCATTCTCCTGCCTCAGCCTCCTGAGTAGCTGGGGCTACAGGCACCCACCACCATGCCTGGCTAATTTTTTTGTATTTTTAGTAGTGACGGGCTTTCACTGTGTTAGCCAGGATGGTCTTGATCTCCTAACCTCGTGATCCGCCCGCCTCAGCCTCCCAAAGTGCTGGGATTACAGGCGTGAGCCACAGCGCCCAGCCTCAGTCCCAAGATTGACACCTGGCTGGGGCCAGGTGGCAGATCAGCTCCCCTCAGATGTGGTCAACAGCACTGAGCCATCTCCTCAGTGGCAGTGATGTACAATGTCTTGATGTCTAGAGGAGTCTCCCTGTCTTCTGGTGTTACTGTGTTAGGAGCCACACCCTATGGTCAAAACATCCACCATGACTGACTCTCATTTTGAATATCATTTTCCCTGTTGGTGGGAAAGTCATAGCTGATGATTAAAGAAACCTGGCACATTCTCTGGCCAGGAGACCAGTGGTAATCAATGCTCTGCTAGGGCCAGAATGGAACTCCTCATGATCATATCTTGTTCATTTTGCTTCATATCTCCATGCATGGCAGAAACGGTTAAGTCTCTGGCATGCATCTTCTCAGTGAGCCAATCAGCCTTCCTTGGGGTATTGGTGAAGATGACTGCCTGGATGATGATCAGGGTTCCATACAAGTCACACAGTGGTCCCAGCTTCCACTCCTCTTGTTTTATGCTGATGTAGAATTGGCAGATACCCTCCAGGTAAACTCTTCCTTCTTTGTTTATTTATTTATTTTTTTTGAGACAGAGTCTCAAAACTCTGTTGCCCAGACTGGAGTGCAGTGGCACTATCTCGGCTCACTGCAAGCTCCACCTCCCGGGTTAACGCCATTCTCTTGCCTCAGCCTCCTGAGTAGGTGGGACTACAGGCACCCACCACTGTGCCCAGCTAATTTTATTTTTGTATTTTTAGTAGAGACGGGGTTTCCCCGTGTTAGCCAGGATGGTCTCGATCTCCTAACCTCGTGATCTGCCCACTTTGGCCTCCCAAAGTGCTGGGATTACAGGCGTGAGCCACCGCACCCGGCCGAACTCTTCCTTCTTGACAAGGATTCTGGCAGGGTCCCTCATGAACTTCTTGGTCACCTCAAGTGCATCAAAAGGGATTATAGCTGATAGCAAAACCATCTGAGTGTTGCTGTTGAGTTTTATTTATTAATTATTGTTATTTTTAGAGACAGATCTCACTCTGTCACACAGACCGGAATGCAGTGGTGTGATCATAGCTCATTGCAACCTCCAACTCCTGGGTTCAAGTGATCTTTGTGCCTCAGCTTCCCAAGTAGCTGAGACTACAAGTGCATGCCACCACGCCCAGCTAATTTTTAAATTTTTTTGTAGAGACTGTGGTCTCATTCTGTTGCCCAGGCTATTCTCCAACTCCTGAGCTCAAGTGATTTTCCCTCCTTTGCCTCCCAAAGTGCTGGGATTACAGGTGTGAGCCACTGTGACTGGCTGAGGTTTTGGAATATGGCATAGATCTGGTTCTTGAATCTTTGGCTTAACATTTCATCAGCTTCATCCAATGCAAGCCTCTTGCTGTGTTTGGGAGACAGATGTCTCCAGTGAAACGTATCAAATACATGGCCAGGAGTACTACGATGACATGGGGAGCTTTCATCTGCAGCTTCTGCTTCTACTTCAACATGCATGTGCGTGCCCCCAGTGCAGGTGTGACAGGAGGCACACACATAATCTAATGCCATGGCCATTTTCTGCATCTACTGAACCAATTTTCAAGTGGGTGCCAGGACCAAGGCCAGGGTAGCCTTAAGATTCAATTCAATCTGCTGCAGAATGAATATAGCAAATGTAGCCATATTCCCAGCCCCAGATTGGGCTTCAGCAAATCAACCACAACATAACCTTTGATAGGAGGAAGACTGGTTTGCAGCTGGAAGTCAGAGGCCTTCCCAAAACCATAGGCATAGAAACCATGAAGGAGGGACTCCAAGAGGTCCATGTCGCCAAAGCTGTTGACAATCTCATTCCAGATATCCAGATACTCTGGGTGATGCCTTCAGGCTCTATCCCCTCAGGATCATTGTGTTTGGACTAGGAATCTTGATTCATACACATGATCCTTAGAAACTAGCCAATCTGAACTTCTCTTTCTCCTTCCTCTTCTTTTTCTTTCTTTTCTGAGATGGAGTCTCGCTCTGTCACCCAGGCTGGGATGCAGTGGCGCCATCTCAGCTCACTGCAACCTCTACCTCCCAGGCTCAATCAATTCTCCTGCCTCAGCCTCCTGAGTAGCTGGGATTACAGGCACCCGCCACCATGCCCAGCTAATTTTTGTATTTTTAGCAGAGACAGTGTTTTACCATGTTAGTCAGACTGGTCTGGAACTCCTGACCTCAATCTGCCTGCCTCAGCCTCCCAAAGTGCTGGGATTACAGGCATGAGCCACCATGCCCGGCCTCAATCTGAACTTCTAAGCATGACATTCAAGGGCTTTCATAATCTGGCACTGGCATATTTCTCCCCAGCCAGATGGCCCAGCATCCCTGTCTCACAGGGCCCAGCATCTCTGCATGTTGCATGTATTGTTCCCACTGTCCAGAGCCCCTTCCTCCATCCCTGTTCTCATCTGGGACATCTCTTCTCCAGAGAACCTCTCCTGACCTCAGGCAGGCATTCCTGTCCTCTTTGCTCCTTACACACTTTGTGCTTCCTATATTCATGAAAATCAAGGCTGGACTGGGTGCGATGAGTCACACCTACAATCCCTGCACTTTGGGAGGCCAAGGCAGGAGGGTCACTTGAGTCCAGGAGTTTGAGACCAGCCTGAGCAACATACTGAGAACCCTGGCTCTACAAAAAAAGTAAATAATTATCTGAGTATGGCGGCATGAGCCTATAGTCCCAGCTACTCAGGAGACTGAGATGGGAGGATCACTTGAGTTCGAGGCTGCCGTGACCTATGATTGCACCACTGCACTCCAGCCTGGGCAACAGAGTGAGACCCTGTCTCAAAACAAACAAAGAAACAAAAAGTCAAGGCTGCTCATAGTCCATACCATGGCTTTGGGGAAAGTAGAAAAAGTCACCCCTTCCTCAAAATGCTTTCTTCCATCTGTGGAAAAACTCTTCTAATAGATGTGTCAAACTATAACATCTACAACATGAAAGATGTTGACCCTGGAGGAGTCCTGATGAAACCAGAGATGCCATCTTGGGAGAACCTCTGTGTGCCAGGCCCTGTGCTAGGGGCCTGTTTATTTCACAGGTGAGGAAAGCGAGACTCAAAGGCTAAATTCAAAGTATGTAACTGGTAGATGGCAGAGCCAGGGTTTGAACTCCAGAGCCCCAGTGGTTAATCACAAGGCAAGATCATCCCCATTGAGTCATTGTTGGCCAGGTTTGCTGCCTCCATATCTTCTCTAGACCTTAAGGTGAGCTCCTCAAGGCAGGGACCACGTTTCACTCACTGCCAAAGTTCTGGGACCATTCTAAGTAGTCACAGAGTGGGCAGCACCCAGTGTTTGTTGGTGGAAGGAGCCTCTTTGCAGGAGTCCTAGGGGTTGTGGTCCCAGGGGCTGAGGCCTGTTCCCCTGGGTTGTGGCTGAAGCTGGAGATGTTCCCACCAAAGAGTTCCAGAGCCCCTGCTCAGCTTTAGGATTTGCCCTTGCCCCTGAGTCAAACAGAGAACCCTCTCCTAGTACCTGATGATTCCATTTGCCCCTGATTCCAGATTTTTCTGAGACCAGAGTTGTGCTCTCTACTGAGGTGGGGCAAAGTTTATAAAGGAGGGCCCGCCTGCCTGGCAGCCAGGGAGGCCAGGGGAGGCCTATTGCAGTGGTTTGGCTGTTTGTCCCTTAAACCTCATGTTGACATTTGATCCCCAGTGTTGGAGGTAGGCCTAATGAGAGGTGTTTGGCTCATGGGTGTGGATTCCTTATGAAAAGATTAATGCCTTCCCTGAGGATTAAGTGTGTTTTTTCACTCTCAGTTCCAAGAGCTGGTTGTTAAAAAGACCTGGCACCTCCTGTGACCCCCTTGCTTCCCCTGTGGTCTCTGCATACTTGGGGTCCCCAGCAGAAGCAGCCTGAGACCCTCACCAGATACAGATACCAATCCTGAACTTTCTAGTCATCAAGGTTGAGTCAAATAAACCTTTTAATTTACCCAGCCTCAGTCATTTCTTTATGGCAACACATAATGAACTGGGACACTTATCAAAGCAGACTTGGCCAGGCATGGTGGCTCATGCCTGTAATCCCAGCACTTTAGGAGGCTGAGGTGGGCAGATCACCTGAGGTCAAGAGTTCGAGACCAGCCTGGCCAACATGGCGAATCCCCATCTCTACTAAAAATACAAAAATTAGCCGGGTGTGGTGCCAGGCACCTGTAATCCCAGCTACTCAGGAGGCTGAGGCAGGAGAATCCCTTGAACCTGGGAGGTGGAGGTTGCAGTGACCCGAGATTGCACCACTGCATTCCAGACTGGGAGACAGAGTGAGACTGTCAAAAAAAAAAAAAAAAAAAAAAAAAAGTAGATTTAAAGGCATGTCTGAATTTTCCAGGCCAACTGAGGGCAAGGTGAAGGATGTTCCCAGCAGAGTTACGACCAGAGGCTAGGGCTGGGGGTGCAGATGGAGACAATGGCAAGCACCTTATTGGCTGGGGGCCAGAGGACACCTGTTTTGGACAGAGCACTTTGAGTCTGGTACAATTCTTTACTGCTGCTTAATGTCAGAAAATAACTATGCTTTTGCATGATTCTAATTATTGCCTTTTTCAGAGCTCTGCTGGTAAAAAGTGGGGTGCCATACCAATAGTCCCCTTCAAGCCCAGCATGTCATGCATCCTGCCAACCAATCACTGCAATGTTCATTGTCCAAACAGGTCAACCGTTGTTTCCATGAAAAACAGGATAAAGAGTTGCTGATAGCAATGTCTTGGTTCTTCCCTTTACGTTATTTTGGGGGAAGGTGCTGGGAGTCAGCCTAGCTTGTGGTATGTGACCTGTTTTATTTGAATGGCACTACAGACAGCGCTTGTGAGCACAGACTTTGAAGCCACACTGTCTTGGTTCAGATCCTAGTGGCCACTTTCTGGCTGTGTGACCCTGACTTAATCTCCCCCAAGTTTCAGTTCCCTCACCTGGAAAATGGCACCCATCTCCAAAGTTAATATACATAAAGCCCTTAAACGGTAGCTGGCACATCGTAGACCATAATAGCTATTGTTTTTATGACTTGTCCAGATATGTCGATATAGCTCTGAAGAAAGTAACAGAAAAAGTCCCGATTCTCTGCTAGTCAGTCTAAGGGAGATTTCACCTCGAAGTGCTGGGTATCTTGCTGTGTTAAAGGAAATCGCAGAAAGGGATTGGTCTTCATCTGAGTCTGAGTTGTCTTCTTGTGAGGGAAGCAGGCCATTAGTGAAGTCAGTGATTCACAGGGGGAGGTCAAATTCTGAGTTAGGCAGCTCCTTACCTGAAAATGATCCTCCTTCCACCCAAGGAGGTGTTTTGCTCTAATCCCTCCAGTCCTTCCTCTTTGCTTACCTGCCTTGCTCCTGTTCCAAAGTTTCCCCATGAGCTGCATGAAAATAAGGCCCTATCTGCCTGGTTCACCTGTATCTCCAAGTTACAGAGATGATGCTCAGTAAACGTTGCAGAATTTTGTGAAAAAGAACGATGTGGAAAGTGAGTGGGGCTGAGGTGGCCAGTCTGTGTTGGGGGCCTAGTCAGTCAAGCAGTTGAGGAGGGTTGTGGGCCTATGCCAGGTGGCGGGGGACCTTGAGTCCACGCCCGCATCCTCATGGCTCCAGCCACAGCTCCTCCTGGGAATCCGTTTCATCCTCAAATGTTGGGAATCCGGCTTCTATGACTGACATACGACTCGCACATTTTAAAGATGTTTTATTAAAAAAAAGAAAAACCAACCAGACAAAAATCCCAACCCAAGAACTCTTGGTTCTGAGAGCCTGGGAGCAGCTTAGGTCTGTGGGGAGGGTAGAACCTGGAAGACAGAAAAGTATAGGGAGCCTCAAGCCCTGGGAGGGAGAGCAAGAGCAGCCTTTCCCCAGGGCTCAGCCTCTCTCCGCGGGGCCTGGGCTTATCCACTTGGAAAAAACAGGTCGGGGCGCTCAGCCCCAGAAAAGGCAGAGTGAGCAGTTCTGGACAGCCCTCAGGCCTCTAGTCAAAATCACCAACCAGCTGGGAAGAAGAGGGTGGCCCAGTGCTGGATCCAGCCTATCAGTGCCGTGCCCGAAGGCGGGGTTCAGCCCACGATAGGGAGGCGTACCCCAAAGTTCAGCGAGGGACTCAAGCCCCTTGAAAAAAAGAGCTCTTATGGGGCAGGACATGGAGGCAGCCCCTGGCTGAACTCCTGGGAGGGCAGGGCAGGACCCAGGACCCAGGACCCATACTCCTAGAGGCCTGCGGAGCTCAGGGACCCTGAGGGCCGCGAGGCAGCACTCGGATGGGCCGAGGCGGGGGATTGTCCAGGACGGGCTCGGGTCGAGCCCGCGCACCACCCCGGCGCTTCTGCTTGCGCAGCAGGTAGTTCGAGTACTGGACCTCGGGCATGGCCAGCTTGAGGCAGGCCTCGGTGGCCAGGCCGGCGCCGCCGCCGGGCAGGTCGTAGCCCATAATGTCCACCTTGCGGCTGGGCTGCCACGGCTGCAGCTGCTTGGTGCGGATCTGCGCGGCAGGCCGCAGCACTGGCTCATCCCCAAAGCAGCGCCGCAGTAGGCGCTGGCGGGCCTCGCGCAGCTCGCGAGCCTCGCGCTCCACGCACGCGCGGCCGGCGCGCGCCACGCG
>NW_016818573.1:379042-390589 GCF_001698545.2 Rhinopithecus bieti
CCGCGCCAGCGCCGCGGGGATGGCGGCCAGGCGCGAGCTGGCGGCGCGCGCGTTGAGCTTGGCGTAGAGCACGTCGTCCAGGTCCCAGGCCAGCAGGCGCCGCAGCAGCACTAGGGACTCGTCGAAGTACTCGGCGATCATGACGAGCGAGAAAACCTCCTCCACCTGGCGGATGAGGCCCGCCAGGTAGGCGGCGTCGTCGCGCGGACTGCGCTCATTGTCGCCGCCCAGGTCGTAGGCCAGCGTGTTGTGTGCGAACATGGCGAAGTGCTCGCCGGCGCGGTAGTAGGCCTCGGGCGTGCGCAGGAAGGCCTCGAGCGAGGCGTTGGGCACACGCCGGAAGGCCGGGCAGTATTGGTTGTAGTAACTGAAGAGTGACTCGAACATGGCGGCCGGTTCGCGAAGGATGGTGACATAGACGGTGCCGGGCGGCATGAGGCGCTCCAGCTCCGCACGGTCGAAGCGCAGGTGGCTGGCCAGCACGTGCGGCGGCCGCGTGGCCGGGTGCACGAAGTGCGCCGAGAAGTTGCGCGGGTAGCAGAACTGGTGCTCGCAGCTCGGGTGCGGCAGGGCCACCGTCAGGTTGTGGCGCTCGGCGAAGCGGAACAGGATGTTCTGCACCGTCGTGCCTGCCGTCTTGTGAGTCTTCAGGAAGGCCACGGTCATGTGCTTGGGGCGCGGCGGCGAGTTCCGCAGAGGAGGGCAGCTCAGGGGGAACAGCTTGGGGTACCTGCCAGGCCCAGGGGGTGTGCAGAGAGGAGGGTGTGAGGGGGCTGCTGCTTGACCCCTGGCCTTACCCAAGGACTGTGGGATGCCCCACGGTGCGGCCCGCCTAGTCTGCACTCATGGAAAGGTCGAGGGCAGTGCTGGGTAACCTCTAAGATGCCCCCTATGTTACCTGCTAGCCTCCTGGTATTCACGCCCTTGAGTATTCCCCTCACCTGAGTTAGGCTGGACTTATCAGTGCATCTAAAGAGAAGAGGGCAGAAATGATGGGATGTCACTTCTTAAATTTCATCATAGAAAGTGACTGGCTGGTATCTTGGTGTCTTTCAATCCGGGATGACAGATGCTGGGGTAAGCAAGCTGCCATATAGTGGGCAGCCCTATAGGGAGCTACCACTAAGTGGGAAAAGCCCACAAGGACCTAAGGCCCTCGTCCATCAGCCCGCTTCAAGACCTGAAGTGAAGCCTGTCAAAACCACGTGAGTGAGCTTGGAAGCTGCTCACTTCTAATCAAGCCTTCAGATGAGACTGCATCACCAGCAAACACCTTGGTTGCAACTCTATGAAAGACCTTGGTCCAGAAGTTCCCAGTAAGCCGCACCTGGCTTCGTGACCCACAATAACAGATGTTTGTGTTTCCAGCTGCTAAGCTTTAAGATAATTTGTTTATGCAGAAATAAATAAAGGACAAAGACCCCTGGAGATCTTTGAGGAATCCCACTTTGTATATGTAGAAACTGAGGGCCAAAAGGAGAACGATCACTTACACAAAGTCTAGAGACAACTCACATGGTTACTAAATCCTTTTGTTCTTTCTCATTTTTACTCTTTAACTGGCTCCTCACTTTGTAGATGGTTGGCACTGGGCTCTGCAGCAACCCATTGTTATGCTTTTCTTAAGGCCTCTAAAGCCTCATTCATTCAGTCATCAAATATTTTTTGGGTCTCCACTATGTGCCAGGTTATGCTAGGCTCAAGAAATACAGTAATATACAAAACAATAATCATAGCCCTCGTGAAGCTTTCATTTCTGTTGCTTCATTCTTAAAATATGGGTGTTTGGGATTTCAAACCAGCAAATTATCTGGCAAGGGGGGCTGGGCCCATTCACACCATTCTCAGGGGCAGACAGTGTAGAAAATGGGGACATCAAGTCCCCGAAGAGGTGCAGGGATTTGTTGGGCTCACACAGTGAGAATAGGGTCGGGGTTCCCATGAATCACATGGTACCCTGTATGAGGGTGACTGGCTGCGTCATACACATCATGTCTCACTTTATTTTATTTATTTATTTATTTTTTGAGACGGAGTCTGGCTCTGTCGCCCGGGCTGGAGTGCAGTGGCCGGATCTCAGCTCACTGCAAGCTCCGCCTCCCGGGTTTACGCCATTCTCCTGCCTCAGTCTCCCGAGTAGCTGGGACTACAGGTGCCCGCCTACTCACCCGGCTAGTTTTTTGTATTTTTTTTTTTATTAGAGACGGGGTTTCACCGTGTTAGCCAGGATGGTCTCGATCTCCTGACCTCGTGATCCACCCGTCTCGGAATCCCAAAGTGCTGGGATTACAGGCTTGAGCCACCGCGCCCAGCCCCATGTCTCACTTTATAGATGCGAAAACTGGGGCTCAGAGAAGTGAGGGGACTTGGCCTTGCCTAGCACTAGGGAAGTCGTGTGAAGTTGTTTCCGCTGCGGAGATGCTTAGCTGCATGCTGTGGGAAGGAGTTGAGCTGGATTTGGATCTCAGCTAACTGATTCTGTAACTTTGAGCAAGTCACTCAACCCTTTCATTGAAGAGCAGTCCCTGTCCAGAGAGGCTGTGTGGCCCTAAAGGGAAAGCACATTCAGAATAGAGGGAAAGAGCCAAGCCTAGCAGGACTCTTCTGGCAGGTGGAAGAACTGGGAGGGGAGCTCTGGCCCCTGGGGCCCCGCCCCTCGCCGAGGCCACGCCCCCTTACCAGCTGAGCTGCGCCCCCTGGTGGATGAGAAGGCTTACGGTGCTGCACCCTAGAACCAGCAGCAGGATTTTCCGGCGGCTCATCATCTTGGTGGCCTGCTGCAGGCGCTGGAGGATGGGTGGCATGGCGGAGTACCCACCCCTGGACCAGCCAGGGTCTCGCTATCCAGGACTCCCTTCACAGGCACTCATGGGGGATCCTGTGGCTCTGGTAGCAGGGCCAGTGTTCCCGAGAAGCCTGGCAGAAGAAGGCAGATGGGTTTGCAGTGGGCAGAGGAGATGGGCTCTGGGCCCCAGCAGGTCTGATGCAAAGAGCTCCAAGAGGTGGGGTGAGCAGAGAGGCCAGGGCAGATCAGATTCCTACCTCCTGCTACCAAGACCCTATCTCCTCACTGCTCCAGATAACCTAGTCTTGGGTGGAATTACATGGTCTGGGGTGTAGCCAACCCTTCAGGCCATAGCCACTCCCACCCCTCAGCCCTGTCTCTGTCTCTCTGCCTGCTCCTAACTCATCTTTGTCTCATGGTCATTTGTACATGTCTCCCCAGTGGAGTGGCTTCAGTGCCAGGGCTTAGCTCAGAACAAAGAGGTCTCAACTCAAAGTTTCCTCTCCTCCAGGACTCCTTGCACAATTGCTGTAGCCCAGGGTTTGTCCTAACTCCCCAGAGAAAACGAGCTTCTCAGAAACCCTGATCAGGCCTTCACCTCCTTGGATCGATACGGCTTTGAGTCGATACTGCAGGCTTACTCTATGTACTATATTATTACATACTTATTCCCATTTAGTCCTCACCATAGCCCTGACATAGGTATTATTCCCACTGTACAGATAAGGAAACTGAGGCTCTGAGAGATGGTATCACTTGTCCATAGCTACACAGCTGGTAACAGTAGAAATGAGATTCATACCTGCTGTTTCTGGCTCCGAAGTCCATGCCCTTAGGCACTGTATATGCTATTTCTGTAGAGAACTGATTTCCCCAACCTTGCCCTAGACTCTGGCAATTCTGCATGCTTCTGAGTCCTGAGTGCTCCTAGCTGAGCTCCTGACCTGAGGGCCCAAGACTGAGAAATTCATGAGGGAAAGGAAGGTCTTGAAATTCTGGAGCCCTATCTGGATTCCGTCCCCAGACACCTGAAACCCAGGCAGCCCCATCAGCTGACTCTGCAGGGAAAAGTGCCTGACCAAAGCAATGGGATGGCAGCCTGGGCGGGGGTGTGGGTCGGGTAAGAGGTGGCTCCTGCTTGTTGCCCTACTGAGGATCTCCAGGAGAAGGTGAGCTTCCATCCCAGGTAAGCCCAGGAGTGAGAGAAGGGAGGAGGGCTTGGTCTCGCACAAGTCTCCTTTCCCCACAGGAATGCCTTGGCTTAAGGGCAGCCCAATCCTGGGCAACTTCTGTGGAAAGTCCGCTTCAGCAGTGATGCCTGTCCCCAGGCTAGGGTGGGGCCTTAGTCTCCAGGTTCAAGTTCAGCTTCAGCCCTCACACATATCCTTCTCCATGGGGGAGGGGGAGCCTGGAACTTGATGGGCATGTGCATGTGGAACTAGGACACCTGGGTCCCAGGAGGGGTGAGGTAATGAGAAAACCCTTTTGATCATCACCTTTTCCAGGAGCCCTGGGCTTGGCTTCCAGTCTCTCTTCTTGACCCCACTGCCTTAATCCTGGATTACATTTAAACCTGTTTGGGTGGAGAGATGTCCTGCTTATGCCTCCCCTTCTCTCTAGGCCTTATCGCTGCTTCCCTCCACCTGCCTGCAGACGGACTTAATCCGGCCGGAGCCAAGGGTGAAGGGTCCAGTCACAGAGGGCAACCAAGGGCACAGCAGAGGAAGTCTAAGGCCTTCCCTGTTTCTTCAAGGATTGCTGGGGCAGAGAAGGGCTGGCCTGGCCTGGCTGGGGCTGCTTGCAGGAGGAAGTGAGAGCCCTTGGCCCTCTAAGGATACACACCTTTTTCCTCTGTCATTCCTGCTGCTTAGAGAACTTGGTGATTAGACAGAAGTATCCCAAGAGGGGAAGGGGTGAGTCTACATCCACTTTCGCTAAACTTGCAGAAACCACAATATTTCTCAGAGGATTCAGAGTCAGCCAAGGAAGTCAAGCCTAGCTATGGGGGACCTTTCCCAGGGCAGAGCTTCAACTGGCCTCACAGAGAGAGTGACAGGGGCCTGGTATCCCCCTCCCACTCCCAGGCCTTTCCCCACTTTCCCACATGGCTGAGCTCTGGGGAGCTAGCCAGGCCCCAGTCTGAGGCCTGCTTAGGGGTAGGGGACAGGGCATCCTCAGTGCAGGAATTCCCTGGACACCAGCCCCTGAAGGTGGGCACCAGCATCTGTATGGCCACTGTCAGTGACAGGGTTCATCACCTCCCGATACAGCCTGGTCCATTTCTGAGCAACTTACAGCTGTTCAGGTTCTTTCTGGGACAGCCCGGATTACCCTGCCAGTGGTAGCACCCGCTTCGGCCTGCCCCTTCCACCTCCCATTCTGCGCTCTTGGTAGTGCTGCCCTCCTAGAGCACACAGAACATTTTTCTCCATGACAGACCTTCAGGTATTTGGAAGCAGTAACCCTGTCTCCTCTGGGCAGGCACTCGGCCAGGCTAAACATTCCAGGTCCTGAGAGAGGGTGCTGCTCGGACATTGTGGGAGGCCTGCCTTGCCTTGGCAATTTGACTCCAAGATGCCTGTTTTGGAGATGGGGCCAAGGCAGTGCCTGTCAGGGAGGGGTCATTGGGCTGGGTTTACATCTGATTTTCTGGCTGGTATGGGGTGCATGGTGGTGCTGCTGGGGCCGAGCTTTAGAGCAGTGGCCCTGGCTCCTGCCTTCAGATGCTTCACACGACTCCCGATTCTGCCTGGTGTCTTCTCCATGGAGAGAGTTCTCCCAGTTATCCCAGGCAGGTCAGGACGCCCAGGCTCATCAGAATGTCAGTGCTAATTTTAGTCAGAACAGTCTACCTCATGCTGCTGCCCAGTCTTGCAAATTGCTTGCTTTTCTCTAGGGAACCAAAGAAATAGTAGAGCCTACCAGAGCTTTGAAAATGGGCCTGGGTGCCCACCCTCCTAAAGGAGCCCTTTCTCCTCTGTCTCCTCTGGGCTCCAGAGCTGAAACTGATGCACCCAGAGGAAGGGGTGCCCTGGACTGGACTACTTGGCCCTGACTGCTGGATGGCCCGGAGACTCCATCCTGTCCTGACTTGAGGGATGGGACAGCCCAGTGTTGAGGGACCCTGACCCAGGGTGCTCTAGAGGAAGCTGCAAATTACTGAGGGGTAATTTCAGGGGGTCTGCAGAGTACTGGCCCAGGAGAGCAAATCTTTCCACCTCCCTCTTTTCCTCCTCCCCACCCCCCAGCCTGCACCAGGTCTGCCCCTGGCCCCCCAGCCTCCTCTCTCTCTCATCCACCCCCGCATCATCCCTGCCTCGGAATTCCCTCCATCCTCCTGTCTCCATTAGTGCCCACCCGCACCATACCTCCCGCTCCCTCAATTTCATCCCAGCATCCCCCAGGGATCCTGCCAGTGGGATCTGGTCACCATAGGGGATAGGCCAGATTAGCCCGCTCACCCTATCTTCTCCCACTTTCCAAGGGTAGAGCGCCCCCCTCCTCATGCTTTCCAGGCACTAGGCCCCCAAGATACTCTCTCGCCCGCCTCTGGGCCCCCGTCCCGGTCTGGTCCACTCCCACTCCCCCAACCCCAGGCCGGCCACTGCAGTACTCACACCGCGCGCCTGGGCTCTGCCTTTCGCCCGGGCTGGGGACGGCCGCCGCTATCTCTGGACCCTTGTCTTGAAATCCGCACGGGGTCCGAGGGTGCCCAGGGCCCTGTGCGCCGAGTGCCGGTGGCTTGCCTCTCAGCGCCTGGATGGGATCAGGTGGCGGCGTCCGCTAGGCTCGCTCCTCCCGGCTCTGCCCGCCCCCCGCCCCCCATCGCACACCGGAGGAAGGCGAGGGGCGGGGCCAGGCCGCGAGCAAGTAGGGGAGAGGGGAGAGAGGGGAAAGAAAGTGGGAAGGGGGGTGGTCCCCCGGCTTGCCCGCTGGCTGTCGTGAACAGTCTCTGGGTGGCATCTTCAGATGCAGTTGTCTTACTCTGGCAACCTTGCAGAGTTGGACACTAATGTGGCCAGCTACCTTCTCTCACTCAGACAGGGAAACTGAGGCCAGGAAGGTGTCTGGATACTCCTGCATTGCTGGGTATTCCGGGGCACCACCGGTCATACTTGGGCTCCTGGGTGAGCGAGACACAGGCACACTTGCAGGTACCCACATCTTCTCTATCCTCCTCCAGCAGAGAAGCAGTGCTCCAGCCTTGTCTGGTCCCATCTGTGCCCACACACCCACTTCCCTTCCAGCGTGTCCCCCATACCTTCTGATGTAGCTTCTGGCTGCTCACCCATTCTTCCTCGCTAGGACTCCAGACCCACTCACTCCTGATCAGAGCTATAGTGAGGCTGGGACCCCTGCCTAGGCACCTGCCATCAGGCATCAAATAACCCAAGTTCAATCCTGGTTTGCTCTTAAATCCCAAAGTCAAGAGGCAACTCCCTGAGCCCTATTGCTTCCAGCTCTAAAATGGGAAGCTGTTCTGAGGTAGCAGAGATAATACACACAAAGGATCCATGTGAACTTCTTAGTCCTCAGTTCCTATCACCTGGGAGCTGGGCAGCAGCACCTCTCAAAGCCATGCCAGACACTGACAGCCCCACATTGAGTTCTGTGGCTGACCTGCCCACCTGCTTTCTATTTTGCTCTGGGCCTGGTAAAGCAAGGATCCTGGAGCTGGGTAGTCATCCAAAGGTGGGACTGGAAGGGGCTGGATACGCCCTTCTAGGTCCACATAGGAAATAGGTAGTATTGTATGAGGGTCCTTGTTAGGGTTAAGGAGGAGGAAATAGGGACTCTGAGAGTCAGAAGGACTGCTGGTGGCTCCAGTTCGGCCCCTTGGGCATGTCACCTTCTCTGCCCATCAATCCTCCACTGTGTCAGGGGCAGAGGAGCATCTTGATACCTTGCCTCTTTCCCAGAGCTGTCATAAAATGAGGCTCCACCATCAGCCTTTAGTTTATCCTGCCTCAGAGACCCCACCCCCTTCCCTAGCACATACACATCGCTTGAGGCCTTCAGCCTCAGACGACCTGCCCTGGGCTCTCCAGTTACAGGGAGCAGAACAGCCTTCCTTCGGGCTAGAAAGGTTCTGCCTGAGTGGGCTGACAAGCTGGAGGGAAGGGCACCATTGTTCTGCCTTCCTTACTGTCCTTTCCAGGTTTGGCTTCCCCTCTGGGAGTGGCAGCAGGAGCCTGCCATAGTGATATTGATGCAAAGGGGAAAGGTCAAGTTTGGGTAGGAGGAAGAGGACTTCCCACCCAGTGCTAGGATGTGAGCCATCCTTACTCAACCCAGTCCTTTTCCCCGTCTCTCCCAAACCTCACCTTCCCCAGACCTGGTGCCCCATTCTTTTTTTCCGTGTTCCCAGCTTCTTCTCCACGGGGGACAGTTGGCAAAATGGAGCTGGAGAAAAGATCTGAAGGGGATGTTTGGGGGAAAATGAGACCATTTCACTGAAGTCTCCCATTCCCTTACTCAATACACATAAAAACACACACAGTGAGCCTGGCTGTTAGTGAGAGGGCAGAGCTAGTGGCAGAGGTGGGGAGAGAAACTGAATTGATGGTGTGGGACAGCGAGAGGTGGATGCTACGCAGGCAAGAATCCCTACTAGTATCTGCCTGTGTCCCCAAAGACCACGGGGAGTTGGGGTGGGGAGTGGGAGGCAAGGTGGGCCCCCAGTTCAGGTGCGGCTGAGGGAAAAGGGGCCTGAGTTTATTTTTGAGACTAAAAGACACAAATACTGTCACCAGAAACATTGTTCGTTTTCCCAGTAATCGTTTATTGGGCGCCTCTTGAACAGCAGGTGATGCGAGACTGAAAAAGATCAAGTCCCTGCTCACATTTTTGGGATGCAGGTAGGAAGAAATGGCAAGAAAGACTTAACAAACGGTGGAGATTCGAATGTATTATGGGAACTCTAAGAAAGGAAAGGAAAGCGGGAGAAAGCTTAGTGGAGAAGACGACATTTGAGCCGGCCTGGAAGGTGGAAAAGGGGGCTTTAGTATCGCCCTTCCCCCAGGTCGGCAGCTGGAGCTCAGCCCGGGCGGGCCCGCTCCTCTCCCGGCTCGGATCCCCTTTCAGCCCATTCATCCGGGCCTGGGCCGGGGGTGGGCGGGCAGACAATCAGACACTGTTTTATCCCGGGCACTGGCTCCAACCTCCCGCTTGGCGCCCGCAACGCGGAGCCGCCGGGGAAATGAGTCTCTCGGGACTCCCTGGGCGCTTAAGCGTCCGAGGATCTGACCGGGGAGCCGGGCCGGAAGGCTTGAGAGCCTGCGCTCCCGCAGGTGAGGCGCAGAAAACACTCCTTCGGGGCAGGGCCAGCCCTCCCCGCAGCCCCGCCCTCCGGCCCGCCGCCGGCTTTCTGGGCCGTAGCCGGGCGCAGGGCCCGCAGAGACCGAGACCTGCGCACTACAACTCCCAGGAGGCCTAGCGACCAGACGGCCGAGGGGCCACTGGATAAAGGGGCGTCTGCGGCGAATCCCGTCGCCCAGCGCACCGCAGCGGGTGGGCCTCGGTGCGCGTCGCCTCCCAACCAGAGAGGATGTGTCGTACGGCGCCGCCGGAAGTTCCGGAAAGTGGGCCCAGAGACCGGCCCGAGTTTCCGGGTTGGTCGCGCGCCTTCCTGCGGCTAAGATGGCGACCGAGCATCCCGAGCCTCCCAAAGCGGAATTGCAGCTGCCGCCGCCGCCACCTCCAGGCCACTATGGCGCCTGGGCTGCCCAGGAGCTTCAGGCCAAGTTGGCAGAGATCGGAGCTCCGATCCAGGGTGAGGAACACAGGAAATCGAGGGGACTTTACGGGCCTGCGGAGAAGCGGAGCCTGGTTACCCGGGAGACCCGGGCGCGAGGGGCGGAGGCGGGCCGCTGGGGTCTGACCTGGCTGGGCTTGCTGCTCCATTGATCGTGTACTTTGCCCCGCAGGTAATCGCGAGGAGCTGGTGGAGCGGCTGCAGACCTACACCCGCCAGGTAGGTGTTGGCGGCGGGACGTCAGGATAGGCCGAGCTTCTGCAGGAGACCTTATGTACCCCATCACGGCTCGGTCTTCATTCTTTCTTTATCTCGGCACAGCAAGGCGGAGGCTTGCTCTTTTTGGCTTGTTCTTGCCTTTGCCAGCTTAGTTGTAATTTCTTGTATCCATCTTGGTCCTCCTCAGTGCCCAGCCGGAGCGCTGGCAGACAGGCACTGGATACGTTTTGTTGAATGAATTGGGAGAGAACGTCGATTAGTGAAACAGCTAGGTTTGGACTGACCTAGAGTCCTTTCTCTTTTGCAGACTGGCATCGTGCTGAATCGGCCGGTTTTGAGAGGGGAAGATGGGGACAAAGCCGCTCCACCTCCCATGTCAGCACAGGTAGTGAGGTTCTTCCATTTTTTAAGATTCCATCTGCTGATCCTTTTGTAGCTCATGAGCATGATGATTCGGTGTTCGCGTGCATGTGTGAGATGTCACACCCTTGCACATTACTCGCCTGACCTGAGTGGGGAATAAAAAGATTCCATCTGTTCAGGGTAGCCCTTCCTCTCACTTGCAGTGTACTTGGGATGCAACTGACTGATTGGGCAGGGAGGTACTGCCATGATAGAATTGTGAGCTCTTCAGTTCTCTCTTTGATGCTGATACTTGCCTCCTTTTCCACTGTCTGCTTCTCCAAATTCTACCTGTCATTCAAGATTCAGCTTGTGGCCAGGTGCAGTGGCACATGCCTGTGATCCCACCACTTTGGGATGCTTAGATGGAAGGATCACTTGAAGCCAGGGTTCAAGACTTGCCTGGGCAACACAGTGAGACTCTTGTTACTACAAAAAATTTTTAAAAATTAGCTGGGCACGGCGGCACATGCCTATAAAGTCCCAGCTACTCTCTAAGCTGAGACTCAAGGATTGCTTGAGCCCTGAGGTTCAAGGCTGCAATGAGCTCTGGTTGCGCCACTGTACTCCATGTACTCCATCCTGGGTGACAGAATGAGACTTTACTTCTCTGAAAAAAAAAAAAAAAGGGGGGGGGGGTGATGGGGTAGGGGCTGGGAGAGTGTCAGGAAAAATAGCAAATGCATGCCAGAATTAATACCTAGGCAGTGGGTTGATAGGTGCAGCAAACCACTATGGCACGCATTTACCAATGTAACAAACCTTCACATCCTGCACATGTGCCCCAGAACTTACAATAAAATAAAATTAAATAAAAAAATAGGGGGAAAAAAAGAGGCAGGGCATGGTGGCTCATGTCTGTAATCTCAGCACTTTGGGAGGCCAAGGCGGGTGGATCGCCTGTGGTCAGGAGTTTGAAACCAGCCTGGCCAACATGGTGAAACTGTCTCTACTAAAAATACAAAAATTAGCTGGGTGTGGTGGCACATGTCTGTAATCCCAGCTACTTGGGAGGCTGAGGCAGGAGAATCTCTTGAACCCAGGAGGCGGAGGTTGCAGTGAGCCAAGATCAGGCCACTGCACTCCAGCCTGGGCGATAGAGCAAGACCGTTTCAAAAAAAAAAAAAAAAAAGAAAAGAGAGAGGCAGGGCGTGGTGGCTCACGCCTGTAATCCTAGCACTTTGGGAGGGCGAGGCAGGCGATCACTTGAGGTCATGAGTTCGAGACCAGCCTGGCCAACATCGTGAAACCTCGTCTTTCCTAAAAATGCAAAAATTAGCCAGGCATCGTGGCAGGTGCCTGTAATCCCAGCTACTTGGGAGGCTGAAGCACGAGAATTGCTTGAACCTGGAAAGCAGAGGTTGCAGTGAGCTGAGATTGCACCATT
>NW_016818573.1:390973-397405 GCF_001698545.2 Rhinopithecus bieti
CAGACTCTATCTCAAAAAAAAAAAAAAAAAAAAAAAAATACAGCTTGAATACAAGGAAGCCTGACTTGTCCCTACCCAACTAGAAACAATCATCGTCTTCTTTGTCTGCCCCAGGAACAGTTCCCATGTTCTTTTGTGAGACATTAAGGGCTCCCTATTTGATTTCATATTCCTTGCATTTAGCAGTCATTGGGGTTTGCATTCCCCTGGTACAGTGGTTCCTGTTTATTTAAGTCCTCTCAATTTCCATGTTGCTTCTGATCCAGGATTTGCCTCTTTTTCTCTAAAGTAGTGGCTCTGACCTGGGATCTGTTGATCTCTGTGTGTAGGATGAGGAGTCCCTAGATGGCCTCGGAGGTGTCTTTGAGTCTCCTGGAATTGTATGCAGAATCTGTATTCAGGATATCTTTCTGGAGAGAGTGGATAGCTTCTTGTGGTTGGTGCCGGAAGTTAACATTCTCATATCTGTATAGGGCTATGGAGCATTCTCTCTTATGAAGTAGGAACTATGTATCATTTGACTTAGAATCCCAGCTCCTGACTCAAAGTAGATCCCCCAGATATGTGCAGATGAGTAGATAAATGTTTCCTAGTTTTATGATCATATTTTCTCCACAGCTCCCTGGAATTCCCATGCCACCACCACCTTTGGGACTCCCCCCTTTGCAGCCTCCTCCACCTCCCCCACCACCTCCACCAGGCCTTGGCCTTGGCTTTCCTATGGCCCACCCACCAAATTTGGGGCCCCCGCCTCCTCTCCGTGTGGGTGAGCCAGTGGCACTGTCAGAGGAGGAGCGGCTGAAGTTGGCTCAGCAGCAGGCGGCATTGCTGATGCAGCAGGAGGAACGTGCCAAGCAGGTAGGGCAGGTGGAAGCCCTGGCCTGGGCCTCATTAGGTCCCTGAAGAGGCAGTGGAGCCTTAAGAGAAAGCTGGGTCCTAGAACTAAGGCTTCTGGGAAGGTTGGGAATAAATATTGGAACATGGGCCCTTGACTGGAAGAGGATCTCAAGAAGCAAGAGTTGTGGCAGATTGGCCCGTCGGGTATTGGTACTGGTATGAGCTTGTTTTCTTTTTTAAGCAGGGAGATCATTCGCTGAAGGAACATGAGCTCTTGGAGCAGCAGAAGCGGGTAATACCCCTCCCCCTAACCTTTGACCTCATGGTCCAATCCATTGGCTGTCATTTATAGTGCTTCGAGTGCACCAATCAAGTTTTCCCTCGAGGCTACTTTGTTCCCAACTAAGTACTAGTATCTTCCAAAGCATTCAATTTTTCTTGAAGTTCAGGAATTGACAAACTATGACCTGTGGCCTGTATGTGTATGGCCTGTGAGCTAAAAACAGCTTTTAAATTTTTTAAGGATTATAAGAAAACCCAAACAAAAATATGTACCGGAGTCCATATGGTAACCCACAAAGCCTAAAGTATTTACCTTCTGACCTATTCAAAAAGAGCATGCTGACCTCTGCTCGCCTTACATGACATCATTCTAGATAGGACTCTGGGTAATTGAGTTATTTGTATTGGATTTAGACAAAATAGGACTGTAAGTCTGGGAATGTTATATAAGATGTTTGGCCCCAGAGGTGAGTTGCATTAGTCATTACACAGTGGATTACTCAGGAGTATTAAAAACTGAGCGTTAAAAGCAACAAGTATGAGCTGGGCGTGGTGGCTCACACCTGTAATCCTAGCACTTTGGGAGGCTGAGGTGGGCAGATCGCTTGAGCTCAGGAGTTCGAGACCAGCCTGGCCAACATGATGAAACCGTGTCTCTATCAGAAATACAAAAATTAGCTAGGTGTGGTGGCGCATGCCTGTAGTCCTAGCTACTTGGAAGGCTGAGATGGGAGGATGGCTTGAGCTGGGAAGGCAGAGGTTGCAGTGAGCTGAGATCATGCCACTGTACTCCAGCCTAGGCAACAGAGCCAGACCCTATCTCAAAAAAAAAAAAAAAAAAAACACAAGTCTCGACCTGTGGATAAAGTACTGTCTTTGCCCAGATTGTGCTGGATCTTGAGGGGTAGATATAAGAAAAGAGCTCAAAAGTTTCTAATGTATCTTTTGGGGAAGAAAACTCTCTGAAAAGTAGAAGGCACTGTTTGGCTCAATATGAAATTCTCTGCTAGGAACCAGAAGTTTCCTGGAGTTTTCGTTGGTGTTATTTCTAGGGATTTTCCGTTGTGATGAGAGAGCTCCTCTGTTTGGATTAGTAGCCTGGAAGTGTGGGGGTGGAGGGGATGTCAGCACCCAAGGGGTTTGTGATTGTTCTCCTTGGGCCCATTACCCGGCTGAAAGAATGCATTTGCCAGGGGCTGCCTGCCAAATGAGTTTTCAGGCAGTGTCTACTCCCACTTCCCTCCCATAGGCAGCTGTGTTACTGGAGCAGGAACGACAGCAGGAGATTGCCAAGATGGGCACCCCAGTCCCTCGGCCCCCACAAGACATGGGCCAGATTGGTGTGCGCACTCCTCTGGGTCCTCGAGGTGAGATCCTGGGATGGAGGGGAAGAGCAAGAAAGGTGATTTAGACATTTTTAAAAAGACTTTTAAAGTATCTATCACATTTAAAAAGAGCATGTATAATAAACATATGGTTTAATGGTTTTTTACACACTGAACACACCCGTACAACCAGCACCTGGACCATGATGAGCACCCCGAAAGCCCTGCCACACGCCCTCCTCCCCGCAGGTTCACCATCGCCCTTTTAGCAAGAGAGGGAATTTTGTATGTGAGTGTTTTGTCTCTTCTGACATTGGATTTCTTTTTCCCGTCTCTCAGTAGCCGCTCCAGTGGGCCCAGTGGGCCCCACTCCTACAGTTTTGCCCATGGGAGCCCCTGTTCCCCGGCCTCGTGGTCCCCCACCGCCCCCTGGAGATGAGAACAGAGAGGTGAGACTAACGATTTCCTCCTAGGTATAAGAGAGTGGTAGTTTAGGAGAGGACTATTTTTGGATTTTTAGAGAAGGGTTCTGCGAGAAGATGGGGGGACTTAAATTCCTGGGGGTAGTGGGGAGCCGTACTTATTTAAACTAAGGGTACAGCAGAGGGATTGGGGAGACATTACTGAGGCAGAGTCTTGGGGTCCCTCTGAGGAACACTGAACCTCACTGAGCCCAGTTGGTGTTGCCCACTCTCTGCTGCTTACATCACCTGGGCAGCAACCTTTCTAGTCCAAGAGGTGGAAGCTGGTGGAAAAAGGGCACTGTGATTCGCCTTCTCTGACTGGTTGTCTCTGGCAGATGGATGACCCCTCTGTGGGCCCCAAGATCCCACAGGCTTTGGAGAAGATCCTGCAGCTGAAGGAGAGCCGCCAGGAAGAGATGAACTCTCAGCAGGGTGAGTGCCAGGCGTCCTGAGGCTATAGCCACAGAACCTGGAGAGGCTGAGCTGAGTCCTCGTCCCTCTGTCCCTTTCCCTTGCCTCTTGGCAAAGTCAGGTTACTGTGAATGAGTGCAGGGCGCAGTGGCACTGTGAAGACTCATTACCACCTTCTTCCTTACAGAGGAAGAGGAAATGGAAACAGATGCTCGCTCGTCCCTGGGCCAGTCAGCGTCAGAGACTGAGGAGGACACAGTGTCCGTATCTAAAAAGGAGGTAGGGGTTGGAGCTGAGTCTGGAAGGAAAGGCAGGAGATGGGACTTGGGTACGGAAATAACACAGTTTATAAGTGTTCAGTAAGTAATAGCTTCTGTTTTGTGCCAGTTTCCACCCTTAGCATCTTACAGATATTTTTCATTTAATTGCTTTTGAGTTTCAAGTACTATGCATGCCTACATTTTACAGCTGAAAAAGCTGAGGTTCTGAGACGCACAGTAATTTACCCAAAGGCACACAGCTTGTGAGTGACAGAACCTTGGAGTCTGCCTCCAAGGCCCCTTCGCAGCCACTTCATGAGATGGCCTCCGAAAAGCCTGACCGTTGAACTGTGGGGGAGACCGGGGGAGGAGTTTAGGGGTTGGGGTGCTGGCACAGTGCTTGGATTCCCTGACCCAGCTGGTTTTCCTCCTCTTGACAGAAGAACCGTAAGCGCAGGAACCGAAAGAAGAAGAAAAAGCCCCAGCGGGTGCGAGGGGTGTCCTCTGAGAGCTCTGGGGAGCGGGAGAAAGACTCAACCCGATCCCGTGGCTCTGACTCCCCAGCAGCTGATGTTGAGATTGAGTATGTGACTGAAGAACCTGAAATTTACGAGCCCAACTTTATCTTCTTCAAGAGGATCTTTGAGGCTTTTAAGGTACAAGGAGAGCACACTCGGAAGGGGTAGTGCCAAACAGGGAAGGGGCTCAGGGGTGGGTGTGAGGCAGCAGTGAACAGGCATGTTTTTAGTGCTGGCTTCAGGAACTGGGAAGGGGCTCAGAGGGCAGGGGTTTCACCTTGTCTGCCTCCTCAGCTCACTGATGATGTGAAGAAGGAGAAGGAGAAGGAACCAGAGAAACTTGACAAATTGGAGAACTCTGCAGCCCCCAAGAAAAAGGGATTTGAAGAGGAGCACAAGGACAGTGATGATGACAGCAGTGATGACGAGCAGGTCAGGCCCAACCCTCCTGGTGGGAAGCAGGGACTCTGGGCACAGGTGACTGAGATGCATCCAGAGAGGGACCATGGTGAACACTTGCAGAGCTTTGGTGGCTTAAGTCTGGGGTGGGTTGGGCAGTTGCATTCACATCTGAGTCGTGCTCAAAAGAGATGATTGTTCTGTTCTAGGAAAAGAAGCCAGAAGCCCCCAAGCTGTCCAAGAAGAAGTTGCGCCGAATGAACCGCTTCACTGTGGCTGAACTCAAGCAGGTAAGCCCTGAGAGTATCCTGCAGGCCCTGGATCCCAGCTGGGAGACCACCTGGGGAGCCAGGGAGGTGAAAAGGAGTTCTTTGAAGGAGGTGTGAGTGATTTGGGTTTAGGTCCTTTGAGGAAGAAGAGCTTCAGAACTGAGAAGTCGGGGCTCTCGAGAACATGCATTACTATGTGTTTTCCAGCTGGTGGCTCGGCCCGATGTTGTGGAGATGCACGATGTGACAGCGCAGGACCCTAAGCTCTTGGTTCACCTCAAGGCCACTAGGAACTCCGTGCCTGTGCCACGCCACTGGTGTTTTAAGCGCAAGTACCTGCAGGGCAAACGGGGTATTGAGAAGCCCCCCTTTGAGCTGCCAGACTTCATCAAACGCACAGGCATCCAGGAGATGCGAGAGGCCCTGCAGGAGAAGGTGAGGGCCTGCCAGGGCTCAGACCTGCCCTCGGGTGTCCCCATCCTTCACAGCAGTGTGCTTCAAAATGGGAATATGGGTTGAAACCCACCTACCACCTACTTGTTACTTGTCTAATTATCCTTTTGTTTTCCTCCTCTGCTCTTCTTCCCCTCTGCCTTCACTTTGCCAGCTCACCTGGTGACTCCTTTCTCAGATGCACTTTGTGGCTAGGGATTCATGGTGGTTGTGTAACTTCTTAATTTTAAAGCTTTTAGTTAAATGCTCTGAACTCAGGAGGTACAAAAGAACACGGGGAAGTCTCTGCCTTCCAGAGAAATGATGAGATTCATCTCTTGATGAGATGGTTTAAAAACTAGTTATTGATATACACAGCTGAGGCTGATATTGTGTAGTCTGTTTTGTTCAGTATGGAGTTTGTAATTTTGAAGGTTTGAGCAGGAAGGATTTTGGTGACTTTCGGGGTGAGATAATTGAGGCTTCCCTTGATCTCTTTTGGAGTTGGGAGCTGGATTCTCTACATGAATTTGGTGAGTACTTGTTAAGGCTTGTCTTCTGCCATTCTCTACAGGAAGAACAGAAGACTATGAAGTCAAAAATGCGAGAGAAAGTTCGGCCTAAGATGGGCAAAATTGACATCGACTACCAGAAACTGCATGATGCCTTCTTCAAGTGGCAGACCAAGCCAAAGCTGACCATCCATGGGGACCTGTACTATGAGGTTTGGGAGGGGGCTGGGAGAGGTCAGGCTGGGCCTTGAGGTTGAGACTGTCTAGGGCTTTTTGTTTTTTTGAGACAGAGTCTCGCTGTGTCGCCCAGGCTGGAGTGCAGTTGCCGGATCTCAGCTCACTGCAAGCTCCGCCTCCCGGGTTTACGCCATTCTCCTGCCTCAGCCTCCTGAGTAGCTGAGACTACAGGCGCCCACCACCTCGCCCGGCTAGATTTTGTATTTTTAGTAGAGACGGGGTTTCACCGTGTTAGCCAGGATGGTCTCGATCTCCTGACCTCGTGATCCGCCCATCTCGGCCTCCCAAAGTGCTGGGATTACAGGCTTGAGCCACCGCGCCCGGCCTTTTTTTTTTTTTTTTTGAGACGAAGTCTCGCTCTGTCGCCTAGGTTGGAGTGCAGTGGCGTGATCTCCACTCACTGCAAGCTCTGCCTCCCGGGTTCACGCCATTCTCCTGCCTCAGCCTCCCAAGTAGCTGGGACTACAGGCGCCCACCACTGCGCCT
>NW_016818573.1:397574-406946 GCF_001698545.2 Rhinopithecus bieti
TTTTTTTTTTTTTTTTTAAAAGGTGAGGTCTAACCCTGTTACCCAGGCTGGAGTGCAGTGGTATGATCTTGCTTCACTGTAGCCTCTGCCTCCTGGGCTCAAGCAGTCCTCCCATCTCAGCCCCCCGAGTAGCTGGGACCATAGACACACCACACCCAGCTAATTTTTTGTATTTTTGGTAGAGACAGGGTTTTGCTATGTTGCCCAGGCTAGTCTCAAACTCCTGAGCTCAAGTGATCCACCCGCCTCAGCCTCCCAAAGTGCTGGGTTTACAGGCATGAACCACCGCACCTGGCCCAGGAGGGCTTCTGAAGTAACTACAATAGTTCCTCAGCCTTAGAATTGCCCATTGACTACCCTTAGATGAGATGGAATTTAAAATGAGGTCCTGTTTGGAGGAGAGAGGCAGATCTGGTGGCTTCTTTCCCTTATAGACTCTTCATATCCTGTCTTAGAAGTGATAATGGTGGTGGGTGGTTTAGGGATGGAGGGGCCAAGGGACAGTTGCTTTTAGGAAACTTTTAATATTGGGGGTGGTAGAGAAGTTGGTATTTTTTTCTGATCCTTGAAATCATAGTCCCCTTGATGTCATGGAATTTATGAGGTGGAAGAATTTTGCAGATCATCCTGTCGAGTGCCCTCGTTTTACTGATGAGAAGTCAGGTCCTAACGTTGGCTGTGTTCTCATAGTGGGTTATTGACAGCACTGGGAGTCTGGCCTGGTTTGTATTCCTTCCCTGACTTTGGCCAGGGAAAGAAGTGATGAGAATCAGAGTGGGAGCCAGGTAGCCCTCACTGGGATTTTATATCTGATGTGGGTTAGGTCTTCTCGCCTTTGTTTTCACATCCTCTTGCCATTGTGCTCCCACTGAGTGTCTGGGTCTGCAATGTAGCATGCTCTGTTTTTCCCTTAGGGGAAGGAGTTCGAGACACGACTGAAGGAGAAGAAGCCAGGAGATCTGTCTGATGAGCTAAGGATTTCCTTGGGGATGCCAGTAGGACCAGTGAGTGTCAGTTAGCTGTCTGGGGAAGCAGCGAAGAGGGTGGGGATTGGAGCGGAAGGCAGTGACAGGGATAGGGTTTGGCAGATGGTATCCTGTTCTCTTTTTCCTGCAGAATGCCCACAAGGTCCCTCCCCCGTGGCTGATTGCCATGCAGCGATACGGACCACCCCCATCGTATCCCAACCTGAAAATCCCTGGGCTGAACTCGCCCATCCCTGAGGTGAGCATTGCCCTTTCATTCATTCTTGGCCATTTCTGCTTTTGAACTGGAAGGTGATTTTTTTGTTTTCCTTCTCTAACTCTACCATGTGTCTCTTCATTTAAAAAAATTCTTATTGACACATAATATTTGTCATATACCATGGTTATGTGTGGAAAAAACAAGTAATGGTTTTTGTTTTTTAAAAAACTGACATGCTCATCATAAAATATTCAGTCAGAGTTGACAAGTACAAAGATGAAAGCAAGTCACAATTTTACCACTCAGAAATAGCCAAATTCACTATTTGGTGAATGTGTTTCCAGATACGTCTCTGAATATAAGAATGGCCAGAGAGAAATAATTTTATCTCAGCCAGATGTGGTGTCTCAACACCTGTAATCCCAGCACTTTGGGAGGCTGAGGTGGGAGGATACCTTGGGGCCAGGAGTTTAAGACTAGCCTGGGCAACATAGTGAAACCGCACCCCTACTTTAAAAAGAAAAAATATTTTTTTTTTTAGCTTCACTTCAATCTATCAGAAATAATTTTATCTCAAGAATGTCTTCTAATTTATTCTTATTTTAAAATAAGCATTAAAAAAATTGACAGGTAAGTCATTAAAGTAAAAAAGTAGTATTGTTAAACTTTAGTATTGTTTAAACTTCTGCCCCTTAAGATAAATAGATTCTGAACAAACTAGCCTTCCAAAGTTAGGAAAACTCAGTAAGAAATTGAAGTCATGTTTTCAACGTACATATTTTGGTTTCAGACAGCAGAGACTCTGCCATGACAGAAGAGGTTATTAGCATACTTTCTGCCTCCTGTTTCCTTATCCTGTTGCCTCCAGATTTTAGTTGTTTATTAATTTTGTTTTCTAATGCTTCATAACATTTAATTTTATTCTGCAGTCATAATTTCCGGAGTTCCCAAGTGTCAGCTCTGTACTTTTGAGTGTGCCTTTTCTCTAGGGCTTCAGAATTTCTTTTGCAGCTAAGGAGTGAACTGATTGTGCTCACTGTCTTGCAGAGCTGTTCCTTTGGGTACCATGCTGGTGGCTGGGGCAAACCTCCAGTGGATGAGACTGGGAAACCGCTTTATGGGGACGTGTTTGGAACCAATGCTGCTGAATTTCAGGTATGGGCTATGTACTGGCGATCTTGGTTTTACTTAACGTCATGAAGGTTAGAGATTGTTGGTTTATAGCTTCATTATCAGGGAGTTGCGTGTTCTGACACAGCAGAGCCTGGAAAAGGGCAAACATTTTCCTGAGATGTTAATGCAAGCCCCTCACTAGAATTTGAGCTCTAGGTAGGTAGGGATTATTGTCTGTGTGTTGACTCTTAACACCCCTTCAGCTTAAAACAGCCTGGTACATAATAGGTACTTAGAAAACATTTGTTGACTGATTAAGTGGTTTCTTTCAGACCAAGACTGAGGAAGAAGAGATTGATCGGACCCCTTGGGGGGAACTGGAACCATCTGATGAAGAATCCTCAGAAGAAGAGGAAGAGGAAGAAAGTGATGAAGACAAACCAGATGAGACAGGCTTTATTACCCCTGCAGACAGGTGGGGGAAGCAGAGAATGCCTCTTGGAAATGGCTTATCTTTGGGGGCCTTCTCTTTACTTCAGAGCTTGTTCCTCTCTTCACAGTGGCCTCATCACTCCTGGAGGCTTCTCATCAGTGCCTGCTGGAATGGAGACCCCTGAACTCATTGAGCTGAGGAAGAAGAAGATTGAGGAGGCGATGGATGGGTGAGGGTGCCAGACAGGGCTTCACTTCCCGTTGGCTGACTGGCTGACTGGCTGACTATTGTTCCTTTCTCCCCCATCCCTTTTTAAACAATTATTGAACCAACTCTGCCAGGCGCTACTCCAGGCAGGGAGGAGCCAGCAGTTGAGGTAAACTGGTAATTAGAGAACAAGATACTTTCAGATGTAGATAAGGATGCTCAAGCAGAGAAAACTGGGTAATGGGATGGGGTGGCAGGGAGGCCTTTGGGAAGGCCTCATTGGGGAGGTGGTGCTTGAACTGAGACCCAAATGAAAAAGTGCCAGCCACAGGATCATCTGGATCAGAAGTAACAGTAAGTGCAAGCAAGTGCAAAGGCCCTGAGACAGGGATGGGCTAGTATTTTGAAGCTCCATTTTTAGGTACTTGAATGTGTAGTGTTGTTAGGTCTTCATGAATTGACCCCTTTATCATGAAATGACCCTCTCTTTATCCATTCTGCTCTTTGTTCCCTTTTTCCTGTTTTTATACCTTCTTTTGGATTACTTGAACAATTTTTATGATTCCATTTTATCTCCAGTGTTGGTTAATTAGCTGTTAAGTTTTTGCTTTGTTATTTTAGTGGGTGCTCTGGGGTTTATCGTAGATCACATCTGTATCAGGATCTAGCTTCTCTTGATGTCACACTGCTTCCAGATGGCATTAAGAGCCGCCATAGTGTACTTCGCTATCTCCGCCCAACTTTGCACTGTGTTATCATGTATTTACATGTTATAAATCCTGTACTGTGTAGTTATTATTTTTGTTTAAATGGTCAGTTATCTTTTAGGGAGGTTTAAATAAGAATCTGAGTGTTTCTTTGCTTGGGTTTTTTTAGATCCAGGTTTCTATCTGATATCATTTTTCCTCTGCCTGAAGGGCTTCCTTTAATGTTTCTTAAGTTAGGGGGCATGGTGGCTTACGCCTGTCATCTCAGCACTTTGGGAGAAGGCTGAGGCGGTAGATTGCTAGAGTCCAGGAATTTTGAGACCAGCCTGGGCAACATGGTGAGACCCCATTTCTACAAAACAAACATTTCTTGTATTGTGGGTCTGCTGGTTTTGAATTCGTTCAGCTTGGGTCGTCTTAAAAATTCTTTATTTGGCCTTCATTTTTGAAAGATCTTTGCCAGTATAGGATTCTAGGTTGACAATTTTTTTTCTTTCAATACTTTTTTTTTTCTTTTTTGAAATGGAGTCTCGCTATGTCACCCAGGCTGGAGTGCAGTGGTGTGATCTTGGCTCACTGCAACCTCCACCTCCTGGGTTCAAGCGATTCTGCTTCAGCCTCCTGAGTAGCTGGGATTACGTGTGCATGCCACCACATCCAGCAAATTTTTATATTTTTGTAGGGACGGGGTTTTGCCATGTTGCCCAGGCTTGTCTCGAGCTCCTGGCTTCAAGTGATCCACCTGCCTTGGCCTCCCAGAGTGTTGGGATTACAGGCGTTAGCCACCACATCAGCCTTCTTTCAGTACTTTTAAGATGTTGCTCCAGTGTCTGTCTTCTTTCTTGCATTGTTTCTGGTGAGAAAGCTGCTGTCATTCTTACCTTTGTTCCTGTGTACATAATGTGTCATTTTTATTTGGCTGTTTTTAAGATTTTATCGCTAGTTCTAACAATTTGACTACAATGTGCCTAGGTGTAGTTTCTGAGTGTTTCTTTGCTTGGGTTTTTTAAGCATCTTAGATCTGGGTTTTTAGTTTTTATTAATTTGGGGAAAATTTTGGTCATGATTTCTCCAAATATTTTCTCTGTTCCCTTCTCTTTCCTCTCAGCTTATTCCTCTATTAAGTTGTCCCACTGCTCACTGATGCTTTTCATTTTTAAAGAAATTCTTCTCTCTTTGTATTTCACTTTAGAAAATTTCTATTGCTATGTGTTCAAGTTTACTATTATTTTCTTCTGTAATTTCTGTTCTAACAGTAATCCCATACAATATAATTCTCCTTTCTAGACGTTTGATTTCAGGTCTTTTAAATCTATTCTTTCTCTCTTAACTTTTTGAACATGTGGAATGCAGTTATAACAATATTTTATTTTTATTTTATGTTATTTTATTTTATGATGGAGTCTTGCCCTGTTGCCTAGGCTGGAGTGCAGTGGCATAATCTCGGCTTACTGCAACCTCTGCTGCCCAGGTTCAAGCGATTCTTGTGCCGCAGCCTCCCAAGTAGCTGGGACTACAGGGTGCACCACCACACCCAGCTAATTTTTTTTGTATTTTTAGTAGAGACAGGGTTTCACCATGTTGACCAGGCCGGCTGTTCTTGAACTCCTCAGGTGATCCGCCTGTCTCAGCCTCCCAAAGTGCTGCGATTACAGGCATGAGCCACCACACCTGGCTATAACAACATTTTAATGTATTGTCTGCTAACTCTAACATCTGTGCCATTTCTGGGTTGATTGCCATTAGTGGATTCATTCTCCTCATATGGATTGTATTTTCCTACTCTTTTGCATGCCTGGTAATTTTTTTTCTTTTCCTTTTTTCTTTTGAGAGAGTTCTCATTGTGTTGCCCAGGCTGGTCTTGAACTTCTGAGCTCAAGCAATCCTCCTGCCTCAGCTTCCCAAAGTGCTGGGATTACAGGTGTGAGCCACCAGACCTGTCCAGTGCCTGGTAATTTTTCATTGAATGCTAGGCTTTGTGAAATTTACCTTGTTGGGTCCATGATATTTTTGTATTCCTGTGGATTTTCTTCAGCTCATTCAGGAATATAGTTATATGGAGCTAGTTTAATCCTTTCAGCTCTTGTTTTTGGGGTTCTTGAGGCAGGACTCAAGCAGTCCTCCCCACTGTGAGGCATAAGTGCCTGTGTATTCTACCCACCGCCCTGTGAATCAGGAGGTTTTTCCGTCTGGCTAGTGGGAGTTACACTCACTATTCCCAGTTCTGAGTTGAGCAGCAGGTGCTGTTACGAATCCTTTCGGGTGGTTCTTTCCCTGTCCTTGGTAGGCATGTGCTGCTTAGTACTCCCCTGCATACTTGAGGACCTTCTCTAGGTCTCTTGAGTTCTCTCTCAGCTCTTTTCTCCAGTACTTTATCCTGTGAACTCTAGCTGCCTTGATCTCCCTGGACTTTCAGCTTCATCCTCACAACTCATGGAGTCCTCAGGGCTCTCCATGCGTCTTCCCTCTGTTCTGTGGCCTGCAAACTCTTGGTGCATGCAGTATGCTGGGGCAGTTGAAGGGCTCATTGCATTTGTTTCCTATCTCGCAGGAATCACTGTGCTTTGTTGCCCCATGTCTAGTGTCTTGAAAACCACTGTTTCATATATTTTGCCCATTTTTTGGTTGTTGCAGGCAGGAGGGTGTATCTGGTTCCTGTTGCTCCTTGTCAGGAAGCAGAAGTCTCAAGCTTTGCATATTCAAGGAAGAAAAATAAAGAAGGGTACTGTGGACAGAGTATAGTGAGGAGGGCTTGGGTAAGGGATCAGGCTATGAACCCTTTAGGTCATGGTAAGGAGTTTGGATTTTATTCAGATAATGATCAGAAGCCTCAGAGGGTTTTGAGCAAAGGTCTGACAGGACCTGCCATCCATTTTAAGCCATTTTCTCTGGCTCCTGTGTGGAGAATAGATTGTCACCTCTTCCAGTGGGAGAGGTGGAGATGATGTACATAGTCTGGGGTAATAGTGGTAGATGTGCTCTTATTCCTAGTGTCATCCTTGAAATTAGTGGTGAAACTGGCTGTGGATGGCTCTTGCGTCGGAAGGCTTGGAAGTGTGAATTATGTACATGAGAACTGAAGGCATGACATTCTTCGGGTGGGAACTGTTGTCGCCTGCTCTCTCTTGCTAGCTTCTCTGGACCAAAGTTCTCTTGGAAACTTTGAGCCTCTCTGACCTTGTGACCCTTCTGTGCCTGTGGGAGTCCTGGTCTGTGATCCCCTAACTTGGTTTAGGGGACCCCTTAGCTCCATCTGTGTTCCCTGGAGTGAGCACTGTGCCACCCTCCCCTTCCCCCTGCCCAATTCTTTTCTGTCATGGGCCTCCATGAACTGCCGAGGCTGCATCCTTGGGGAGCTCAGAAGCCCTCCAAGGCACTGAGTGGAGGTGCCACCTGTATCTTTTGTTTCTGCTTCTGGAGACCCTTTTGTTCCTTCCTTTTTGGGCCTGATCCCATTGTCCTTCACAGAAGTGAGACACCTCAGCTCTTCACCGTGTTGCCAGAGAAGAGAACAGCCACTGTTGGGGGAGCCATGATGGGATCAACCCACATTTATGACATGTCCACGGTGCGTACTTGGAGGACACACTGCTTTTGGAGGCTGAGAAGGGCGGCAGAAGCTAGGGCTTCTCTGACTCTCTTTGGAGGTGACAAGGCCCTGATCTCCTTTCCAGGTTATGAGCCGGAAAGGCCCGGCTCCGGAGCTGCAAGGTGTGGAAGTGGCGCTGGCGCCTGAGGAGTTGGAGCTTGATCCTATGGCCATGACCCAGAAGTATGAGGAGCATGTGCGGGAGCAGCAGGCTCAAGTAGAGAAGGAGGACTTCAGTGACATGGTGGCTGAGCATGCTGCCAAACAGAAGGTAGGCACTTCCAGGGGCGCTGGGCTGGGTGAGAGCCAGGGACCCTGGCCTGCCGTTTTCAGTGGTGTGGTGCCCTCTAGTGGTGAGAGTGAGGGTGGCCTCTGCTTGCTGCCCTGTGCGCTTAGATTTGGAAGGCTTAGAAATCCTCCAGTGGGCTGCCCTCTTTAAGGACGATTAGGGGGAGGAACTCAGCCAAGTCTGAGAGGGAGCTCGAAGAGAATCCAGATTCAGCACCTTTCCCACAGACTTCTATGTCTATGTCAGGCTGCCCACCCTTGTTTTGGGGGTCTGGGGGTGGTTCAACCTGTTATAACCTGTGTCTCTTTCTCCCTATACAGCAAAAGAAACGGAAAGCTCAGCCCCAGGATAGCCGTGGGGGCAGCAAGAAATACAAAGAGTTCAAGTTTTAGGTCCCCTCATGCTGGCCCTTTTTTTGGCCCTCCGTCTGGATGCCTGGGCTTCACACAAGAGCCATCTCTCCCGCAGTTCCCAAGAACTTGTCATTTCATGTTCTTATTTTAGACCTGTTTTGTAAATAAAGCTGTTTCCCAAGGAAAGAGATGAATATGTAACACTCCTGATCCTCCCTCATCTCCTTTTAGCCCCTTCTTGCAAAAGGACTAAAATAGCCTCTTTCTACAATTACTGGGCTGCCCCAGTAACCACGAACATGAACTGGGATCAGATGGCGCAGTTGACTGGTGGTGACGCCAACCCCGGGCTGAAATCTGTGTTTCACCACTGTCCTGCTCTGTAGGAAGGCTTGGGGGAAGTACCTCTAGGTCTGGTTTGACCTTACTACTTTGTCCTTGGGGAGTAAAAATAGCCAGCTTAGCGCCCTAGCGTGGCGGAGGAAGTAACAGTGGGCTTGGGAAGTAGGCCAGGGCAGGCCTTCCCAATTGACCTTGTGACCAGAAGTCCAAGTCCTTACCTGTGTGAGAACTTAGCTCAAAAGCTAAATTGTCCTGAGTCCATGCGAGCCCTTGGGTTCAAGCAACACTAGTCGCTGGGATTTGGGGTTTGTGTGTGGGATGGGGGGACTTGCTTTCTCCAGGTTCTTATCCCCTGGTCCTGAGCAGCCTTCCTGACAGACTAGAGCAGGCTGGATCACTGGCTCCCATGGGGCATTTGCCAGCCTGTGGGGAGGGGAGTCATGTGCTGCTGTTGTACTACTGTTGGTGTTTAAGTGCACCAGTGGAGGCGCTCACTTGCTGGAGGGTTCAAGATGGTTTCGGGGTGGAGGGGGGGGTGATCCAGATAGGACGTGGCAGCTGAGCTAGGCCTTAGGAGGAATGGAATTTTAGAAATTTGGTAAGCAACAAAGCACTGGCACTCTAAAGGATTTGGGGGGTAGGGGAGCTGTAGGGAAAGAAGAAGAAGGTTGGCTCCAGATGGGCCCCGGGGTAGCTTGAGAATTCACTCGTGCGAAGAATCTTCTGGACTCCAGGTCCCTGAGCCCCCGCTTGCCCTCGGGGCGGGAACTTCCCGGATCACAGGCACTCGCGGTGGCAGCGGGCTCCGGGTGTCCGCCGACCTCTCCGTTTGCCGGGGCCGCAGGGCAGGGCTAGGTCGGTAGGCGGAGAGCGGGCTTCCCCGGGGAGACCCCCACCGCTGGCGGCGGGTTCGGCATTGGCTCCGAAGACTCGAGGGGCCGAGGCGCGCTCCCGCGGCAGCCCCCTCCCTGCCGGGACTGAGTCCCGGAAAAGCTGGGTTTCCGCTGGCGGGGCCGCGGCGGGCCGGGGCGGGGAGGCGAGGAGCGGGGCAGACGAGCCGCGGATTTGAGGGCAGGGCCCCGGGCGCGCGCTGGCCGCAGACCACCAATTCAACTCCGTCGGAGCGAGGGGCGCGCGCCGCCGCACGCAGGGCG
>NW_016818573.1:407447-418088 GCF_001698545.2 Rhinopithecus bieti
CGGGGGCGGCAGCGGCCAGCGGGGCTCCGGGGTCGCCCAGTCCCCTCAGCAGCCGCCGCCGCCGCCGCAGCAGCAGCAGCCGCCACAGCAGCCGACGCCCCCCAAGCTGGCCCAGGCCACCTCGTCGTCCTCGTCCACCTCGGCGGCGGCTGCCTCCTCCTCGTCCTCGTCCACCTCCACCTCCATGGCCGTGGCGGTGGCCTCGGGCTCCGCGCCTCCCGGCGGCACGGGGCCAGGCCGCACCCCCGCCCCGGTGCAGATGAACCTGTACGCCACCTGGGAGGTGGACCGGAGCTCGTCCAGCTGCGTGCCTAGGTGAGCGCGGGCGGGTGCGGCGGGGCGCCAGAGGAGCGGGGTGGCCGCCTGGGGCCCAGCCCTCCCCGCCCCAGCGCCCAAGGGGTCCCCGCCCTCCATCCCACCGACTGTCCCGCGGCCGGGCCTGGCTCCAGCCAGGCCTCCCGGGACTCCTGCCGCGGGGACCCGCCCTCTCCTGGCAGCCCCACCTTCTGCCTGGGGCCGGGACCACCCTTCTGTCCTCCCGGAGGGACTTTCTGACCTCGTCCCCGGGCTTTCTCCGGTTGGGCTGACCGAATCCGGCCTTCCTGGCAGTCAGTTTCCCCGAGTAAGCCACTCTCCTGCCTCGCCGGCGCCGGGGGCTGTACAAACATGGATGCGGTATAGATCTCTTGATATTATTATTTCCCAATAGACTCAGAATGTGCCAAACTCGATTGTCACCTCTTGCAGATAAAGCTCATATAATCACCCTAGGGACTTCTCATTAGCCTTCGGCACACATGTTCATTTGAACTTCATATTACACACGTTCTGTCGCAAGCACTATGCTCTTAGTTTTGGGGTCCTATTTAATGTGTCCTCAAGTGTATTTTTACCTCCCTTCCCCCACTAAAACTGATCCCAGAATCTCCCAGCTCTGCAGGGCTCTATGAAATTACTGCCTTGTTCCTAAATTCAATCCATTCTTCTCTGTCTGTTGGAACCATCTGGGGACTTTCCTTCCATTGGCAAAATAGGCCTGAGTTTGGGGATATTTTCTGTTTCTGTATTGGCAAGGCAGCCTGTCTCCAACTCTGGGGACACTGTGGTATGTCTTACAGTTTGCCACTTGAATAAGAGTGTGTGGAGCTGGTTTCACTCAGAAAGCCCAGAGAAGTGCCTGGAGGTGTTCTTTTTTTCACCTTGCAGCTGAGTTGATTCTGTTGCCTTGAAGTCTTGGGCTCTCTCCTCACTGTTGGTTAGGCAGGCGGATGTGTAAGTCAGAGTTAGGGAGCATTGCTGGGCTTCACCCTCAACTGTCTTCCTTTCCCCACCTTTTTTCTGGATATTATTTTATATATATATCCCAGATAGGAATGATGAGAGTACATCTTTCTGTTTCGCTCAGCTTAAGGAACAGAGCATTATCACCTCTGTTGAAGCTCTCAGGGTGCCCCTTCCTGACCATCTCCCCTCTTCCTTCTACACAGGGAAACACTATTTTGAATCGTGTTTATCATTTCCCTTTTTAGAAAAAAAATTAGTTTTACTACATAATGCATCTCTATATATTTTATAGTTCTGAATGTTTTTGAAGTTTGTATAAATGATGTCATCCTGTATGTGTTCTGTGACTTGGTTGGTTTTTTCTTTTTTTTTTTAAATCAGCATTAGGTTTGTGAGAATCATCCATGTGGTATGGTAGCCATAGTTAAATATTTTCATGATGGGTAGTATTCCGTTGTATGAATGAATATACCATAATTCTCTTGATGAATATGTAGAATGTTTCCTGTTTAACACCCTCAGTAATGCATACTTTTCCCCCCAGGGCTCCTAGTGCTCTTGTGCAGACATTTCTTTAGGTTGTATTCATATGGAGGGGTGGGGTTGCCACTTGCAGAGTGTAGATCTGGGACTTAACTGGGCAAAAGTAGATTGTTTCCACAGGCTCCTTCCACTCTGTTTCCACGTCACTTAACAGATTTATACATTTTTTTTCCTCTGTCCTTCCTCTAGGGAAATCAGGAGCCACATTAGTTTAGTTTGCTGTGGCCAGATCCATAGCACAACACCAAGCTCAAGTGAGAGTTGAGTATGTGATGGTATTCCTCTCTTGATCCTAAGCAGGCCTCTCTCTTTCTATACAGGCCCATCCATCGCTGAAGTATCCTAACCCACCTCTTTCACACATAGAAACACCGTGTCCCTTCCTATGTGGGTCCAGCCTTCCTGTTCCTCCTTCACTTCCTTGCCTGTGTTTGGTGACATTTGGGCAGCTGCCTTCTCCATCTTGTTAGGTTGAAAAGGCGCGAGCCGGGTGGCAAGGAGCTGCAGCAGAGGGGCGTGAATGAAATCACTGACTGCTGTTGATGTTTGGTCTGCCCCTAGGTCTCTTGGTCACTGCACAGTCCACGTAATAAATTATTAGCCCAAGAAACAGCCAGGCATCCTGATCAAATGTATAATTATTATGCTAACTTGCCGTGAGAGGCTTAGGCGGACTTACTTTCGCATTCTGGGAGCCTGCAGTTACGTCACGTTTACTGACCAGTCCTTGAGCTTGTCCACTGTCCTGCTTCGACCTTGTTTTCCACCCATCACCCTTGTACCTCCTAACTCTTTGTGGAACACATGTGTTCTTTGAGCATTTTGCAGGCTGGAATAACACCCTGTGGGGAGAAAATGGCCTGCCATTTGTCTTTCCACTTATTAGAGTCATCTGGTTAATTTGAGGTCTCCTGGGTGTCTTTGTTCATGTTGTTTAGAATATATTGGCAACATGCAGCACTCTATGGAGGGATTAACATTCTTGTCTCATGTAACTCAAATGGGACACAAATATTTGAGACACATGCCCTTTAGAAATGTAAACATGATTGTGGATCTAAGGTTAGGTGTGCATAAGAATGTCGTGGGATTTGGTCTCTTAGGGCAGAGAAGAGGGGCTCGAATAGTATAGTGTTAGGAAGGTCCTGCTGCTTTTCTTGATGCCTGTCAAAATATAATTTGCTTTTGAAAAAAATACCGTTTCCTGTATTAGATATTTAAATAAAGAGCATTGTAGTTGTTCCTCAGGTAGGTATCTGCTTTTATTTAACATCTGTTAAATTCCCCCAGAATACATAGTACTTTTGAAAAACTTTATATAGATGAATAGCTTACCCACAGCTGGTTTTAAAAGAACGAAATTGTTCTGTTGATCGCATTTTTCGCCAGCATTTTTTGTTTTTTTTCTTTAGATGGAGTCTTGCCCTGTCATCCAGGCTACAGTGCAGTGGCGCAATCATAGCTCACTGCAGCCTGCAACTCCTGGGCTCAGCAGTCCTCCAGCCTCAGCCTCCCAAGTAGCTGGGACTATAGGCACATGCCACCACACCTGGCTATTTTTATTTTTAAACAGGGTCTCGCTATGTTGTCCAGGCTGGTCTTGAACTCTTTGCTTCAAGCTCTCCTCCTGCAGTCTCCCAAAGTGCTGAAATTACAGGTGTAAGCCACTGTGTCTGGCCTTTTACCAGCATTTTTTTTTTTAAGACAAAATGATTAATATATGTCCATGATTAGAAATGTGAGCAGTATGGAAAGATGGAAAGCACAAAGGAAAAAGCCCCCAGTCCATCCCTCTTCTCACTTCCCAGAGGTAATAACTGTGAAATACAGTTGACTTTTAAGATTCTGTTACAAAGAGGTAGCTCTGCTATAGTTGGTTTATCTTTTATGAAATTCAAGCGTTAGAAATTATCTTTGTTTTCCCTCCATGCTAAGTAGTACTTCCTCTACTATGGTCCAGTATGTCATGGACTGTGGTGCAGAGTTATGGGGACCAGGTGGTATGCTGCTTGATGTTAATAAGGAAGGGTTTTAGAGCCTCATTGTTGATCCCTTCCTTTCTGCCTTTGTATGGTGAGGTTTTCCTGATACTCTTTTTTCTTTTTGTGTTGCTGTAAGTAGGAGAGGCAGATAAATTATTAAATTTTACAAGCATTCAAAATTTCCTCAGTGGCATAAAAGTGATTATTAAGAGATGAAATGTGCTCTGCTGTATCACTCGCAAACCATATCCAAAGCCCATTTGCATACCCTTATGTGTGTGTGAACTTAGGGTGGGAGTTCTGCAGTTGTCAGTCACATTTCTCCTTAGGCCACATTTTTTTTAAGTGGGTGCTGAGGTCAAGCCTTAATGGACAAAAGCATTGGAGCCAGAGAAGGTGGCCATAGCTGAGTTGGCATGACTGGCCTGCAGCAGAAGTGTTACTTTCATGAAAACACTTGGGGGCAGTTGCCCCTTTAACCACAGAAGCACCACAGAAGCACAGAAGCACTATTGTATAGTGCCAAGATATACTACTCTGTCTTCTTACTATATTCTAGGACAAACTCTTCCATGCATTAGTTTACTATTTATTTATTTATTTTTATTTTTGTTTGTTTGTTTTTGAGATGGGGTCTCACTCTGTTGCTCACGCTGGAGTGCAGTGGTGCAGTCTCGGCTCACTGCAAGCTCCGCCTCCCGGGTTCACTCCATTCTCCTGCCTCAGCCTCCCGAGTAGCTGGGACTACAGGCGCCTGCCACCACACACGGCTAATTTTTTGTGTTTTTTAGTAGAGATGGGGTTTCACCGTGTTAGCCAGGATGGTCTCCATCTCCTGATCTCGTGATCTGCCCACCTCGCTCTCCCAAAGTGCTGGGATTACAGGCGTGAGCCACCACGCCTGGCCTTTGTTTTGTTTTTTTGAGACACAGTCTTGCTTTGTTACTCAGGTGGGAGTGCAGTGGCACAATCGCGGCTCATTGCAACCTAGACCTCCTGAGCTCAAGCATTCCTCTCACCTCAGCCTCCCGAGTAGCTGGGACCATAGGCGCTTGCCACCATGCCAGGCTAATTTTAAAATGTTTTGTAGAGATGGGGTCTTGCTGTGTTGCGCAGGCTGGTCTTGAACTCCTGGGCTCAAGTGATCCTCCCTCCTCAGTCTCCCAAAGTACTGGGATACAGGCGTGAACCACTGTGCCCGGCCCATGCCTTAGTTTTTTCATCCTTATGGGAATACTTTTACTTACTATCCATTCTTAGATGTGGGTGAAATATATATAAAATTGGATCTATAGAAGTGTGGGAGAAAGCACTTCTTAAATTATAGGTATAAAGTAAATGTAATTGATCAAATAAGAAAGACCTGGTGAAATTTCTATTACTACCCTAGCATTAAAAGTATTTTTTTTGGCTAGGCGCGGTGGCTCACGCCTGTAATCCCAGCACTTTGGGAGGCCGAGGCGGGCGGATCACGAGGTCAGGAGATCGAGACCATCCTGGCTAACACGGTGAAACCCCGTCTCTACTAAAAATACAAAAAAAAGTTAGCCGGACGTGGTGGCGGGTGCCTGGGATCCTAGCTACTCGGGAGGCTGAGGCAGGAGAATGGCGTGAACCTGGGAGGCGGAGCTTGCAGTGAGCCAAGATCGCACCACTGCACTCCAGCCTGGGTGACAGAGCGAGACTCTGTCTCAAAAAAAAAATTAAAAAAAAATTTTTAATTTTTTTTTTGGGAGTCTCACTCTGTCCGCTAGGCTGGAGTGCAGTGGCGCGATCTTGGCTCACTGCAGGCTGGAGTGCAGTGGCATGATCTCAGCTCACTGCAGGCTCCGCCTCCCAGGTTCACGCCATTCTCCTCCCTCAGCCTCCNTCTGTCTCAAAAAAAAAATTAAAAAAAAATTTTAATTTTTTTTTTGGGAGTCTCACTCTGTCCGCTAGGCTGGAGTGCAGTGGCGCGATCTTGGCTCACTGCAGGCTGGAGTGCAGTGGCATGATCTCAGCTCACTGCAGGCTCCGCCTCCCAGGTTCACGCCATTCTCCTCCCTCAGCCTCCCGAGTAGCTGGGATCACAGGCACCCGCCACCATGTCCGGCTAATTTTTTTTTGTATTTTTAGTAGAGATGGGGTTTCACTGTGTTAGCCAGCATGGTCTCGATCTCCTGACCTCGTGATCCGCCCGCCTCGGCCTCCCAAAGTGCTGGGATTACAGATGTGAGCCACTGCGCCCAGCCACAGTAAAAGTCTTAAAAGTATGTTTGTACCTTAGGAGATTTGAATTTCACATTGTGAGTGTTGTAATAGAATATCCTCTCTATCAGGGTAATAGTACCCATCGTCCCTGTGGAAGCTCAGATTCCTTGACTTAGAAAGATAATGACTTTCACAGAGTCCATTTTACATATATTGATTTACAGATCTTTTGGACACATTAGCGGTTATGTGATTTTTTTCTAAGGTAGTTTTCTAATTTCTTCGCCAAACCAGTAAGTTGTCACTGTTGTTGTTGGTGCTGGCATGAGGGCGGGTGCACGTCAGAAAATGTTTGGGCTGCGTCTTTTCACTACCTCAGTTCAGGAGGCTTGTCCAGTTTGGACCTGGACTTTTTTTTTTTTTTTTTGAGATACAGTCTTGTTCTGTCGCCCAGGCTGGAGTGCAATGGTGCGATCTTGGCTTGCTGCAACCTCCACCTCCCGGGATTCTTGAGCCTCAGCCTCCCAAGTAGCTGGGACTGCAGGCGCGTGCCACCACGCCCAGCACATTTTTGTATTTTTAGTAGAGACAGGATTTCACCATGTTGGCCAGGCTAGTTTCGAACTTCTGACCTCAAGTGATCCGCCGGCCTTGGCCTCCCAAAGTGCTAGGATTACAGATGTGAGCCACTGCACCTGGACTGGCCTGGACTTGAAGGTGTTGATGTAGACGCCAGCATGCATCTACACGGTGGGTCCTCTGAAATTTGGTGTTGGCCTGGCTCACACCCATGTTGTCACATTCCGGAAATTCCGTGGTAATCTAGCGTAGCTGTAGGAATGATTTGCCAGTGTTGGTCTTCTTCCAGCATAGGTCTTGGGGTGATATTGAGGGCTCTTGAGGAAAGTCAGAGTTTGGAGTTGGACTTAGAACTTCTTTCAGAGAGCCATCGAGCAAGGTGGGCAGTCTCTTAAGTCGGCGAGCACTGACAGGGTCTTCTTTGTGGACCTAGATGGAGGAATAACCAGCTTCCAAAGGTTTTAGAGACCAAGATATGCACCAGCTCTAGAGTGTTACCCCTTATAGACCTTCACAGGGCGGCTGACTGGACCTGTGTTCCCCGTTACCTCATTAAAAACCAGAGAATGGCTTTGGTCACAGCTCAGGGATCACCACTTAGGCAGACCTGCACCCTACTTCTTGGTCTTGGGAAGCGCAGTAGAACAGACAGCTAATCATTGAAACACATCTGGAAAACTTCTAGAAAATAGTTTATCAAAACACTCTAAGGCTGGGCGTGGTGGCTCAAGCCTATCATCCCAGCACTTTGGGAGGCTGAGACGGAAGGATCACTTGATCCCAGGAGATCGAGACCAGCCTAGACAACATGGCAACCCCGTCTCCATAAAAAATACACAAAATTAGCCAGGTGTGGTGGTGTGCGCCTGTGGTCCCCACTACTCAGGAGGCTGAGGTGGGAAGAGCACTTGAGCTCCAGGGGTCAAGGCTTCAATGAGCCATGATCTCGCCCCTGTACTCTAGCCTGGGCAACAGAGTAAGACTCTGTCTCAGACAAAAATGGTCGAATAGAGAGTGTTCTAAACTGTTACTTTCCTTGTGTTGAGGTAGATGGCGAGGCATAGGTGATAAAATAGTGTTGATAGCAGGTTTAATTTTGTGCAGATCCTTTTAGACTGTAAAGTTTTTTTTGTTTATTTTGTTTTGTTTTGTTTTTTTGAGATGGAGTTTTGCTCTTGTCACCTAGGCTGGAGTGTAAAGGCGCAGTCTCGGCTCACTGCAACCTCCGCCTCCCAGGTTCAAGCAATTCTCCTGCCTCAGCCTCCCGAGTAGCTGGGATTACAGGCATGCACCACCATGCCCGGATAATTTTGTATTTTTAGTAGAGTCGGCGTTTCACCATGTTGGCCAGGCTGGTCTCGAATTCCTGACCTCAGGTGATTCACCTGCCTTGGCCTCCCAAGGTGCTGGGATTACAGGCGTAAGCAACCATGCCTGGCCAACTGTAAGGTTTTTAAGGTACAACAAAGGTTAGAATATTTGAGTTTAGTTCTAGTTTCAACAATTTTTCTGATTCTCAAATATGGTTCTTCCTCTTTTCTCCTTGTGAGTAATGATCTGCGTCAACTCTCAAATCAACCTGGGCTCCCTTCATCCTTTCAGCACTTTCAGTACTTTTAATTTTGTAAACATAGTGGTATCCACAGGCCATTTTGGCAAAAACACTTTTTATAACTGTATGCATCTTAGAAATTGCGCTGTGGGTAATTTGCTGTGTATGTTTTTTAGTGACCTGGTATAAATATAGTTAGATGTGAAAGGAGTGACGCTTAAATTTGTTCCCTGCTGTAACACCTGTTCTCCTCTTTGTAGTCTGTGTAACTCCTCCAGATGACAGATTTTGGACACATTAGCGGTTATGTGATTTCTTTCTAAACTAGTTTTCCAAACTACCTCTCAAAACCTTATTATGAGTAGGATTTCCCCCAGTTAACATTTTGGGTATGACTGGCATGTTAATTGTCTCTGAGGGATTTTGGACTGGTTATTTTGTTTTTGATTTTGAGATAGGCTCTCACTCTGTTGCCCAAACTGGACTGCAGTAGCATGAACACAGCTCACTCTGCAGCCTCAATCTCCTGGGTTCAAGCGGTCCTCCCGCCTTAGCCTCCCAAGTAGCTGGAACCACAGGCACATGCCAACATGCCCTGCTAACTTTTTAATTTTTTGCAGAGACAAGGTCCCACTGTGCTGCCCAGGCTGTTCTCAAACTCCTGGGCTCAAGCAATCCTCCTGCCTCAGCCTCCTGTAGTGTTGGGGTTTACAGGCGTAAACCACTGCCCCCGGGCTAGACTGGTTATTGTGCTGAGATATAGGAAGGCATTTTTTCTTTTCAGTTGTTTTCTTTTTCTTTTCTTTTCTTTTTTTTTTTTTTTGAGACAGAGTCTTGCTCTCTTGCCCAGGATGGAGTGCAGTGGCGCAATTTCGGCTCACTGCAACCTCTGTCTCCCGGGTTCAAGTGATTCTCCTGCCTCAGCAGCCCAAGTAGCTGGGATTACAGGTGCATACCACCATGCCCGACTAATTTTTGTCTTTTTAGTAGAGACAGGCTTTCACCATGATGGCCAGGCTGGTCTTGAACTCCTGACCTCAAGCCCGCTTCAGCCTCCCAAAGTCCTGGGATTATTGGCGTGAGCCACCACCCGGCCTCTTTTCAGTTGTTTTTCTGAAACATTGTGTGTGTTTGTGTGTGTGTATGTGCACTTCTGTATCTGTCTGTGAATTTTCTTTTGTTCCTCTTGGTGAGACAATTTTAGCAGGTTTTTGTTGTTGTTGTTGTTGTTGTTGTTGTTTTGTTAGTTTATTGCTGGGGAAAGGTCTGGGTTAAAAAAAAAAAAGTTTAGAACACACTAAGGCTTGGGGCATCAGTTATCATTTACTGATCCCTCCTCACTAACCTTTTCCTGCCTCTTGTTTACAAACACCAAATGGCTTCGGGGTTTGGGGAGCAGCTTTTCCCTTCTTTCTGTTTCATGGTACCTCTCAAACACATTGCATTGTAATCCCTCCAACCCCAGCCCCCGTAGTCTTTCCCAGAGTGATGTTTTAAAATGAAAATCAGAACTTATCACACCCCTTCTATAATCTTCCAGTTCATTCATTCAGCAAAAGCTTATAGACCAGCTGGTGTGTGCCACAAGCAAAATCCTTGATCTCATGAAGTCCGCATTCTAGTGGGTGAAGATAAGAGACACCATCCAGTAACTTTCTGTCATACTTAAAAAAGACCCCCTTTTCATGGTTCAGGAGATGCTAAATGATGCAGCCCCTTCCCATGTCTTTGACCTCACCTCTGCGTTTTCCCCTTGCTCCCAAGGTGGGTGACCCCCGCTTTAGGGCTTTTGCACTTGCTGTTCCCTCTACCTGTGATACTCTTTCCTTGGATCCTTGGATCACTGAGACTGGCTCCTGGGTGTCATTCATCTCTTCACTGACCTGCCACCTTGGAAGGCTGTCCTCACCTGCCCAACCCCTTCTGGGAGTTTATAAAGCTGCTTCACACCTACTCGCCATTACCGGAAATAATCTTGTTCCTTTATTTAGTTACTTTATAGTTACTCAATAACTACATTTGTCAAATCAGTGACGCTGATTTTCCTATTGTGTTTTATAATGTTTATTGAATGACTATCTGTTATGCCCAATTCATCCATTCACCAAATATTTACTGAGTGTTTCTGTGTGCCAAGCACTGATCTAGGCTCTGGAGAAGCAGCAACAGACAGGCTGACAAAATCCATTCTCTCCAAGAGTGTGCATTCTGGAGGGGGTGACAGATGAGAAACAATTACGTCATTATATCTGTGATAAATGGTCAGATAGCAAGTAGGGTCACAAAGAATAGTGTGGGGGGGAACTGAGTGTCGGGGGAAAGGCTGTCTTGGTCAGGGAGGGCCTCTGGTAAGGTGACAGTTGAGCTGATGCTTGCTACAGTGAAGCTGATGACCTGAGTATTTACTGTGTGCCACAAAACCGCCAGAGGTTTTGTGCTAAGAGCCCTTTTCTCAGAAGGGAAAATTGAGGTCCCGTGAGGTGAAGGCATTTTTTTTTTTTTTTTTTTTTT
>NW_016818573.1:420771-459005 GCF_001698545.2 Rhinopithecus bieti
AAAAAAAAAAAAAAAAAAAAAAAAAAAAACCCTCATTCATTTGTTATGAAGATAGATAGAATGTTTGAGCATCAGGCCGGGCGCTGTGGCTCACGCTCGTAATCCCAGCACTTTGGGAGGCCGAGGTGGGTGGATTACCTGAGATCAGGAGTTCAAGACCAGCCTGGCCAACGTGGTGAAACTCCGTCTCTACTAAAAATACAAAATATTAGCCAGGTGTGTAGCGGTCACCTGTAATCTCAGCTACTTGGGAGACTGAGGCAGGAGAATCGCTCGAACCCCAGAGGCAGAGGTTGTAGTGAGCCAAGATGGTGCCATTGCACTCCAACCTGGGCAACAAGAGCGAAACTCTGTCTCAAAAAATATAAAATAAAATAAAATAAAGCGAGCATCTATGTTCATAGAAATCATGACCTTCACAGCTTTGAGGAGTGTCAGGGAAACCATGAATATGATGGTGTAATATTTATACCGCAGCAGCTCTCATATTAGCCACCTTTTACGTTGTCTTCACAAACAGGTTTTTGTTTGGTACTTTACATCACAGGCGATGGAATGGGCAGTGTAATACGCCTTAAGTCTATTGTTTAATAAAGTTATGTCCTCAGAGTTAAAATATGTAGAAAGTAGTTGACAGCATTCTGTCATCTCTCCCATGCACTGTTTTTGCTGTGGATGAAAATGAATAAGCAACTCTGGAAACCAAGGTCCTCTGGGAACATGAAAACTCTTGTGGCTATTAATGGATTTAACTGTATTTCCTCTCTGCCACCAAGATTTGCAATAAATTGTTTATGCCCTTGCTGTTAGTGGAGAGAATGGTTCATTAAACGCATGTAATATCATTATCAATTTGTTTTTATTACTTGTAGATAGTCCTATCTCTCCTTTTAAAAAAAGTGTAAGAAGAATGGCCGTAATTATTAAACACTGGCCATTAATCCCTTTGGTTGACTTTTTCCCTCCATGGAGAAAAAGGAAGGTATCATCTCACTGGGGATGCAAGCTTGGGCTGGAAATGGGACATGGTCTCCTAAATCTAAGATTTGGCAGAAGGGTGGTTTGGTATGCTTTGGACTTGGGCCAAGTGATATATTTACTTAGGCTCCAGGAGGGCCTGGTTCTAAGGCAGCCACACTGACAAATGAATGCCTTGTATCAAGTGTGGAGAGGCTTCATTGTATTTAAATCCACTTAAGAGAACAGTTATGAAAGAATGACTGTTTAGGACTGTGGCTCTGTTTTCTTGTTTGTCATTTAGGTGTTTCTGCCAATTATAATCAATGTGGAGGATAAAAAGCCAGCAAATTGCTGTAGCCTCTTTAAAACCATGTGCCAGAATTTGACATTAAAGTTGGATTTCTCACTTGGCTTTACCCCACCATGTGGGTTTGGATAAGTCTTTTTAACTCTTCCTGCACATACCTCTACTGTTTCCTCATTTAGTCGAAAGATACTTACTGAGCATATATTATGGACCAGTCACTGCTTGGATACTGAGGAGAGAGCAGTGAACAAAACAGAGAGAAATTCCAGCCCTTGCGGAGCTTACCTTCTGGGGACAGGGTGGGCAGCAGGCAGTAATGAGTGAGTGAGCAAATATTAGGGTGTGTTGAATGGGAAGAATAAAGCTGGATGGAGATAACTGGGCAGAGGGAGGAGGTCACGGTTTTAAACAAGGTGGTCTGGAAAGACCTCAGAAGGCAAGACATCCACATGGAGGCATTTAGGCAAACTGGGTGAATTTTATGGGATGAGGCCTCCCAGTAGAGGGAACAAGAAGTCCTGGCAGGTTCCAGAGCATCCAGGAGGCCAGTTTGGCTGGAGCCAGGTGAATTAAAGAGAGAGAATGGATAAAGTCAGAGAGGTAAAAGGGGGTGATCTCACAGGCCATTGCAGGACTCTGGCTTTGACCTTGAGTGAGGTGGGAAGTCACTGGGGCTTTTGAGCCAGCGAAGAGGCATGTTGATCACTTCCACCCTGAAAGAACCCCTGACCACTGTGTGTGGAAGCAGGGAGTCCGGTCAGGGGGCTGCTGTGATGATCTAGGTGGGAGCTGACGCTGACTTGGACTAGGGCGGTGGAGGTGGAGATGAGAAAGTGATGGGAGTCTGGGCATATTGTCAAGCCTGAAGAATTTGCCTATGGATTGGATTTGACGTGTGACAGAACAAAAGGATTCAAGGATGACACCAGTATTTCATTGCGTCAGTTTTCTGTTTGTTTTCTTTAAAAATAATTATTGTCATCTCTTTATCTTAGTGACTTTCTGTGAGAACGAGATCTGTGTAACAGAGCTCTTGAGGGGTTTTTTTGTTTCCACTTCTGCCATTTGTAATTAATTGGAAATAAAATTTCTTGGAAATGTACTGGGTGATAGAATAAGCCATAGGTTGGCACCTGATTGTTTTAAAAACTTGGATGAGTTCTTCTTACGCTTTAGGCCACAGTGATGCTGTGGGAATGGCTGAGTCTCAGTATCCCCGAATTGCTCTGCTGTTGTGTTTGCTGTCTGGTGTCCCCTCTGCAATCGTTATTTATTTGATGATTTCCAAAGAGGGAGTTTGCAGAAGCCATTAATAACTGTACCCCCATAGCCTTTGTCACTAGCCCAGTGAAATAGAAAAGTCCAAAACATCATGTTTTTTTCTTTTTTAATATTTTTTTCTTTTCTAATGTAACTAAGAGTTTTTTCTTTTTTAAATGACTGGTTTGCTGCATCAGACAGCCTGTCTGCACTTCCTAGGAGCTGCTCTGTAAGGAGGAATCCTGCTGCAGAATGATCTAATTTGTGTAATCTTGAAGGTGGAGCTATTTTTGAAAGAGAACAGAAAAATAATGGAGCCTTTTGCTCAAGATTGCCAAACTGGATCTTACTGTTTTATAAAGGCAAAGGACTCAGAGTTTGCAGTTTGAACTCCTATTTCCCTCTCGTTCTACTCATTATGTCTAGATCAAATTTATGGTAGATACACTTAGGTAATTACTCTTGAAAATGACAGGTGGGTTTTCATTTGTTTCTTTCGCTCATTCTTTTACATTTTAGATAAGTGTATTATTCAACTTGTAAATCACAAGTTGATGAGGTGAGTAGTGTAAAAGAACAGTTACCAAGTTTAGGAATTAGAATTCTCTTTACAGTTCTTAACAATAGACTGATGGTTTGTAACTAGTTCTCAACCCTGTCATATCTTATGACTCCCTTTAGTATCCTGAAATAAAATTCCCAGATAAAATCTACTGACCTGTCTACAAAGTCTTAACTGTAATATGAAAGAAAAATAAAAGGAACATTATGGTAATAAAACGTTATGGCAATAAAATAGGTATTTCTGTGTAAATTCTCAGAAGACAAATGTAAATGCTCACAGCACATTGGAAGCTGGAGCCATCAGGTGCTTGCGGGTACACGTGGCTGTATCTGTGTGAATATGACACCTATAAATAGAGGCCAGTACAGGTGTATTGTGTTGGTGACTCAGATATGTAGCAATGCCATTGGCGATATGATTTTCTAAAATGGTGAATAAATCTGCATAAAGTTCTACACAAAACAAAGTATAATCTTTCCCTTATTTACATAGTAGTTACATTCCTGGAAAATTTAGTGTATATTTAGTGGTGACAAAATGCTTATGATTTCTTTGTAAGATCTCTTTAGGTCTAGGCTGAGATAGTTATAAACTGCTTTTTACTTAGATGCTGTGTCTGGCAGGGCCAAAGGCCGATTTGTTATGAACCTGATGAAGCTTAAGTGTTAGAGCCCTGTACCTAATTAGAAAACAAAAGCAAAACACCTTTTTTCTTTTCCCTCTCACTCTGTCTCACTCTGTCTGCCAGGCTGGAGTGTAGTGGTACGATCTCAACTCATGGCAACTTCCGCCTCCCAGGCTCAAGTGATTCTCATGCCTCAGCCTCCTGAGTAGCTGGGACTACAGGCACCCGCCACCTCGCCCGGCTAGTTTTTTGTATTTTTTTAGTAGAGACGGGGTTTCACCGTGTTAGCCAGGATGGTCTCGATCTCCTGACCTCGTGATCCGCCCGCCTCAGCCTCCCAAAGTGCTGGGATTACAGGCTTGAGCCACCGCGCCCGGCCAAAAACACCTTTTTTCTTTTCCCTCTCACTCTGTCTCACTCTGTCTGCCAGGCTGGAGTGTAGTGGTACGATCTCAACTCATGGCAACTTCCGCCTCCCAGGCTCAAGTGATTCTCATGCCTCAGCCTCCTGAGTAGCTGGGATTACAGGCACACACCACCACGCCTGGCCAATGTTTTCATTTTTTTTGTAGAAATGGGGTTTCACCAAGTTGGCCAGGCTGATCTCGAACTCCTGACCTCAAGTGATCCACCCACCTCTGCCCCCACAGTGCTGGGATTACAGGCATGGGGCCAGGCCAAAACACCTTTTGAGCACATGTTTTCAGGGCCTTCTGAGGCTATGTCATGGAAATAACATGGGACATGTTTGAAATGTCATGTACACTCAGAAAAGGACATATATAATAAGCATAACTTGATAAATTTTCATAAACTGGACATATATAACCAGCACTCACATCAAGAAACAACATTACCAATTCCCCAGAACATTACCATGTACCCTTCTAATATCACACCTCCCACTCCGCCAACGATAACTCGTTTCCTAATTTCCGACAGCATGCATTAGTTTTGCCTGCTTTTGTACTTCACACAGTGGATGAAGTACAAAAGAACACTTGTTTTTTTTTGTTTGTTTGTTTGTTTGTTTTTGAGACAGAGTCTTGCTCTGTCTCTCAGGCTGGAGTGCAGTGGCATGATCTTGGCTCACTGCAACCTCTGTCTCCCAGGTTCAAGTGGTTCTCCTGACTCAGCATTCCCGTGTAGCTGGGATTACAGGCATGCGCCACCATGCCCTGCTAATTTTTTATATTTTTAATAGAGGAAGGGTTTCGCCATGTTGGCCAGGCTGGTCTTGAATGCTTGACCTCAGGTGATCCACCTGCCTTGGCCTTCCACAGTGCTGGGATTACAAGCGTGAGCCACCGCGCTCAGCTAGGAACACTTCGATCTAACTTCTGCTGCTCAACATTATGTTTATGTGATGCATCCACCTTGTTGCATGGAGTTTTAGTGAATGTAATCTTTTTGCTATGTAGTACGATATTCCATGGTGTGAGTATATTGCAGTTTGTGTAACCAGTCTGCTGTTGATGGCCATATGGGAGATTTCCAGTTTGGACTATGCTGAATAGTGCTACTGTGGGCATTCTTGCACATGTCTGTTGGTAGACCAGAGCACTCGTTTCTCCGGAGTATATACCTGGGACTCAAATTGCCAGGTTGTTGGTTATATGGACAGTATATTCAGCTGAGCAATATATGAAAGTTGCTGTTGCTGTACATCTCCACCAACAATTGTTTTTTTGCCTTTTTCTTTCTTTTTTTCTTTTTTTTTTTTTTTGAGACGGAGTCTCGCTCTGTCACCCAGGCTGGAGTGCAGTGGCCGGATCTCAGCTCACTGCAAGCTCCGCCTCCCGGGTTCACGCCATTCTCCTGCCTCAGCCTCCCGGGTAGCTGGGATTACAGGTGCCGCCACCTCGCCCGGCTAGTTTTTTGTAGTTGTTAGTAGAGACGGGGTTTCACCGTGTTAGCCAGGATGGTCTCGATCTCCTGACCTCGTGATCCACCCGTCTCGGCCTCCCAAAGTGCTGGGATTACAGGCTTGAGCCACTGCGCCCGGCCGTTTTTTTGCCTTTTTCAAGACAAAGAATCGGGCTGGAGTAAAATGGTTTCTCCTATGGCTTTAATTTGCATTTCCCCAATGATGTTGAGCACCTTTTCATGTATTTTTTGGCCATGTGGGTATCCTCTTTTATGAATTGTCTGTTCAGCTCGGTTGTGCATTTATCTATTTTGGTTGTCTCTCTCTTATTTACCTTTAGGAGTTCTTTGTCTCAAAAATATCTTCTCATACTCTCTGGGTTCTTTTTTTACTCTTTATATTTATTTATTTATTTTTATGACATGATATCATCAAGCAACCTTTTTACTCTTTTAATGGTGTCTTTTGATGAACAGAAATTCTTAATCTTATAATTCAATTTATCAATTTTTTCCTTTGTTTAATACTTTTTATTTTCTGTTTAAGAAATCTCTGCCTACTCTAGGATCATGAAGATGTCCTCTAATGTTTTCTTCTGAAACTTTTATTGTTTGCCTTCCACATTGAGGGTTCCAGTCCATCTGAAATTGATCTTGTATGTGTTGTGAGGTATGGGTTAAGGCACATTTCCCCTGATATGGATACTCCACTCTGTACCATTTATTTACAAGGTCATCCTTTCCCCACTGCACCTTATTGTCACTTTGATCATAAGTCCCGTGACATTTTACATGTGGTTCTAATTTTAGGCTTTCTATTCTGTACCATTGGTCATTCTGTCCATCCTTGCATCAATGCCGCCCTGTCTCAGTGACTGTATCTTTATAATAGGCCTGTTACGTTAGTGTGTCTTCCCGCTTTGTGCTTTTTCTTTTTCTTTTTTCTTCTTTTTTTTTTTTGAGACGGAGTCTCGCTCTGTCGCCCGGGCTGGAGTGCAGTGGCCAGATCTCAGCTCACTGCAAGCTCCGCCTCCCGGGTTTACGCCATTCTCTTGCCTCAGCCTCCCGAGTAGCTGGGACTACAGGCGCCCGCCACCTCGCCCGGCTAGCTTTTGTATTTTAGTAGAGACGGGGTTTCACCATGTTAGCCAGGATGGTCTCCATCTGCTGACCTCGTGATCCGCCCGCCTCGGCCTCCCAAAGTGCTGGGATTACAGGCTTGAGCCACCGCGCCCGGCCTGTGTGCTTTTTCATAATTGCCTTAAGGTAGTGTTTGCCTTTTGCGTTTCCTTAGAAATTTTAGAATCAGCTTTTCAGTTTCCTTAAAAACTTCTCTTGGGGAGAAATTTTATTCAGGATTACATTGATCTGTGGATTGATTTGCAGAGAATTGAAATCTTTAAAATTGAATCTTTTGATTCATAGACATATGTCCCTTTATTTAGGTCATGGTTTTGCATATTTAGCATAGAAGTATTCTGCACCTTTCTTTAGATGTATTCCTATATATTTGATATTTTTAAACCTTAAAGCTAATTTTGTAATTGTAATTTTGTATTCTTTTTCTTACAGAGGATTCTTTTATAAGCCATAGGCCCTACAAAACCTTGTTCTGTCCCTGGGCGGAATGTTTTCACTTACATGAATGTTGAAAATCATGTGGGAAGCTAGTCATTTCTTAATTGTGCAGGACTTGAAGGTTCCCACAACTGTGGGTTGTAGGATGTTTGGCATTCTTATTTTTCCCACCACTGAATGTCAGTGAATTCTCAATCATTGTGATAACCCCAGAGGCATTACCACCACGATCATTCTTTTGAGACTCAATTGTTAAAGACATTTTGCTCTTATTATGACAGTTTTTTTTTTTTTTTTTTTTTTTTTATAATAAATTTTAAAACAATTTTGCTTTTTTTACAAGGTTTTTTTTTTTTTTTTTTTTTTTTGAGATGGAGTTTCGCTTTGTCACCTAGGCTGGAGTGCAGTGGCGGGATCTCCACTCACTGCAAGCTCCGCCTCCCGGGTTCATGCCATTCTCTTGCCTCAGGCTCCGAGTAGCTGGGACTACAGGCGCGCACCACCACGCCCGGCTAATTTTTTGTATTTTTAGTAGAGATGGGGTTTCACCGTGTTAGCCAGGATGGTCTTGATCTCCTGACCTCGTGATCCGCCCGTCTCGGCCTCCCAAAGTGCTGGGATTACAGGCGTGAGCCACCGCGCCCGGCTATGACAGTTGTTATAGTCCATAAATATAAGCATGCTTGAATGCCCAAGTGCGTGTGATTTTTTTTGCTTGTTTGTTTTAGGAAGAGACCTAAAATAAGTCAACAGTTTCAAGTGTTGCCATTTATTAATACAGCCTAGACTTTAAAAATTAGCAAATGGTTAATCTTCACAGACTTCTGTTTACAAGCTTCCTGGTAGAGTGTATTGAATACTGGACTTGGAACCAGAAGAATTAAATCCTTCTTTTAACAATTAGAAACTCCGATTTGGGGTCCATGACCTTTTAAGCTTCAATCTTCTCCTCGAAATAGAAATAAATAAAAATAACTATCTTACTGACTACTCAGAGTTCTTGGGATGAACAGACAAGACGACTTATAAATGCTTTGTATCTCTGAGCACTATAGAAATGCCATTGGTGGTTGGGCGCAGTGGCTCACACCTGTAATCCTAGCACTTTGGGACCCCAAGGCGGGCGGATCACAAGGTCAGGAGATTGAGACCATCCTGGCTAACACGGTAAAACCCCGTCTCTACTAAAAATACAAAAAGTTAGCCAGGCATGGTGGTGCGCGCCTGTAGTCCCAGCTACTCAGGAGGCTGAGGCAGGAGAATGGTGTGAACCCAGGAGGTGGAGCTTGTAGTGAGCCGACATCGCGCCACTGCACTCCAGCCTGGGCGAAAGAGCGAGATTCCATCTCAAAAAAAGAAAAAGAAATGCCATTGGTATAAATTCACGTATTTGTTAACTCTTCTTTGCTGGGACTGTGGGCATAATTACCAAGAGGAAACTTTCTAAATGTTTGGATCCACCCAGTTTGGGGTTCTTTGAGCATGGACGCTTTAGCCATAACTTACAGAAAGTGGCTTTTCTTTTCTTTTTTTCCTCCTCTCCTCTTGTCTCCTCTTCTTTCCTTTTTTTTTTTTTTTGAGATAGGGTCTTGCTCTGTTGCCCATGCTGGAGCGCAGTGGCGTGATCTTAGCTCACTGCAGCCTGAACCTCCCAGACCCAAGCAATCTTCCCATTTCGGCCTCCGAAGTAGCTGGGACTACAGGCCCATGCCGCCACACCCCGCTAATTTTGTTTTTTTGTTTTTTTTTTGTAGAGACAAGGTCCCACTGTTGCCTAGGCTGGTGAACTCCCAGACTCAAGCAATCTTCCTGCTTCAGCCTCCCAAAGTACTGGGATTACAGGCATCAGCCACCGCACCCGGCCTAAAAGTAGCATCTGTTTTCTAAAATTGTGTGTATATAGGAAGGCAACAAGAGCTCTGGTCTGTTGGGATTCCTGTGTCTTAATTCTGGTTTCGTAAATGAAAGTAGGCAAACCACTCACTTTCCAGTCCCTTCATTGTCTTACTGCTTAGAAATGCTCTGAGGAGAAAGAATCACTAAACAGTTTGATGTTCCTCAGTGAAAGGTACCAGATGAATATGGGTGATACATTATTATAATTAAATTTTCTTTCATATAAATTCACGATAACCCTGACTTTCCAGCCAATGGATTGAGAAATCCTTGGCCTGTTAGTGGATAAAAAGATAATGAGAACTTGGAATGTAAGTTGTGAAGGAGAGGGATACAGTTTTTACAATTTTAATATGGAATTTCAGTATGATTTCTCTACCCCAGTAAAATCTTAGTCTCTTTAATTCGAATTACATTTAGCATGCAGATTCTTCTGAAAGGCAAATGCTCCTTTTAATTGTGTTTTTGTTTCATTTGAAGTTTCAGCATTTGATTGCTTTCCTCCCTGGTTTGTTTTATTTATTTATTTTTTGAGACAGAGTCTCACTCTGTCACCTAGGCTGGAGTGCAGTGGTGGATCTCAGATCACTGCAACCTCTGCCTCCTGAGTTCAAGTGATTCTCAGGCCTCAGCCTCCCAAGTCTCTAGGATTACAGGTGTGTGCCACCACACCAAGCTAATTTTTGTATTTTTAGTAGAGAGGGGGTTTCACCATGTTGTCCAGGCTGGTCTTAAACTCCTGAGTGCAAGCAATCCACCCATCTCAGCCTCCCAAAGTGCTAGGATTACAGGTGTGAGCCACCACACCCAGCCTGGTTTTATTTTTTGGTAGTCCAAATTCCCCGGTAGGTTTTTTTCTCATTGTTGTTTTGAGACAGAGACTTACTCTGTTGCCCAGTCCGGAGTACAATGATGTGATCTCCTCTCTCTGCAAACTTAACCTCCCGGGTTCAAGTGATTCTCCTGCCTCAGCCTCCCAAGTAGCAGGGGTTACAGGCACACGCTACCACGCCTGGCTAATTTTTGTATTTTTAGTAGAGATGGAGTTTCACCATGTTGGCCAGGCTGGTCTCAAACTCCTGACTTCAAATGATCCACCTGCCTCGGCCTCCCAAAGTGCTGGAATTACAGGCGTGAGCCACCACACCTGGCCTCATTGTTGCTTTTATTTTTAATCAAAGTTATACATATATTTTAGAGAGTCAAGTAGTTCTACAAGACTTATTTAGAAAACAATCTTTAGGTATTATCTGGTGAGTTCCAGCTGTCAAAGACTGGTTGGCTTTTCCATCAGCACCCTCATTTTCCCAATAATTTTGTAATTTCTTTTTTTCTTTTAATTTTTGAGATAGAGTCTCACTCTGTTGCCTAGGCTGTGGAATGCAGTGGTGTGATCTCAGTTCACTGCAACCTCCACCTCCCGGGTTCAAGGAATGCTTCTGCCTCAGCCTCCCAAGTAACTGGGATTACAGGCATGCTCCGCCATGCTTAGCTAATTTTTTTTATTTTTAGTAGAGACGGGATTTCGCCATGTTGCCCAGTCTGGTCTTAACTCCTGACCTCAAGTGAGCCACCACGCCTGGTTTTCTTTTTTTCTTTTTTTTTTTTTTGAGATGAAGTGTTTCGCTGTGTCACCAAGGCTGGAGTGCAGTGATGCAATCATGGCTCACTGCAGTCTTAACTTCCCAAGCTCAAGTGATCCACCTGCCTCAGCCTCCCTAAGTGCTGGGATTAGAGGCGTAAGCCACTGCACCCAGCGCATAGTTCTTTCTTTTTTGTTTCCAAGTATTTCATTGAAACGTGATATAATTTGCATATCCATTCTCCTGTTGATGGATATATAGGTTCTTTTTTTTTTTTTTTTTTGAGGCATGAGGCAGAAGTCTGCTCTGTCGCCAGGCTGGAGTGCAGTGGCGGATCTCAGCTCCTGCAAGCTCCGCCTCCGGGTTTACGCCATTATCCTGCCTCAGCTCCCGAGTACTGGGACTACAGATGCCGCCACCTTGCCCGGCTTAGTTTTTTCTATTTTTTAGTAGCAGACGGGGTTTCACGCCGTGTAGCCAGGTGGTCCTGATCTTCTGACCCTCGTGATCCGCCCGTCACTCAGCCTCCAAGTGCTGGATACAAGGGCTTCGAGCAACGCGCCGGCCAGATATATACAGGGTTCTTTACGCTTTTGTTTTAGAATAAGCTGCTATGATTTTTTTTTTTTTTTTTTGAGACAGGAGGTTTACTCCTTGTTTGCCCAGGTTGGAGTGCAATGGCATGATCTGGGCTAACTACAACCTCTGCTCCTGGTTTCAAGCAATTCTCCTGCCTCAGCCTCACTTAGCTAGCTAGAATTACAAGGCATGCGCCACCATGCCCCGGCTAATTTTTTGTATTTTTAGTAGAGACAGGCGTTTCTCATGTTGGTCAGGCTGGTCTCGAACTCCCGACTCAGGTGATCCGCCCGCCTTGGCCTCCCAAAGTGCTGGGATTACAGGCCTGAGCCACTGCGCCTGGCCGCTATGAACAGTCTTATACAAGTGTTTTTACAGACATACATTTTTTTTTCTCCTTTTTCCCTCTCTCTTTTTTTTTTTTTTTTTTTTAATGTAGAGACAGTTTCGCTTTGTTGCCCATGCCAGTTTTGAACTCCTGGCTTCAGGCAATCCTCTTGTCTCACGCTCCCAAAGTGCTGGGATTACAGGCAAGAGCCACCACGCCCAGCCCCATTTTCATTCCTTTGAGGGTACATATATTGGAGGGGAATGGTGTGTCTTAGAGTAGGTGTATGTTTAACTTTGTAAGAAACTGCCAATTTTTCAAAGCGATTGTATCAGTTTACATTCCCACTAACTGAGGCAGACAGATTGTGAAGTGGCCCCCATGATCCCTGTCTCCTGGTATTTATGGTCCAGTAGTACTGTGCCCTTGGGTGCAGGTGGGACCTATGATTGACTCCTCACTAATAGAATATGGCAGAGGTGACAGGACATGTGTGGTCATGCATACCTGATTATTCCAAGTCAGACTGTAATGCTCATCTTGTGAGGAGACTCTCTCCCTTGCTGGCTTTGGTGCTCTGTTGTGAGCTGCCCATGGAGAGGGCCCTGTGGCAGGGAGCTCAGGGTAGCTTCAGACCCACAGCCAGCAAGAGACTGTGACCCTCAGTCCAGCAGCCCACAGGGAACTGAGTGTTGCCAACAACCATGTGTGCTCGGAAACAGATCCTGTCCCACTCAGTTCTCAGATGAGACCATAGTCTCAGCCAACACCTTGATGGCACCTTATAGAGGACCCAGCTAAGCTGTGCCTGGGCTTTTGACTTACAGAACCTGTGAGATAATAAAAATGCATTAGTTTAAGCTGCTGCTAAGCTTTTGCTAGTATTGTTATGCTACAGTAGATAACTAATACTAGCAATATAGTTCCTGTTGCCCTATATCTCCACTGACATTTAGTGCTTGTCTTTTAAATTTTAGTCATGTTAGTGGGCATGAAATGGAAACTCTGAGGCTTTAATTTGCATTTCCCTGATGACATTGATTACCTGCTAATTGGACATTTGGATACCTTCTTTTGCAAAGCATTTGTTCAAGTCTTTTTCCTGTTTTAAAAATTGGTAGGCCGGGCATGGTGGTTCACACCTGTAATCCCAGCACTTTGGGAGGCCAAGGTGGGCGGATCGCCTGAGCCCAGGAGTTGGAGACCACACTGGCAACATGGTGAAACTTCGTCTCTACTAAGATATAAAAAATTAGTCGGGCGTGGTGGTGGGCACCTGTAGTCCCAGCTACTCAGGAGGCTAAGGCACGAGAATTGCTTGAGCTAAGGAGATGGAAGTTTCAGTGAGCCCAGATCATGCCACCGCACTCCAGCTTGGGCTACAGAGTGAGATTCCGTCTCAATAATGATGATAATAATAATTGTTATTTTTAAAATAATTTATTTGTAGAAGTTCTTTATATATGACAGGTTAAGTTCTTTATCAGATATATGTGTGTGTGTCTGCACGAATGTGTGTTGTATGTTTGTGTGTGTGTCTGATAGAGTTTTCTTCTAGTCTGTGATGGCGAGGAATTTCCACATTCCTCTTACCTCATGCAGATTTCCAAACTGTTCACATTTTACTGCATGTACTCTATAGTGCTATTTCTCTCTCTAAATCAGTTTTTTCAGGGTCATTTGAGACCATGTTATGCACATGCTATCCTAACACCCTTAAATATTTCAGTGTTTATTTTCCCCCAGTTAAGGGCACTGCCAAATAACCACTACGTACTCCTTTAAGTCAGGCAATTTGCAGTGATAAAACCCTATTGTCCAATCCATTGACCCCATTCACATTTTGCTGCCCCAACTATGTTTCATTTCTGTTTCGTCCCAGGATCCCAGGGAGGAGTGTGCATTGCATCTAGCTGTCCGTGTCTCTTCACACCCTCCAGTCTGGGATCATCCCTTTGTCATCCTGGTCATTCTTGCCCCCAACCGTTAGATGCTCTGTAGGATGATTGGCAAGGTGGATCTTGTAGTATTTCCTTATGACCAAATTCAGGTCATGATTTTTTGACAGAAGTATCACAAAAATGATGCTGTAATAGTCTCAGCACATCACATCAAGGGGCACATTCTGTTAACCAGCCCTGTTCCTGCTACTGTTGTCCCTCATCACGTGCTCATGTTGGTGTCTACCAGGTATCTCTGTTTTTCTTATTGTAATGCCATTGTTTTTCTTTTCTTTTATTTCCTTTTCCTTTTCTTTTTTCCCTTTTCCCTTCCCTTTTCAATGGAGTCTCACTCTGTAGCCCAAGCTGGAGTGCAGTGGCACAATCTTGGCTCACTGCAGCCTCCGCCTCCAAGGCTCAAACAGTTCTGTCTCAGTCTCCCAAGTAGCTGGTGCTACAGGCGCACGCCACCACACCTGGCTAATTTTTTTTTTTATTTTTTAACTTTTATTTTATTATTTTTTTGAGATGGAGTATTGTTCTGTCGCCCAGGCATCAGTGCAGTGGCACGATCTCCGGTCACTGCAAGCTCCGCCTCCCAGGTTCACGCCATTCTCCTGCCTCAGCTTTCCGAGTAGCTGGGACTACAGGCGCCCGCCAGCAAGCCTGGCTTATTTTTTTGTATTTTTTAGTAGAGACGGGGTTTCACCGTGTTCGCCAGGATGGTCTCTATCTCCTGACCTTGTGATCCACCCTCCTTGGCCTCCCAAAGTGCTGGGATTACAGGCGTGAGCCACCGTGCCCAGCCTATCACTTTCTATACATTTATCTCTTTTTTCGTGGGGGGTTGGGTTTGAGGGCAGGGTCTGGCTTTGTCGCCTAGGCTGGAGTACAGTGGCTCAATATCAGCTTACTGCAACCTCTGCCTCCTGGGCTCAAGTCATCCTCCCACCTCAGCCTCCTGAGTAGCTGGGGCCACAGACATGTGCCACCACACCCAGCTGATTTTTGTATTTTTTGTAGAGTTGGGATTTTGCCATGTTATTCAGGCTGGTCTTGAACTCCTGAGCTCAAGTGGTCTACCCACCTTGGCCTCCCAAAATGCTGGGATTATAGGCATGAGCCACCATGCCTGGCCTATATCTATTTTTTTTTTTGAGATGGAGTTTCGCTCTTGTTGCCCAGGTCCTGGAGTGCAATGACGCAATCTTGGTTCACTGCAACCCCGGCTCACTGCAACCTCCGCCTCCTGGGTTCAAGCAATTCTCCTGCCTCAGCCCCCCGAGCAGCTGGGATTACAGGCATCCGCCACCACACCTGGCTAATTTTGTAGTTGTAGTAGAATTGGGGTCTCGCCATGTTGGTCAGGCTGGTCTCAAACTCCTGACCTCAGGTGATCCGCCCACTTCGGCCTCCCAGAGTGCTGGGATTATAGGCGTGGTCTTTTTCTTTATATATCTTAAAAACCATGTATTCAGACTGATCTCTTAAGTTCCAGTGTAACATTTTAAGATTCTCTCCAGCCTAAGCCCTTTGCATGTTTGTAAGTACCTCTTCCAAGAGTGAGAAACCTGGCTTTTGCTATCCTGAATATATTTACTTATTTGCTCCTTGTAACTGGTCTTCCAACTACCCTGACCTTGTCTTCTGTCTGCCACATCTGTATGTTGCCCTCACACCCCCGCCCCAGCACCCTGTGTCCTTGAGCACTAGTAGGTGGAAGCAGGAAAACAGACGTGTAAACTTCGTAACAGTGACTCATAAGACAATAGAGGTGGAAAGCAAGAAGCCGATTTACTCTGCAAAATCATTAGTATTTATTCCATTATCTACTGTTGTGTAAAAAAGTCTCTCCAAAAGTTATCACTTAAAATAAGGGCAGGACTATTTTGCATACAAACTGCACTTTGGGCAGAGCTCAGCAATAATACTCAGTTCTCTCTGCAGCACTCAAGTGAGGTGGGCTGGTTCAAAGTCGGAGCGTCTGGGGGCGGAGGCTAGAATCTTGTGCAGGCTCCCTCACCCAAGTGGTGTCTGGCGGCTGATGCCAGCTATTAGCTGGGACCTCCCTGAGAACTGTGGCTGGAACACCTGTAGTGACCTTTCCACATGGCTGCTTGGCTTCCTCACAGTACGGTGGCTGGGTTCCAAGGGCAGGCATCACACAAGCAAGAGCGAGCCAGTGGAAGCCTCAGTGCCTGGCCCCCTCCTGCCTGGAGAGTCACACGGCCTCATTTCTACTGCATTCTGCTGGTTAGAAGGAAGTCACTAAAGCCAGCTGTATTCAGGGTGGGGGGTAATTTGTTTCCACTTTTTCATGAGAGGACTGTCAAAGAATTTATAGATATGTTTTAAGACTGGCACAGAATTTTAAAATACACTATTTTCTGGAAGAATGGAAGATTCATTTGTTCGGTTGCATTTGTTCAGTATTTTTAATTCATTTTGTTTAAAAGTTTTTAAACACTTACATCTACATAGGTATGCTTGCCCCATTTCCCTTTCTCTTCACTTTCTCTTTTTGCAGAACCCTCCTGCCAGCTAACTCATGTATGCATCTGTTCATGCTTTTCTTCATTCTTGTGTGATATAGAAATGTATATACACATACATACAGTGGGTTGGGAATATTGTTTTTAAAAAATAGAATCACAAACTAATTTTGCATCTTGTTTTCTGAACACCTTAGAGAAATCCCTGTAAATCAAGAGGTCTCATTCTAATTTGTTCTTTTTAGATGCTGCACATACTCTGTTTTCTGATTTGGTTATTTGATCATGAGGGGATAGGATACTCGACTCAGGGAACAGGAATAGAGAGAGACAGGCTTCACAGAAAGGGTAGTCAGGAATGAGAAGAGGAGTACTTGGTATTCCTGGGGTCTTCAACCTGATGTGTCATCGAAGCGGGTGGGAAGTTGGGAAAATGGCGGTGGGGAGGTGTGTTGGTTGGTTTCAGTGGGGAAGTGAGTATTTTTTTATATGCACTAAAATTACCTACCAGACAGTTGAATACATAGGAGCAGGGCGTGAGTCTAAGGATAGGACTGGAGTTGATAGACAAAGCTATAAATGGAGACGGTTACTGGGGGGAGAGCTGTGTCTTGCTTAGCATCACTTGCTGTTAGTGGTGGGCCCAGACGGCGACTGAAATATTTTCATTCCAGACCAGGGTCCAGTGTATTTATACTTGATGCATTAAATTCTGATCTTTAAAAAGCTGTCAGTTTTTTAGAAGGAGAGTTTTTATTTTCATTTTATATGGTGTGGGCTGAAGAAATCTTTTGCTAAATATAACAATGTGAGTTTGCAGTCTTTCTGAGGCATTGAAGACATTTAAAATTTGAAACCAGAGCTACCTGGTGGCAACATCCTTGATCTCTTCTCCAAATCAAACCAACCTAGGCCATGTGTAGTAATTAGTTCAGTTGAATGGCTGAAGAAGGATTCATTTGCCCCTTTTATGTTACAGAGGAGATCTGCAGTACAGCTAGAAAAGGAATACAGAATGGACAGGACAGACACGTGATTTTGACCCTGATAACCACTCTGCTTCCATCGGGTTTACTGTTATTATTATTATTATTTATTTTTTATTTTGAGACGGGTCTCACTCTCTCACCCAGTGCAGTGGTGCAATCTCGGCTCACTGCAACCTCCACCTCCCAGGTTCAAGTGATTCTCCTGCCTCAGCCTCCCAAGTAGCTGGGACTACAGGCACGTACCACCATGCCAGGCTCATTTTTCTATTTTTAGTAGAGAAGAGGTTTCACCATATTGACCAGGCTGGTCTGGAACTCCTGACCTCAAGTGATCTGTCTACCTTGGCCTCCTAAAATGCTGGGATTATAGGCCTGAGCCACTGTGCCTAGCCAAGTTTACTATTACTATTATTAAAAATACTGGTGGCCTTGAAATCAGTGAAAATAATGATGTCATCTTTTTAGGAATAAGAATATTGCTCTCTTCATGCCCACTGGCTGTAGGAAAATTGAGGGAAATGGTTATTTTCTCCTTGTAGGTTGGATTACTGAAGCTCAGAGTGAGATGACCTGTGAGTTTTATTTATTTTTATTTATTTTATTTATTTTTGAGACAGAATCTCACTCTGTGTCCCACGCTGGAGTGCAGTGGCACCATCTAGTCTCACTGCAACCTCCACCTCCCAGGTTCAAGCCATTCTCCTGCCCCAGCTCCCCGAGTAGCTGGGATTAAAGTCGTGTGCCACCACACTGAGCTAATTTTTGTATTTTTAGTAGAGAATGGGTTTTACCATGTTGGCCAGGTCTGGAACTCCTGACATCAAGTGATCCATCTACCTTGGCCTCTGAAAGTGCTGAGATTATAGGCATGAGCCACCAAGCTTGGCCAACTGTGAGTTTTATATAAATGGTACAGTTGAAATGATAAAAGTCCTTAAGATTTAATTTTGATTAGGGGAAGTGAGTGAAAGGTGCTCCTCTTATTGGTTTTCCCTGTAGTCTGTTTGGTTTGGTCTTTTTTCAGATAAGTTCAGCAGAACCGTGGGATGTCAATTATATGCAAAGTACGTGGAGAAAGCTGCAAGGTTGTGTGTGACTCAGGCCTGTCCTTAGAGAGCTCCCCATTTTGGTATATACAGCTCACTGCAAGACAGAGCAGATGAAATAAGAATTACATGTGAGGTAATTTAGGAGAAAAGGGCATTAGTTCCTTTAGAATCTGGCATTTGACCTGGAATTTTTGTTTTCAATTTTCTGTTTGGATTTTTTTTTTTTTTTTTTTTTTTTGAGGTGGAATCTGGGACTGGAGTGCGGTGGCATTATCTCAACTCACTGCAGCCTCCATCTCCCGGGTTCAAGTGTTTCTCCTACCTCAGCGTCCCCAGTAGCTGGGATTACAGATGTGTGCCACCGCGCCTGGCTGATTTTTGTATTTTCTTTTTAGTAGAGACAGGGTTTCACCATGTTGGCCAGGCTGGTCTCAAACTCTTGACTTCAAGTAATCCACCTGCCTCAGCCTCCCAAAGTGCTGGGATTACAGGCATGAGCCACCATGCCCAGCTGGAAATTTTTTTAAATGTACAAAAATAGAGAAAGGTGTGTGATGAATCCCTATGTACTCATCACCCTGCTTTATTATCAGCTCAAGGGCAGTGCTGTTTTATGTGTGCCCCCATCCCTTCCCCATACTCCCGCCCCCAGGTTATCTTGAAGCAAATCTCAGATGTCATCACATTTCTTTTGTAATAATTCCAATATGTATCTTCAAAAGATAGGGACACTTTAAAAAATACATAACCACAATACAATTATCTCTCCTAAAATAATTAATAGTAAGTCCTTAATTTTATTTGATTTGTAGTCACTTTAGTTGGAATTTACAAAGAGAAGATTTTAGTAGATGGTGAATGAGAGGAAGGGAATTCAGATAGAGGGAATAACACATGCAAAATCAGGGACCATGTGTAAGTGAAAGCTAATAAAAGTCTGATTTAGGGCTGTGGCATTGGGCGGAAAGGAAATTACAAATATCAGTCGCAGCAGGGGTAAACTTAATGGAATTTTCCAGTCAAGGACAGCATGTGTATCTTCCTTCTATTGCTAGTTAATAGTAGTCATTTTGAACCCTATAGAACAGGGTTGACAAACTATGGTTTGTAGTCCAAATCCTGTTCTCAGTCTGTGTTTGTAAATAAAGTTTTACTGGAATACAACCACACCCATTTGTTGATGTATTGTTGTGTATGACTGCTTTCACCCCACGGTGGGCAGAGTCAAGCAGTTGCAGCAGAGACTCTGACCTGTAAAACCCGAAATACTTACTACTATCTGGCCATTTATAGAAAAAGTTTACCAACCTCTGATCTAGAAGAAACTGTGCCCTGGATTTAGTGCTTGCTCTCAGAGGAGTTGAGTAGAATGTATGGGTTAGAAACAACCGTGTCTTTGTGTTATATAGGGGTATACAGGAGTCAGAAACAGTGGATTTTGTTTTGCTCTGTCTTTATCATTCATTTTATAGCCTGTTAAAGTAAGTGTAAGAATCTCTCTGCCTGTTTATCATTTGATTTTATATTGTGAACGTAAGCTCTGTGAAGTCAGAGATTTTTGTCTTTTCCTCACTACTCTATTGGCAGGGCCTGGATCAATGCCAGACATTTAGTAGGCATTCAGTAAGTAATTGTTGAATAAGTAAGCAAATATTTTAGTCTTTTTGCTTCTCTTCTGCATTATACACATTTGGAGTTTCTTGGGGAAACAAGGATGATATATTTGTAGGTGGCAATTATGCTATTATGTAAATCTGCTATAATTTTTCCCCAGAGTTCAGAAAATTGTTTCATTAGTACAATGGAATATTAAGCAGCAGTTAAAACTAGTAATTATGGGCCAGGCGCGGTGGCTCACTCCTGTATCCTCAGCACTTTGGGAGGCCAAGGTGGGCGGATCACCTGAGGGGTAGGGAGTTTGAGATCAGCCTTACCAACTTGGAGAAACCCTGTTTCTACTAAAAATACAAAATTAGCCAGGCGTGGTGGTTCATGCCCATAATCCCAGCTATTCCAGAGGCTGAGGCAGGAGAATCGCTTGAACCCAGGAGGCGGAGGTTGCAGTGAGCTGAGATTGCGCCATTGCACTCCAGCCTGGGCAACGAGCGAAACTCCGTTTCAAAACAAACAAACAAACTAGTAATAATGATAACTATAGAAATGAGGAGAAATGTTTATGATCAAAATCTCATGCATACTGCCTCTCTAAAATATGAATGAATATGGACAAAGACTGGAAGATAATGTGAAAATGAAATCATTTTAAGACAGTGGAATTTTTGGTGGTTTTTCTCTCCAAAATTTTCTTTAATACTATTGCTTACTCATCTTTTCAGTAATGATTTTAAGTATGTATAAACTTTCCATGCCCTTCCCTGCACTAGGTACAGAAATAGAACCTTTAATATGGATCACAAATAACATAATCAGAAATTAGAGATGGTATTGAATCTCAGCATTGGAAGGAGAATAGGCTTTATGGATAGATATTCCACTTTATCCTGAGATATACAGCTACAGTACACTTTCTAGGAGGAGTATGCCTATAAGCATCCTTGGTTGGAACCTGAATTGGGTTTACAAGCTTACATTTAGATAAAAGACTTTTTATTTGAGATGAAATCTGTACAGGCATGGTAGAAAGGAGTGGCCTGGGTGAGAATGTCTTATGTTTGGTTTTCTGAAAGCATCATTCCTCCTTTCCTCTTATTCTGGCTAGCTTTTCCACAGTGTCATGTAAAGGCAGCATTTTCTAGTAGATGCAAGTCATTTGGGGTAGTCATTTGGTTTTCTTCTCATTTCACTTTCAGCCTGCCTTTAAAAATGTAGCTGAGGCCCACCGCTGTGGCTCACACCTGTAATCCCAGCACTTTGGGAGGCTGAGGTGGGAGAAGCGCATGAGCCCAGGAGTTCAAGACCAACCTGGGTGACAGAGGGAGAACCTACAAAAAATGAAAAATTAAAAATTAAAAAAATGGCCAAGTGCAGTGGCTCACGCCTGTAATCATAGCACTTTGGGAGACTGAGGTGGGCGGATCACTTGAGACCAGGAGTTTGAGACCAGCCTGGCCAACATGGTGAAACACCGTCTCTACTAAAAATACAAAAATTAGCCAGGCGTGGTGACACATGCTTGTAATCCCAGCTACCTGGAAGGCTGAGACATGAGAATCACTTGAACCCGGAGAGGTTGCAGTGAGCTGAGATCGTGCTACTGCACTCCAGCCTGGGTGACAGAATGATACTCCATCTCAAAAAATAAAAATAAATAAAAAAAAATTAGCCAGGCGTAGTGGTGTGTGCCTGTTAATTCCAGCTACTGGGTGGAGGTGAAGAGGTAGGTTGAGGTGGGAGGATCGCTTGAGCCCAAGAGGTTGAGGCTGCAGTAAGCCAGGATCACACCACTGCACTGCAACCTGGATGACAAAGTGAGACCCTGTCTCAGAGAAAAAAAAAAAGGAGATAAATGTCTTTGTACCTCAGTTTCTCCACATGCAAAACTTTGGTTCTTTATACCTTTCCCAAGGTTGTGTGGTGAGTTTGCTGCTAAATAGGTTTTTGTGTTTCTTCTACCAAACTACATTTCCAGGATATGTACAGTTGGTGTTCAAGCCATTGCCTCTGGGCTTCATGTGAGCATTCTTGCCCCGGGCGGGAATTCTGCAGCACAAAATACTGAAGATTTTACCCTTTGAGAAGTGTACTCCATGAGGGAATATTACCTCCCAGGTTTAGCAGATGGGAAGACAATGAAATACCTGTTTTAATTTCATTCAAACACCATTCAGTGGTCTATGAGTCTACATGAAATGACTCCCTGCGGACAGCACCCTCCCCCAGTCTGACCACCTACTACTTCCTCCCAGGTCACTCCCTTGCAGCCACGGAGGCTTCTTTGCTCTTTCCTGAAAATGTCAGTTATGATCTGCCTTGGTCTGTGCACTGCTTCTGCCACACAGAGTCATGGTTCGTTTTCACTCCTCCTCAAAGTGTTTGCTCATATGTCACCGTCCCAATGAGGCCTGTCCTGTGCTCCCCTCCCCCCACGTTATTCCTGCTTCCCTTTCTCCATAGCACTTGTCAACTGCTAACACACTATATCCTTTTGCTGTATACTATGCTGATTGTCCTTTACTGTCTCCCTGTTTCCAACTAGAATGAAAGCTCCATGAGGGCCATGATTTTTACTGATTTTGTTCACTGTTCTATCCCCAGTGGTTAGATTAGGGTCAGCCACATAGTAAGTGCTTGGTAAATATTTGTTGAATGAATGAAATGGCTGGGACACTGAATTTCACCTTCTGCTTGGAATTCTTTTACTTAATGATTGTTACCACTATACCACATTGGCCAGGGATTTTCTGTTCTCCCTTTAATGAGCAAGGATAAAAAACATCTTCTCTTGGTTCTTCCTTAACATAACTGAGATAGGCTGGAGAGTTCAAGGAAATGTTTTGAGTACTAAGAACAGTAGAGAAACAAGCATAGAGAATGCAACAGATACTACAACAGTCTGGCTTAATAGTGTTTAACTCTTGCAGCTGCCATATCTAGCTTGCTCTCATATTTTGCAGGCCCCATCCTAATCTACCCACTTAGGAGAAATCTAATTCCAGCTTCATAGGACTAGTCCTGACCTTGCCTTGATGCCCTGCATGTGGCACCATCTCATAATCTGCTACTAAGGAGCTCCCTTTTGTACATCATGACAGCTACCAACAAGGCCAAGAGAACCCAATAAGGCTCATTTTCTAGTTTGAGTATTGTGTTAGTCTGCGTGGGCCACTGTAACAAAATATCACAGAATGAGTGGCTTAAACAGCAAACATATTCTCACAGTTCTGGAGACTGGAAGTCCAAGATCAAGGCGTCAGTAGGGGTTGGTTTCTGGTGAGGCCTTTCTTCTTGGCTGCAGATGGGCGCATTCTAGCTGTGTCTTCATGTGGCCTTTCCTGTGTGCACAGAGAGCATATGTAAGCCTTTGTGTCTTCCTTTAATAAGGACGTCAGCCCCATCAGATTAGGGCCCCACCCTTCTGACCTCATTTAACCGTATTACATCCATAGGGCACTACCTCCAAATACAGTCACTTTAGGGATTAAGGCTTCAATATAGGAATTTAGGGCCAGGTATGGCATCCCATACCTGCAGTCTCAGAGCTTTGAGAGGCCAAAGTGGGAGGATTGCTTTAGCCCAGGAGTTTGAAACCAGCCTGGGCATCATAGAAGACCCCCCATCTCTACAAAATTTTTTTTAAAAAAATTAGCTGGCAGTCTGGGTATTAAGGTCTCATCTGTACAAAAAAAAAAAAAAAAAAAAAAAAAAACCAGATAGGGTGGTACATACCTGTAGTCCAAGCTGCTTGGGAGGCTGAAGTGGGAGGATCACCAGAGCCTGGGTAATTGAGGCCGCGGTGAGCCATGATTGTGCCAGTGCACTCCAGCCTGGGTGACAGAGAGAGAGGCCTTGTCTCAAAAAGAAAGAAAGAAAGACGAAAGAGAAAGAAAGAGAAAAGAAAGAAAGAAGAAAAGAACGAATGAATGAATGAATTAGCTGGGCGTAGTGATGTGTTTATAGTCCTAGCTACTTGGGGGCTGAGCTAGGAGAATTGCTTGAGCTCAGGAGTTCAAGGCTGCAATGAGCTATGTTTGTGCCACTGTACTCCAGCCTAGATGACAGAACAGCAAGACCCTGTCTCTAAAAACAAAACAAAACTAAGAATTTTAGGATGACACAACTCAGTCCATAACAGGTGATACCTCTTTGACTGGAACAAATAACCTTATGCTTCAGGTGCAATATCTCACACAGACACTATGGCCTTCATTCACTTTTTAAACTAGCATTTATTGAAGACAAAACTATGTGCCAAGTTTTATGCCAGCTGCGGGGGATATCCCCTACCCTCCACCAGTAGAGGAGACGAGCTAATTTCAGAGAAGGGTGGTGAATACCTGGGGATGGATGGATGTGTTAGGAAAAGTTTCATTGAGAAGGTCACATATGGCCAGGCATGGTGGCTCACGCATGTAATCCCAGCACTTTGAGAGGCTGAGGTGGATCACTTGAACCAAGGAGTTTGAGACCAGCGTGGGCAACATAGTGAGACCCCATCTCTATTTTAACAAAAAGAAAAAGAGAAGGTTGCATATGTTCTTTCAGGTCTGTCAAGAAATGTGTGCATAGTTTACCACACACAGCATATGAGTCATGTCACCATCATTATTGTCATCACCTACCTTTATAGTAACAAGAAGGTAGTTCCTTCACACTCTAACCTAAGCCCTTTTTCTTCATCTTCACCTGGCTTTGGTTCTTTTGCTGCACTTAACTCCAGCCTCTTTCCCCAGCCTTTATCTTCCAAATTTTCTGCCACGTTGTTTCAACAGTCAATGACTTTTCTTTTCATACTCTATTGATGCTGAAGTAAAAATTGATTTTAATTTTTTTCTGATTTCTTTTCCTTAGTAAGTTTGAGTTGAACCTTTAGTTCCTCTTCTCATCTCGCTTTCTACAAAGGCAATTCCTGGTGTTAGGTGAAAGCTGTTCCTGTTAGAGCCTACTGTTTGCCATTAATAAGTGATAAGGGAGGTTGTCATGCTCAGCCAGCATTAATACTCTGTTTATGAAATTACAGTTACTGATGAAGTATTTTGTGAATTTCTTAAGATATAAACGGCACAAGTGATTTGATAAGTTGCAGCTCCAGAGAATTCCTTACATAGTATGCCAGCATTTCTTTTTCCCTCTCAACGGGATACACATAACATTAAATTAACTTTGTCTTGGTTGTCATTTACTTTAAACGGATCTGGTGCCTGTGCTCAGATATGTTTATGAGAGTATAATTGATTTCTCTGAAAGCATTGAGATTGAGGGAGTAGCTGTATCTTACCTTAGTCTCATTGATGATTCATGGAATTGAAGTAATTAATAAGTACTTATTACATGCCTTATTGCTTCATGACCTTTTGATAAACTGCCAACACTCTTACCAAATGCCTTCTGATTTTTTTTTATTTTTGTTTTTTATATATAGACAAGTTCTCACCGTGTCACCCAGGCTGGAGTACGGTGGCTTTCACAGGCACAATCATAGCTCACTGCAGCCTCGCGCTCCTGGGCTCAAGGGATCCTCCCGCCTCAGCTTCTTGAGTAGCTGAGACCACAGGCACCTGCCACCGCGCCTAGCTAAATGCCTCTTGATTTTAATGGCATGTCTTGTCTTCATTAGCACACTCCACAAAAAAGTGTATAAAGTCTGATAGATATTCTCTATGATGCTTCTCTTCTCTGTAGTTTCTTTTTTTTTCTTTTTTTTTTTTTAAAGACAGGGTCTCACTCTGGTTGCCCAGGCCGGAGTGCAGTGATGTGATCTCGGCTCACTACAGCTTCTGCCTCCTGGGTTCAAGTGATCCTCCCACCTCAGCCTCCTGAGTACCTGGGACTACAGGTGTGCACCACCACGCCCAGCTAATTTTTGTATTGTAGTAGAGGCGGGGTTTTGCCATGTTGGCCAGGCTGGTCATGAACTCCTGACCTCAAGTGATCCTGCCACCTTGGCCTCCCAAGGTGCTGGCATTACAGGTGTGAGTCGTAGCACCCATCCAACATTTTACTCTTTATACGTGTGTTCAGCCACAAAACTTTCTTCCCTACCAGCCCTCCCAAGTCTAAGTAAAATTGATCTTGCAGTCACTTGACCTATTTATCTGATATTATCCTGGTACGCCGCTAGAGGTATATATACGGGATCATGTGTCACTTAAGGATGAGAATGTGTTCTGAGAAACGTGTCATCATTGAGTATACTTACACAAACCCAGATGGCATAGCCCACTATGCACCTAGGCTGTGTGGTATGGCCTGTTGCTCCTAAGCTACAAATCTGTACAGCATGCTATTATACTGAATACTTTAGACAATTGTAACACAGTGGTAAGTATTTGTGGATCTAAACATAGAAAAGGTACAGTAAAAATATGGTATAAAAAATGTTGCATCTGTATAGAACAACTCCATTATAATCTTATGGGACCCCTGTTGTATATGTGGTTTATTGTTGACTGAATGTTGTTACGCAGTGCATGACTGTACTAGTTTTAGAAACAAAACTGTCTCTATAACCCACTTCTTAGCTTCAGGTACTATTCCCTAATGTCAGACATGTGGCACTGACTTTTCTTCTTAACTCCAAACTCATGTATCCAAGTGCCTATTTGACATCTGCATTTGGATATTCGATCAGCATCACAAATTTAATACAAGGACCTAACTCTTGATTCTCTCCACAACGCCAAACCTATTTTTCCTCGAATTTTCCCCACCTCAGGAAACTATATTATCCACCTAGCTGCCTAAGCCAGAAACCTAGGAATTATCCCAGATTCTTCTTCTTCTTATTATTATTCTTTTTTCTTTTTTTCTTTTTCAGTTTGTTTGTTTTTGACTCACTCACTCTGCCCAGGCTGGAGTGCAGTGGTGTGATCTCGGCTCACTGCAACCTCTACCTCCCAGGTTCAAGTGATTCTCCTGCCTCAGCCTCCCGAGGTGCTGGGATCACAGGCATGCACCACCATGCCCAGCTAATTTTTGTATTGTAGAGATGGGGTTTCGCCATGTTGGCCAGGCTCGTATCGAACTCCTGGCCTCAAGTGATCCACCTGCCTTGGCCTCTCAAAGTGCTGGACTTACAGGTGTGAGCCACTGCACCCAGCTCAGATTCTTTTTATAATGACTGCCTCATGTAGGCCGTCAGCAGGAGCTGTTGATTCTGAACCCTTCCCACCCCTGGTGGTTCCCATGCTCTCCTGTCATTCACGCTGCCCTGTCTCACCTGCATCACGCAGTAGCCACCAGACTGATCTGTTTCACTGCCTGTGCAGTTCTTCTCTACACTGCCAGCAGAGTGGTCTCTTTGAAATGCAGATGTGATTGTTGCACTCACTTGCTTAATACCCTCCAGTAAAACCACGTGCCTGCCACATGGCCTGCCTTCTGCTGCTGCTTGGATAGGAGAGGCTCTGTCTCTCCTTAGGGCCTTTGTGCTTGCCGTTCTTTGGGATGCTTGGATCTCAGAAAGTTACATAGCTGTCTCCTTGGTGTCATTCAGGTCTCACTCAGCGCGGACAGGCCTTCCCTGGCCTCACAGTCACATGCCTCTCGTTGCTTTCTTAATATTTTACTTTAAACTTTTTTTTTATTACATACCTTATCCGACATGATTTTGTTCGTGTGTTTTACAGGAGAGGGGTTATATCTGTCTCATTCATGACTGAGTCCTCAGTGCCCGAACAGTTCCTGACATCCAGTAGACCCTTTATATCTATTTGTTGAATAAGTGACTGCTTTTCCCATTGTGCATGGGCCAGTGCCAGGGGTCGAGTTGTAGTGAACTGAGAGTACATGGGCAGTGCTGAATGGGAAAATGAAAGTTACCAAAAGCCTCTGGTGCCTTGCTTATTCATAGCAGATTTGTTCATAATAACAAAAGCTTGGAAAGAACCCAAATGCCCATCAACACATGAATGAATAAACTGTGGCTGTGATTTGGCCATAAAAAGGAATGAGTTGATACATGATGGAATGTGGATGAATCTTGAAAACATTATGCTGTGTGAAAGGAAGCCTTACACAGAAGAGAACATACTTAGGATTCCATTGATATGAAATTCTAGAAAGGACATTTAATTTATAGTAAGAGAAAAGTGGCTAACCAGAGCCCAGGATGGCAGAGGGTTGACTGGGATGGAACACAGAACTTTTAAGGTTATGGAAATGTTCTGTATCTTAAATATGGTGGTGATTATACAAGTATAAATTTGTCAGACTTATCAAAATGTACAATTAAATCGGTCCACCTTATTGTATATAAACCATTTATCAAAGTTGAACTGGTGTCTGACATTTAAATGTACTTTGGATTTCTTTTGTTTTGTTTACCTACCCACTTCTTGGGCAGATGACTTTTCTTTTAATTTCAAGATCTCCTAGCTACCTGCTGACTCGTCCCAGACATACTTGGATTCCTGTTTCTGAATCAGTTCCAACATCCTTTGGGTCTCTTGTCATCAATCTCTAGTTGGCAAAACATCTTTCTAATTGCAGGGTTATTGGTTATCTTCAGATATGCTATTGGAACTTACTTACCATTAAGACTAGTTGGGTTTCCACCTCAAAGACTAAGTATCTCCAAGCAGACACTTTTACAACACAACAAACAAGGAAAAAAAATGTTTGCAGCACATGTAGTTTGCAAGAAGATGTAAGAAGTATATATTTTAAACTGTCAGTTCCTTTAGGTGTGATGACTTGCATACTTTGATCAGACTTCCTCTTCAGAAGTCATAGTCTTTATGTTTAGGATTCCTCCTGTTCCTGTTAATACAGCAACTGAACTGAAGGGTGCGTAAAGGTGTGGTGAATAGTTGACTGTCTCATGATCAAACTCTTGCTCTGACATTAATACACTTTATTTAGTATCAAGTCTAATTTTCATCTTTTATTTTTCCTCCCTTTAGTTCACAGAATCACCCAGTCCTTTCTTCCTTTATTAATACTTTATTTTGCAAGTGATATATGACCACAGCCTCATAAAGTACTCAAGCAACACGTAGGGTATGATGTGAAAGTGCCACTGAAGCTCTCTTGCATATCTTCACCTCCTCAGACAAAAATACGATTAAGAGTTTGGCAAACATTCTTCCAGATCTTTCAGTGCTTACATTGACATGGTACATATGTACAGATGTACAGATACACAGACATTGTTTACATAAGTAGAATCTCTATGAGTTGTTCAGCTTGTTTTTTTTCACATAAAAACATATCTTGGGGGCCGGGTGCGGTGGCTCACACCTGTAATCCCAGCATTTTGGGAGGCCGAGGGGGGTGGATCATGAGGTCAGGAGATCGAGACCATCCTGGCTAACACGGTGAAACCCTGTCTCTGCTAAAAATACAAAAATTAGCCGGGTGTGGTGGCAGGCACCTGTAGTCCCAGCTCCTTGGGAGGCTGAAGCAGGGGAATGGTGTGAACCTGGGAGGTGGAGCTTACAGTGAGCCGAGATTGCACCACTGCACTCCAGCCTGGGCAACAGAGTGAGACTCCACCTCAAAAGAAAAAATGTATCTTGGGGATTTTTCTGTTTTTGTACTTACAGGCCTATCTCAAAGTTTTTAATGACTGCTTAGTATGCCATAGAATGGAGAAAACACACTTTATTTAATCCTACTAAATGGACATTTATTTATAATTTTCACTCTAACAGTCAAAAAATGAATTTAGAAAATGCAAATAATTTGTGTTTTTAGGGTCTTTCATTTCTTATTTAGTTATATAACTATTCTACCTTTAAAAAAATTTTATTGGGGGGGAAGTGCCTCATTGATACTGTAATGTTAGAACTACACTGAAAACCTTGTTTCAGAAGAAGAAGTTGAATGTAAATTCTCTGTGACTGAGTTCACAGAATGCTTCATTAGCATTGTGTCTCCAGGGTTTTCTCTTTAGGTGTGATTATAAACCAAAAGCACTATAAGTGGTTACATAATTTTCTTACAGTTTTTATACTGGTTCAAAAGAAGCATACGTCTCTTAAGGATTAGAACTAGAACCGTAAGCCAGGTATGGTGGCTCACACCTGTAATCCCAGCACTTGAGTAGGCTGAGGTGAGAGGATCATTTTTACCCAGGAGTCGGAGACCAGCCTGGGCAACATAGGGAGACCCCATCTCTAAAAAAAAAATACAAAAATTAGCCAGGCATGGTGGCTCATGACTGTGGTCCCAGCTGCTTGGGAGGTTGTGGTGGGAGGATTGCTTGAGCCTGGGAGGTCAAGGCTGCAGTGAGCTGTGATTGTGCCACTGCACTCCAGCCTGGGTAACAAGGCGAGACCCCATCTCAAAAAAAAAATAAAATAAAATAACTAGAACAGTGACCTTTGGTTGTAACATGAAATCAGCAGTTGGTTATAATGAGTGCTTCAAGTTAATATTTTCCCATGGAGCTGGAGCCAAGCATTTGTGAAAAATGTTTTTTCTCTCTCCCTTTTTCAGTTTGAAATCCTGTTAATACACTAATTTCTGTGGAACTTTCTACCAGCCTCTACTGGTGACCAGCTGTTGTTGGTTTATTAGTGCTCAAAATATTTAAAACAAACAAGAGACCTGTTTTTACATCTCCTTGCCCTATATATGGAGATGCACAAATATGGAAAATTCTGATGTTTAAGCAGAATTAGTTATATTTCAGTTAGATGGATTTCAGTCTTTCAAAACCCCACATGAGGTAAGTATATTTCTTAAGCTCTGCTTTTCAGCAAATAGTGGGACTGTAGAGCAGGCTGACATTTGTCTTAGCTACCCAAGAAGGACCAAAATTGCCTTCCTGTTAGGTTTTGCCTACATATTTAGTTATGAAACAACCTGAGACCCTGTTTTCTTTCATATTAACTGATCTCAGTGTTAACCTCACCTTCCCTCCTCCCCTTTCTTTTTTTGGTTTCTGGTTTTCCTTTTCAATTTGTTACAAGTACGCTTAAAGCACGAAGGCGTTGCAGTTGGTAGAGATGATCATGTTCTCTGGTGGTTTCAGTTATCTTGACTTTAAGCTTTCTTCCTCTTAGACAAATAATATAGGCAGCTGTCGTATCTGAGGGTTTTAAATTCTTGTTAACCTTTTAACTTATTGTGATTAAGATGAATTTGAAATGAAAACCATTTCCTCTGTTTAAGAATCGCCTTGGCAAGAAGTTGGAAATCCTAGAACCTTATTGCAAAGGAATGTGTCGCTATTTTTTATGAATGAGTCTGGTTAGGTCCAGTGAAACCTTCCTATTGCTAATATGCAATTAGGTATCTTCAGCGAGGGAGAGACTGTCCTCTAAGGCAAAGCAGCTAAAGCTCTGGGGGCAAAGGGCAGATTGAATAAGCAGGGGCCTGGGTCATCGATTTTGTTCGCTGACCCGAAAGCATTTGACTGCTCATCTCACATCCCTTCTTTGCCCTCGGTCATTAGGTACTAGGTCTACTGTGGATGAGTGAGACTGTCTACAGAAGGGTTCTAGTACCCATGAAAAGCTGTTTGTAAATATGAAGTGTTACGTATTATCTTTCCTAAGGTTGTGAGAACCTAGAAGAACTGCCTTTGATTAATACTAGAAAGCAGCTCTTATGAGACATAAAGTTCATTTAATAATCCCACAAATACTTACGAGCATCTATTCATTACCAGGCATTTTCTAGGTTTTTGGAAATAAACTGGTGAACAAAATAGATGAACATCTCTGCCTTCATAGAACTTAGATTCTAGCTGAGCACAGTGACTTACGCCTGTAATCCCAGCACTTTGGCTGAGGCAGGTGGATTACTTGAGCTCAAGAGTTCAAGACTAGCCTGGGCAACGTGGTGAAATCCCCTCTCTACCAAAAATACAAAATAGGAGCCAGGCATGGTGGTGCGTGTCTGTGGTCCCAGCTACTCATAAGACTGAGGTGAGAGGATCACTTGAGCCTGAGAGGCGGAGGTTGCAGTGAGCTAAGATCATGCCACTGTGCTCCAGCCTGGGTGACCAAGTGAGACTCCATCTCAAAAAAAAAAAAAAAAAAAAAAACCTAGATTCTAGCTGGGGAGACATATACTAAATAAGATAACACAAATAAAGGGCAATATATAGTGTATTTGGTAGGGACAAATGCTGGGTAGAAAAAACTAAGCAGGGGAAGAAGACAGGAAGTGTCAGGGGTAGTACTGTGGCTTTATTATTATAAATTGTTTCCTTTTAAAAACTATGTGTATTATTTTATGCATTAAAGCATTGCTCTGAGAAGGGGTCCTCTGACTTCTCCAGACTGTCAAAGGGACCCTGGCATTGAAAGGGTTACCAAGGCCGGGCACAGTGGCTCACACCTGTAATCCTAGCACTTTGGGAGGCCTAGGCGGATGGATCACTTGAAGTCAGGGGTTTGAAGCCAGCCTACCCAACATGGTGAAATTGCATCTCTCCTAAAAATACTAGAAGTAGCCAGGCATGGTGGCAGGCGCCTGTAATCCCAGCTACTCAGGAGGCTGAGGCTGGAGAATCGCTTGAACCCAGGAGGCGGAGGTTGCAGTGAGCTGAGATCGCACCACTGCACTCTAGACTGGGCAACAAGAGGAAAACTCCATCTCAAAAAAAAAAAAAAAAGAAAAAAAGAAAAAGACAAGGTTAAGGACCCCACATTAGAGTTACAAGACCAGCCCTCAACATGTGATTAAAAGATGTTTGTTATGGCCGCCAGGTGCAGTGGCCCATGACTGTAATCCCAGCACTTTGGGAGGCGGAGGCAGGTGGGTGATCACCTGAGGTCGGGAGTTCATGATCAGCCTGACCAACATGGAGAAACCGCATCTCTACTAAAAATACAAAATTAGCCAGGCGTGGTGGTGCATGCTTGTAATCCCAGCTACTTGGGAGGCTGAGGCAGGAGAATCGCTTGAACCCGGGAGGTGAGGTTGCAGTGAGCCGAGATTGCGCCATTGCACTCCAGCCTGGGCAACAAGAGTGAAACTCCATCTCAAAAAAAAAGGAAAAAAAAAAAGATGTTTGTTTCCTCTTTGATGCTTTATGTGATAATGATGCGGTAGACTTTCCACATATCTCCCTATTATATCTGGTAATTGTGGCTTTAAATTATTTGAAGTTGTCATTCACTGTTGAGACTAGCGTTTGTAGGATGTTTTTTCCATTTGTATTCTGCAGAACCCCAGGGTACCCTGAAGCCTTTTTGGCACATGTGGGGGTCATTTTAAACATATGTTTGGTGGAGTATTTGTCTGTTTTAGTCTAAACAAATAATCAGATGCCTGGCCTTGAGGGAGGTATAAGTAAAGAGGATAGGCCAAGTGGTTGGTGCATATTTATGGAACATAAACAGCATAGATTGTTAACACACGGGTGAACCACTGATTTAACCTGTTATGTGTATGCCATTGAGCCACTATCAAGACCTTGAGCTGCTACCTAGTGTCTGTATGAAGATAAGAATTTCCAGCCAGGGGCCAGGTGCTGCAGCTCATACCTATAATCCGGGCACTTGGGGAGGCTGAGGCAGTAGGATTGCTTGAGCCCAGGAGCTCAAGACCACCCTAGGCAACATAAGAAACTTGTCTCTGCAAAAAATGAAAATATCAGCCAGGTGTGGTTGTGTGCACTGTATTCCCAGCTCCTTGGGAGGCTGGGGTGGGAGGATCACTTGAGCATGGGAAGTGAAGGCTGCAGTGAGCCATGATTGTGCCACTGTACTCCAGCCTGAGTGACAGAGTTAGACCTTGTCTCTAAAAAATAAATAAATAGAAAAGATTTTCTAGACCAGGCGTGGTAGCTCATGCCTGTAATCCCAGCACTTTGGGAGGCTTAGGTGGTCCGATCACCTGAGCTCAGGAGTTTAAGACCAGCCTGGGCTTAGGCAACATGGCGAAACCCCATGTCTACAGAAAAAAAAAAAAAAAAAAAAAAAAAAGATATTCTGAGCTTATTGTCTCGTTATTTCCTTCTCTCCCTTCCCAAATATTTCTTTGAACATCTATATCAGCTAGGAATACAGAAACTAAAAAATGAAAACGTTGCTTGCCCTCATGATTGGGGAGATACAGGCAATTGAATAATCAACCATAACATGTTATGGTAAATGCTAAGATAGAGGTAGGCTCAAGTGTCAGTAAAAACACAGAAGTGGGACACCTGAGCTGAGTGGGAGTGGGGGTGGCCCAAGAAGGCTTCCTGAACCAGTGGCACCAGATGGATGAGGGAGAGGCCCCCTGCTCCCTGCTTGTCCTCTGCTGTCTTCTGACCAGTAGTGTTAATACTTCTTTGGTTTAATGCAGGATCGCCAGACTCTGTGGCCCACAACCTGTTTTCGTGTAGCGTATAAGACATACCTTTCTAAGTACTATAGCTGAAAAACATCAAAAGAATAATAATATTTTGTGTCATGTGAAAATTATATGAAATTCTAATTTCTGTCTATAAACCTCATTGGAACACAGCCATGCTCATTCGTTTGTATATGGTCTGTGGCTGCTTTCTCCCTGCAATGGTAGAATTGAACAGTTGCATCAGTGACCTTATGGCCTGCAAGACCAGAAATATTTAGGCCCTTTACAGAGAAAGCTTGCTGGCTCCTGTTTAATGCTTTAACTGTTCTACTGAAAGGAAGGAGGCTGAAAAAATGATGGTAGTCAAAAGGAATGCATGAAATCCTGTTATCTTCTGTTAGCTGGTTGCAAGTAGTACACAGGATATATTTGAGACATCTCTTTTCCTATCTCCCACCAAAGCATAATTCAGGCGGATCTCAGTGCACAGGCACGGGCATTTGCCTCATTCTTGTTTTGTCTGTTTTGAATTTAGTTATGGGAATATTTTAATATCTCTCAAAAAGAAGGTATCTGGTATGAGTCAGAATGATTACAGAACATGCTTGCCTGGAGAATAGGAAATGTGGGATCCACTCCTGGTGTGCTGTTAGCTGAAGGACGTCAGAACTGTCTTTTAACCTCCCTGTAGGTCTCTAAATGGTGGGATTGTTTGGGGATTACACTACATCATCTGTAGGCACCTTTCAGCTCAGTAGAGACATTGCTGCATGGTGGAAGGAGTGTCCTGGGTGTGAATCCTGGTTCTGTCCCTTTCTGCCCAGGAGACCTTGAGCAGCTTATCTAAATGCTGTGTGCCTTTGTTAGCTCATCTGAAAATGTGGCCGTAAGAATGACCTCATGAGAATGGAATGAGATCATGTTCTTAAAACTCTTGGCACTAATAGGTATTTAATCTACTATACCTGTGAAAATTATGTCTGTGAACTCTTTTTTTTTTTTGTTTAGACAGAGTCTTGCTCTGTTGTCCAGGCTGGAGTGCAGTGGCACAATCTCAGCTCACTGCAACCTCTGCCCCCCGTGTGCCACCAAGCCTGGTCAATTTTTGTATTTTTAGTAGAAATGGGTTTCAGCATATTGGCCAGGCTGGTCTTGAACGCCTGACCTCAAGTGATCCACCTGCCTCAGCCTCCCAAAATGCTAGGATTACAGGCGTGAGCCACTGAACCCAGCCTGAAAACTAATTATATACTTCATTTTAATCAAACTCAATTTGTGAAATAGCTGGATTTAGGATTTGCTTAATGAAAGAGATATGGGGTTCCTTTAAAAGCCAGCTTTTCTACTAGAATCAACATTATTTGAATTACATGCAATTACATGAGATCGTATCAATGCATAGGAAGCTAGACATGTATTAGATTGTGGTTAAGGGCATAGGCTTTGGAGTCATAAAATATAGCTGTGGTTCAAAGCCTGGCTTTGCCATTATTTACTAGCTGTGTATGATCTTGGCCTTCCATTTCCTCCTGGGAATGATGATAATACTTGCTTTGAAGATTGAATGAAATTACCCATATGAAATGCTTAGCATGGTGCCTAAGTAGTGCCACTCTAGTTTCATGGACTCCTCCTCTCTGGACACATACCTATACTCTGTCTGCTAGAACTCCTCACTTCTTTTCTCCTAACTTACTTACCTTCAGAGCCCAGTTTAAGGGACATCCTCATGAAATCCCCCTCGCCCCAGCCCTGTGGTTGCACAGGGCCTGTGCATACCTGTCTCTGCTTCCCACTGTGTGCGGGCCCTACCTCCTCCTTTTATTGTGCTTCACTTTATTGCCCTTCACAGATGCTGCATTTTTTACAGATAGAAGATTTGTGACAACTCTATGTCAAGTAAGTCTGTCGGCACCATTTTTCTAATAGCATGTGCTTGCTTTGTATCTCTGTGTCACATTTTGGTAATTCTTGCAGTATTTAAAATTTTTTCGTTATTGTATTGGTTTCAGTGATCAGTGATCTTTGATGCTGCTATTGTGATTGTTTTGGGGTGCCATGAACTGCATCCGTATGAGACGCTAGACTTAATTGATAATGCTGGTGTGTGCTCTGACCGCTCCACTGACCGGCCATTCCCCCATCTCTCTTCCTCTCCTCAGGCCTCCCTATTTCATGAGATATAATATTGAAATTGGGTCAATTAATAACCCTACAATGGCTTTTAAATGTTCAAGTGAAAGAAAGAGCTATGTGTCTCTCACTTTAAATCAAAAGCTAGGAATGATTAAGCTTAGTAAGGAAGGAATATTGAAAGCCAAGACAGGCTAAAAACCAGGCCTCTTGCAGCAGTTAACCAAGTTGTGAATGTAAAAGAAAAGTTCCTGAAGGAAATTAAAAGTGCTACTCCAGTGAACTCCGGAATGCTAAGAAAGCAAAACAGCCTTATTGCTGATGTGGAGAAAATTTCAGTGATCTGGACAGAAGATCAAACCAGCCACAACATTCCCTTAAGCCAAAGCTTGATTCAGTGCAAGATCCTGACTGTCTTCAATTTTATGAAGGCTCACAGAAGGTGAGGAAGCTGCAGGAGAAAAGTTTGAAGCTAGCAGAGGTTGGTTCATGAATTTTAAGTTAAAAAGCAGCATAAAAATGTAAGGTGAAGCAGCAGTGCCAATGCAGAAGCTGTAGCAAGTTATCCAGAAGATATAGCTAAGGTGGCTAGATGATTAAATGAAGGTGGCTACACTGAACAACAGATTTTCAATGGAGATGAAACACTGCTTCTTTGGAAGAAGATGCCATCTGGGACTTTCATAGCTAGAGAGGAGAAGTCTGTCTGGCTTCAAAATTTCAAAGGACAGGCTGACTCTCTTGTTAGAGGTGAATGCAGCTGGTGACTTTAAGTTGAAGCCAGTGCTCATTGACCATTCTGAAAATTCTAGAACCCTTAAAAAATTATGCTCAATCTACTCTGCCTGTGTTCTATAAATGGAACAAAAAGCCTGGACGACAGCATATCTGTTTAGAGCATAGTTTACTGAATATTCTAAGCCCACTGTTGAGACCTACTCAGAATAAAAGATGCCTTTCAAAATATCACTGCTCATTGACAATGCACCTGGTCACCCAAAATTCAAATGGAGATGTACAAAGAAATTAATGCTGTTTTCATGCCTGTTAACACAACGCCCATGCTGCAGCCCATGGATAAAGGAATATTCTCAATTTTCAAGTGTTATTAGTTAAGAAACATTTTGTAAGGTTATAGCTGCCATAGGTAGTGATTCCTTTGATGGATCTGGGCAAAGTAAATTTAAAACCTTCTGGAAGGGATTCACCATTTTGATGCCATTAAGAACATTTGTGGTTCATGGGAGGAGGTCAAAATATCAACATCAACAGGAGTTTGAGAGAAGTTGATTTTGACTCTCCTGGATGATTTCAAGGTGCTCAAGACTTCAGTGGAGGAAATAACTGCAAAGGTGGGGGAAATGGCAAGAGAACTAGAATTAGAAGTGGAGTCTGAGGATATGACTGAATTGCTGTAATCTCATGATAAAATTTGGACAGATGAGCAGTTGTTTCTTACGGATGAGCAGAGAAAGTGGTTTCTTGAGATGGGACCTTCTCCTGGTAAAGATGCTGTGAACACTGTTGATAAAAATGTATTACAATAATTTATAACAATAACTATGCATTACATAAACAGTGACAAAGCAGCAGTGAGGTTTGAGAGAACTGAATCCAATTTTGACAGAAATTCTGCTGTGGGTAACATGCTGTCAAACGTATTGCATGCTTTAGAGAAATCTTTAATGAAAGGAAGAGTCAGTGTGACAAACTTCATTGTCTTATTTTAAAAAATTGCCACAGATACCCCAGCCTTTAGCAGTCACCATCCTGATCAGTCAATGGCCATCAACATTGAGGCAAGACCCTCTACCAGGAGAAAGATTGCAACTTTCAGGGGGCTCAGATAATTGTTAGCACTTTATTTATTTATTATTATTATTTTTTATGAGACAGAGTCTTGCTAGGTCGCTCAGGCTGGAGTGCAGTAGCACAATCTTGGCTCACTGCAGCCTCCGCCTCCTGGGTTCAAGCGATTCTCCTGTCTCAGCCTCCCAAGTAGCTGGGATTACAGGCACGTGCCACCACACCCGGCTAATTTTTGTATTTTTAGTAGAGACAGGGTTTCGCCATGTTGGCCAGGCTGGACTTCAACTCCTGACCTCAGGTAATCCACCTGCCTTGGCCTCCCAAAGTGCTGGGATTATAGGCGTGAGCCACTGCGCCCGGCCCAATAAGCTATTTTTAAACTAAGGTATATACTTTTTTTTTTTTTTTTTTTTTTTTTTT
>NW_016818573.1:459285-471136 GCF_001698545.2 Rhinopithecus bieti
GCAGTGGCCGGATCTCAGCTCACTGCAAGCTCCGCCTCCCGGGTTCCTGCCATTCTCCTGCCTCAGCCTCCCGAGTAGCTGGGACTACAGGCGCCCGCCACCTCGCCCGGCTAGTTTTTGTATTTTTAGTAGAGACGGGGTTTCACCATGTTAGCCAGGATAGTCTCGATCTCCTGACCTCGTGATCCGCCCGTCTCGGCCTCCCAAAGTGCTGGGATTACAGGCTTGAGCCACCGCGCCCGGCCTATACTTTTTTTTTTTTTTTAAGACGCAATGCTGTTGCACAGTTAATAGACTACTGTGTAGTATAAACATAACTTTTATATGCACCAGGAAATAAAAAATTTCATGTGACTTGCTTTATTGCAGTGGTCTGTAACTAAAGCCACAATATCTCCTAGGAACTATTTACTTGCTGTCTCGCAATCAGACTGTGAGACTGTCAAGGGCAGGCTATCTGCTCAGCTTTGGCAATACTGTCTAGTGGTGAACAAGACGGAACTGTTTCAGGCCATGGGCATTCTAGTGGGAAGACAAATATTTAATCACAAGTGTGCAAAATGCTGCCATAGAACAGGAGTGCAGTGGAACATAATAGGAGCTCTGGACCTTGTCTGAACATGTCAAAGAAGCCTTTTTTCTAAGGAGTGATTGTTTATTTAAGTTGAAACCTGAAGGATGTGTAGGAATTAGCTAAGTGAAGAGAAGGAAGAGTTCCAGGCAGAGAAAACTGTGGACACAGTGGCTTTGGGCAAGTTACTCAGCTTTTCTCTGCTTCAGTGTCTTCATCTATAAAATAGTAATAATATAACCTAGAGTTATATAGTTAGGGTTGTTGTGATCATAAAGACAGTATTTCAAGTCATCATCTAATGTTTCTGAAGTGGGGCGTAATTGGTTCATGCAGGATAACTTCTGGGTCTGTGTTTATGTATTGAATGGCTAAATGTATGGATCTGCTTACTGCACTTTAACTTGTTCTTTACCTGCTCTAAAGCCTTTCTCTCATTTTAATGACAAGAACAGTGTATTTTGCCTTTCAGTGAGTTTGTTAATTATGGAGATCAAACTCTGCCTTTCATTACTGTGTAAGTCTCATGGTGTGTCAGACTTCTTAGGTCAGTATGTGTCATCAGTTAGAATGCTTTCACCTTCAAGAAACAGAAAAGCCAGCTCAGTGACTTAAACACACAGATGTTTATCATTTTCAGAAAACAAAAGTTGGTCAAGGGTGAGTCCAGTGCTGGTTAACTGAGCAGCTTGGCAAAGGCATCAGGGAGCCAAGTTCATTTTGCCCTCCTGCTTTGTCATCCTCAGTACAAGCTTGCCCACTGGCTCCCCGTGGTCTCAGGTGGCCTGTCACAGTTCCACGTGCCACAAGGAGACACCAGAACATCCATTGAGGAGGAGGAACTGTTTTTTCCATGTCTGTCTCTTTATTGATGAACATTTGGGTGGCTTTCTCCTTTTGTCCGTTGTGAATAAGGCTGCTTATGAACATTGGTAAACAATAAATTCTTTTTAAAAATATAGCATCTGGGAGCTAAGCTATGAGAATGCAGAGGCATAAGAATGATACAGTGGACTTTGGGGACTCGGGGGAAAGGGCGGGAGGCAGGTGAGGGATAAAAGACTACAAATTTGGTACAGTGTATACTGCTTGGGTGATGGGTGCACCAAAATCTCAAAAACCTATGGAAATAAAAAATTAAAGTACCACATCAATTAATGCGTAGACCAAATCTTATTGCAATTAAATCTCTACTTTTAGCATCATTTGCTGCAGTGAAGTTCTAGTATTTGAAATATTTTGAGCCACTAGCTTGCTGTTTAATGGGATTTGATCCCATAGTAAAGAAAATATAAACCAAATAACTCAAAAGGATCTTAGAAGTAATTTTATTCCATCCTCTCTTTTGAAGATGTTCTGGATTCAGAGTGATTTTCCAGGGTCAGAGAGCTAAGTCATGTTAAATAATTCAAAGTGTATGAAAATACACATCACAGATTCAAGTAGAGTAACCAGGGGTGTCTTTTGCCTCTAGTCTTACTCTAACCAGTGTCTAACTATGCCTGTGTAGATAAAATAAAGTAGAAAACTAGGATAATTCGGGTATTCAAGTAATTGAAGAAAATTACTCCTGTTTAAAATATCTGGGCTGGCCGGGCATGGTGGCTCATGCCTGTAATCCCAGCACTTTGGGAGGCTGAGGCAGGCAGATTACTTGAGGTCAGGAGTTCAAGACCAGCCTGGCCAACATGGTGAAACCTCATCTCTACTAAAAATACAAAAATTAGTCATGCGTGGTGGCCCATGCCTGTAATCCCAGCTACTTGGGAGGCTGAGGCAGGAGAATTGCTTGAGCCCAGGGAGCAGAGATTGCAGTGAGCTGAGATTATACCATTGCACTCCAGCCTGGGTGGCAGAGCAAGACTCCGCCTCAAAACAAACAAACAAAAAAAAGTGGGCAACTTTAATATTTATCTTTTAGGTATTTGCTCCAGTAGTCCACTTTATGTGTTAGTGTTCGACATTACTAGTGGGATTTTGCTTCTCGTGCTCTATTTTCTGATTTCTATCACCAGTGATTTCATAGTTGTATACAGTAATCTCTGGTTAGAGGCAGAGGCAGTGGCCTGCTGGGGACACACCAGATGGAAAGTGAGAGTTCCTTGTTTAGGGCTTTATTTTACCCTTGACTTCAGTAATCAGGGTGTTTCCTTGTTCTGGACCACGCTTGTGTTAGTCACGACAGGTTCACAACTGGCAGACAGGTGATCCTTGAACAAGTAAATCCCAGTGGAACCAGAAAACTGGGTCTTGTTTTCCTTAACTGGAACCTGACTTAGAATCAACTATTGAACTGGGGGAAAAAAAAAGTGTTAGCCATTAGAAAAAGAATTTAAATTACTGGTCTGTCCATATTTAGAATTTCTTGCAATCATTTCCACTGTATGTAACACTGAAATCCTTTGTGGTTGTCTGCTGCAAAAATGAATCTTTGACCCAGCAACTTTAAATGCTTTTGACACCATTGGGAATTTTGAGAATTGTTAATTTAATCTGCACTTGTCCTAGGTGGGGGCGGGGATGAGGGAGAAGTGATGTCCTTTTGCATTCGCAGTTATGCTGTTTGTAAGGAGAGGCTTGTGCTTCTGGAACTTAGGTTTACCAGGGAGTGATTATTAGCATAATAAGTATCATATTCCAGCTTTTATTTCTGGAGGCAGTAAAGAGCCAGCCAAGCAGAGAGAAGAGTGGGAGGTGACTGGCAGCGAGGGCCTTGTCGCTATTAGTGCAACACTACTGCAGGTGGAGGAGCGTTTCATCAAAAAGCAGGAAGAAGGGGAGGCCTTTTCTGCCTATGACTCTTAACTTCCCTGCATGCTTTGTCTTTACAGGCCTGCAGTGAGGTTAGGATGCAAACGACTTTCTTTTCTTTCCCAACTCAAGCCCATCATGGGTTCTCGCTAACTGATTCTTCTTCTCTTAGTAATTATTTAGCTGTCAAGCAGGGACTTGTCCTGACAAGGAGAACGGGAAGATCACTTAACCAGGCCCTCTGGTTCCTGTCTACACAATGTCAGTAGTCCCTTCTCTCAAAGACTCAGTGTTTAGACTCACATGTCTCCCCGAAGGGAAGGAGGAGGCATTCAAGTAGAAACACACTTACGTCAGCAGGTTTTCTGAACCCCCAGTGAATTTTGAGTTCTCAGTGCAGCCTTCCCCTGCTTCACCATTACTGTTTCTTCTCTGTGCCTCTGTTTTGCGGTTGGGGAAGTGGAAAGGATCCTGACTCCGGAGGAAAGTGGGGAAGAACCAATGGACCCAAATGCATCAAGGGCCTCCCTTCAGCAGAGAACCGCCTGGTCCTTCTCACTTACACGTGCTGTCTGAGGGCAGTGCACTCATGGGAGATGTTGAAGAGGTGTAAGAAGGCTTCTCTGTGTAATTGGGGAGCAGGACATGCACACAAAGACAAGTGCATCAGGGCACGTTCAGTGTGTAACTTAAAATAAGTGACAGGCATAGTATGGTGGGCAGAACTGTGTGTGTATTTCAGATAGCGATTCAAGGACTGCTTGTCGCTTTGTAGGAACACTGTAGGCCAGAATCAGTCTATTAAATGGGAGTTGATGTCCTGTGACACTTTTCTATCGTAAATGCTTTTATTTTTAGTTAGTTGAGGAAGAAGATGGTATTTTCAAAAGTGAGACAGAAAAATGCATATGGGACATTATATGTATGTCCTGGTCTGAGTGCACACCCCCACCTGTGAAGAAGCCTTGCTGCTAAAGTAGATCCCGAGTTTGATAAAATGCCTGGATCTTACTATGTATTTATAGGAAATATGTAGGATGGAGAAACATTGTAAATGGCCTTTTGGGGATAGAATCAGCAAATTCCAAACTGCATTGTAGGATAAACAGACCAGTTTTTTCAACAAATAAATCATAAGGGGAAAAGGTGAGATTGAAGAGATGAATGAACTAATTAGTCATATATGATTGATTCAGACAAAATGAAGAAAAAGTGAGGCAATCTGGGAAATGTGGACACTGATTATTTGATGACATTAATGGTATTAAGTTTATTTTATAAAACAAACCAAAACAAGAGGAAATTTATTTTATATTGAATATTGACAACAAAAAATTAAAATTTAAAAATTTGTTGTTAATTAAGTGTGAACATTGTGGATGAGTTTTTAAAAAATATCCTTTAAAGACACATATATATTGAAATATTTACATGTGAAAAGAAATGTTGTCTGTGATTTGCTTCAAAATAACCCAGGCAAGAGAGTAGGTGGGAGAATCGCTGACACAGGATTGGTTATGTATTAAACATTGTTGAAGCTGGGTGTTGGACAAACAAGGCTCATTCTACTGTTCTACTGTGTATATGTTTGAAAATTTTCAAATATAAAGTTAAATTTTAAAATTTAACAAGTTAGGCTACGTGCGGTGGCTCACGCCTGTAATCCCAGCACTTTGGGAGGCCAAGGTGGGCAGATCACGAGGTCAGGAGATAGAGGTCATCCTGGCTAACACGGTGAAACCCTGTCACTACTAAAACTTCAAAAAATTAGCCGGGCGCAGTGGTGGGCGCCTGTAGTCCCAGCTACTTGGGAGGCTGAAGCAGGAGAATGGCGAACCCGGGAGGCAGAGCTTGCAGTGAGGCGAGATCGTGCCACTGCATTCCAGCCTGGGTGACAGAGCGAGACTCCGTCTCAAAAAATATATAAAATAAAATAAAATTTAACAAGTGAGTAAGGGCCAGGCACAGTGGCCCATGCCTGTAATCCCAGCACTTTGGGAGGCTGAGGTGGGTGGATCACCTGAGGTTGGGAGTTTGAGACCAGCCTGGCCAACATGGGGAAACCCCGTCTCTACTAAAATTACGAAAATTAGCTAGGCGTAGTGGTGGGCGCCTGTAATCCCAGCTGCTCAAGGCTGAGGTGGGAGAATCACTTGAACCTGTGAGGCGGAGGTTGCAGTCAGCCAAGATCGTACCACTGCACTCCAGCCTGGGCAACAGAGCCAGATTCCATCTCAAAAAAAAAAAAAGTGAGTGAGATATCTTGACAAAAGGCGGAGTAGTGGTTGCCTGGAACCTGGATAAAGGGGCAGCATGGCTGCAGAGGGGCACAAGGGATCCTTTGAGGTGATGGGAATGATCGGTGTCTTGGCTGTGATAGCGATTTCATGGGTACATACATTTAAACTGATCAAGCTGTTCATTTAAATGTGTGTTTTATTGTATGTAAATTATACTGTAATGTCAATTTAAAAATTGATTAAAATTAGTAAGAAGAGGCCAGGTGTGGTGGCTCATGCCTGTAATCCCAGCACTTTGGGAGGCTGAGGTGGGCAAATCACCTGAGGTCAGGAGTTCAAAACCAGCCTGACCAACATGGTGAAACCCTGTCTCTACTAAAAATACAAAAATTAGCTGGGTGTGGTGGCGCGGGCTGTAATCCCAGTTACTTGGGAAGCTGAGGCAGGAGAATCACTTGAACCCAGAAGGTGGTCGCAGTGAGCTGAGATCATGCTGCTGCACTCCAGGCTGGACGACAGAGCAAGACTCCATATCAAAAAAAAAAAAAAAAAGCAAAGTAAGAGTTTTTAAAATATTATTATTATTATTAAAATAGAGACGGGGCCTAACAATGTTGCCCGGGCTGGTCTCGAACTTCTGGGCTCAAGCGATCCTCCCTCTGCCTCCCAAAGTGTTGGAATAATTGTGTGAGCCACTGTGCTTGGCCAGTAAGAAGGGTTTTTATGCAGTATACACATAGTGTGGAATCAGTAGTTTCAGAGGGGTGAGGCACCCAGCACTGCTGGGCAGCAGGGATTACCTGACTTGTGCTGCATCTTTATTTTTCCCTTCACCTCAAGTTAACTTTATAATTCATACTTCTGATTTTGTGGTAGTGTCTCTAATTTCTCCTTGCAGCTGTAGAGTCAGCTTGAATTTTGTGGTGATTGTCCATGTGTCTGTCATCCAAAAGGACATGCATTTTTATGCTAGACTAAATGATGTTAGGAGGACATCTACCCATTTATGATAATTTTTTAAACATTCAATTGGCTACATTATAATAGTCAAGCACTAAGGGTACGCCTGAGCTGAAAACAATTCAGTTGGATTCTAATTTTATTTTCCATCCAGTCTACCAACCAGCCAACCAGCCAGTCAGCCCATCAGCATTTATTGAATGTATCCTTTGCACCATCCACCGGGTTGGGTTTTGGGTGCATGAGGATGAATATGATACAGTCCTGCCCTTAAATATATAACTTTCAGGGTGAGAAGATAGCTATGTATATGTATAATTTCAGCAGCTTGACAAGTGCCATGGTCAAAGTGGGTGCAAGATACAATATAGTCTAAGGCCACATTTATGCATGTTGGCCTCCTCCCTCCCTCCCTCCCCTCTAGCCTGCTTCCTTATCTGGTAAGTCAAATGAATCAAATGTCAGGCAGTTTGGAGAGTTGAAACAGAAGGAAGCTTCCTTCTGCCCCTATAAATTTGTTACTTTTTCTTCCAAATAAACATTTGTTATTTTTACAATACCATTATATTGACATTGCAAGGGTCCCTGGTGTTTTTATTGTTTTCTGTTGTCACTTTGTATCTCTTCTCCCATTCCCATCCCACTCCCATTAGCATCTTCTCTGATGTGTTTAATATGTATCCTTGGATATATATGTATCCTTATGTGGTGTTTTCTGTAAATTTATATAAATAGCATTACATGATAATTCTCACTCTGATTCTTTCTTCATTTAAAACTATGTTTTCAAGTTCTGCTGGTGTTGTGTTTATATGGTGCTTTTAGCCACTGCATTGTATTTTTATTGCTCTATCTACTGCATTTTATGTATCTGTTCCCCTAGTGATGGACACCTCATTTGTTCTCCCTGTACCACAAACAATGCTCTGCAGGTATAGTGGCTCACACCTATAATCCCAGTACTTTGGGAGGCTGAGGCAGAAGGATCGCTTGAGACCAGGAGTTCGAGACCAACCCAGGCCTTATGACAAAAACCTCATCTCTACCAGAAATTAAAAACTTAGTTGGGCGTGGTGGCATGTGCCTGTAGTCCCAGCTACTTGAGAGACTGGGGTGGGAGGATCGCTTGAGCCCAGGAGGTTGAGGCTGCAGTGAGCCTTGATTGTGCCACCACTGCACTCCAGCCTGGGCAACAGATTGAGACGGTCTCAAAAGATAGAAGATAAAACTAAATAAATTAATAGGAAAATCCTCATATATGTCTTCTTACAAACTTGTACAAGAGTTTTTCTGGCTAAATACCAACAAGTATAATTGTTGGGTCACAGAGTATAATCATATTTAATTTCACTAAGTAATGCATGATTGCTTAATTTGTATTTCCACTACTAAGTGCAGTCCTTAGTATTTGACTTTAAAACTTGTGTGAGTTTGGCAGGTTTCACATGTTATTAATATCTTGTTTTAACTCACATTTCTCTGATTACTAATGAGCATGGCTAGATTTCTGTGTATGTTGGGCAGTCTTTGGATTTTCCTTTTATGTATGACCTAGTCATATCATTTTCCCATTTTCCAGTAGAGTTTCTTATATATTCTAGCTGTTAATTCTAAGGCAGTTACAGATGTTTCAGATGTCTTCTTCTATCCCTCATCTAGTTGCTAACTTTGTTCATGGTGTCCTTTATTCAGCAGAAATCCTTTGTTTTAATTTAGACATTTCCTTTGCTTTTTCCATTTATAAAGATTTGTGCTTTTTGATGTCTTACTTAAGAAATCTTTTCTGGGCCAGGCATGGTGGCTCATGCCTGTAATCCCAGCACTTTGGGAGGCCAAGGTGGAAGGATTGCTTGAGGCCAGGAGTTTGAGACCAGCCTGGGCAACATAGCAAGACTCCATCTCTGTGTACAAAAAAGGCATTATCCTATATTTTCTTCTAATTAGGTTTATATGTGCCTCAATTTACATCTCCAGTTTGATCTTTTCTCTGATCTCTAAATTTGTATACTCACTGTCTGCCTGATAGCCGCACCTAAATATCTAATAGATATCTCAAATTTAGCATTACTAAAACTTATTTTATCCCTTCCTCATTAAAAAAAAAAAGATCTGTTCCTCCCCCAATCTTTATTCATCTAAGTACACTTGTCCCTCTGTGTCTCTGGAGGATTGGTTCCATGAGCATCCCTCCGCAGTGGATACTGATAAAGGTTAGCTTTGCGTCCCCACTCAAATCTCATCTTGAACTAGAATCCCCAAGTGTTAAGAAAGGAGCCTGATGGGAAGTGATTGGATTATGGGGGCGATGTCTTCCATGCTGTTCTTGTGATAGTGAGTGAATTCTCGAAAGATGTGATGGTTTTATAAATGGTAGTGTTTTCTTGCGCTCTCACACACCTCTCTCTCCTGCCACCGTGTGAGACAGTCTGTGCTTGCTTTCCCTTCGCCATGATTGTGAGTTTCCTGAGGCCTCCCCTACCCTGTGGAACTGTGAGTCAATTAATATCCTTTCCTTTATAAATTACCCAGTCTCATGTAGTATCTTTATAGCAGTATGAAAATGGATTAATACAGATACCAAAATCCACGAATGCTTAAGTTCCTTGTATAGTGACACCGTATATGCATATAACCTATACCCATCCTCCCTCGTACTTTAATCTCTTGAATACTTATAGTTAATACGTTGTAAATGCTATGTAAATTATTGTTATACTGTATTATTTAGGGAATAAACAAGAAAAAAAGTCTGTACGTGTTCAGTATAGATGCAACAAGCCTTTTTTTTCCCCCTAAATATATATATATATGTACATATTTTTTGAGATGGAGTTTCACTCTCTTGCCCAGGCTAGAGAGTGCAGTGGTGGGATCTCTGCTCACTGCAACCTCTGCCTTCCAGGTTCAAACAATTCTCATGCCTTAGTCTCCTGAGTAGCTGGGATTACAGGCATGCGCCACCACGCCCAGCTAATTTTGTATTTTTAGTAGAGATGGTGTTTCACCATGTTGGCCAGGCTGGTCTCGAACTCCTGACCTCAAGTGATCTCCCTGCTTTGGCCTCCCAAAGTGCTGGGATTACAGAAGTGAGCCATGGCGCCTGACTTTTTTCCTAAATATTTTTGATTCACAGATACAGAACCTGTGGGTACAGAGGGCAGACTATAAATGGTGCTGCTTTCCACCCTGTTGCTCAAGCCAAAAACCCCGGAGTCATCTTTGCTTTTTTTTCATGCTCTGCATGTATAATCTGTCAGCAAGTTTTATACATTCTGACTCAGAAAATTTCTGGAATCTGTCCTGGGCTCTTTATGGTCTCCTGCTGCTACTCTAACCATGTCACCTGTCTTTTGTATAGCCATTATTACTCTACTTTGCAGAGTTTATTTGTTGCATTTATTCATTAAAGACTCACCTCAGCTTCATAGTTAGCTTTGTAAGATAGAGCACTAGGTCTGGCTGGCCATATGCTGTCAGATGGAGGAGCTGAGTTTCTTTCCTATGTTCTGCTCCTTGGCTTCAGTAGTGGCCGCTGGAGGCATCACTGTGCACTGATGCTTGGGGCAAAGGATCTTGCCAACCTCTATGCAGGTCGTTGGAACAGCTGATAATGTCCGTGGTTTATAATGTGATGTAGATCAAGAGATGTCATTGAAAGATTTTTGCCTGCCAGCAGGTCTGAGTCTGAAGACCATGCCCAGGGTGGCGCTATCGTAGCTCACTGCAGCCTTTGATTCCTGTGTTCAAGCTGTCCTCCAGAGTAGCTGGGACTATAGGCACACACCAGTATACCCAGTGAACTTTTCAATTTTTTTTGTAGAAATGGGGTTCCACATCTGTTGGTCAGGCTGGTCTGGAACTTCTGGCCTCGAGCGATCCTCCTACCTCAGCCTCCCAAAGTGCTGGGATTACAGATGTGAGCCACCATGCCCAGCTAGACTTTTTTGTTAAATGTACCTTAAAGCAATGCTTTCTTCTTTTCCCATCACAAATTTAATTATTTATAAAAATATCTAATGGAAAGAAACTGGATTAGCAAGCCAGACAGATACTTGTCCTGGCTAAGTGTGATACTGGGCAAGTTGTTGACTTCCTTCTTCAGATGCCTGTGATACATACCCCATGTTTATTCTAATTTCTTAAAGATATGAGAACCTAGCTCTAACATATGCATAAAATGCCTATTCCTGAGGCATTGATCACACTGTCATTGTTCCAGGTTCCTTTCAGTCCTCCCTGAAATCCCCATTAGCATAATTCCCCACCATCCCCATGTGTGGAGTCCACTGCCCCACCGTGTGCTGCTGCCCTTGACTGTTCTGAGGCCGGCTGAGTTTCAGAAGTAACAGGGACTCGGTGATTAAATTTCTTTTTCTTTCTTTCTTTTTTTTTTTTTTTTTTTTGAGACGGGGTCTTGCTCTGTCCCCCAAGCTGGAGTGCAGTGGCGCAATCTCGGCTCACTGCAACCTCTGCCTCCCAGGTTCAACTGATTCTTGTGCCTCAGCCTCCCTAGTAGCTGGAACCTAAGGGTGCCTGCCACCACACCTGGCTAGGTGATGAAATTTCTTCAGCTTTCTCTGGCCCTCCCTACTTCTGGAATCCAAATGACATGCTACATATCGTTGCCATTTCTGATTTGGATGCACAAATACAGGGACAGATGGGTGTGTGTTTGTTTTTGATTTTTTTTTTTTTTTCTCTGTTAATCTGGCTGTAAAAGCATTTCCAATGGCTTATAGTTTAGTATGTGTTCCCAATGTGGGAGCAGCCTATACATATGGAAGTCCAGTTAGGTAGGGCTCCCTGTACCCTGGCGCCAGGGTGTTGTTCTGAGCGATGGTGCCCCCTGATGGCCAGTGTAGAAACTTGGTCACGGTGTCATCTTTTTCTCACCATCATGGGGATTCCCTTCACTCCCCAGCATTTTCTCACTTTTATTCTGTCTTGAATCTTAGGTAATTATGCCTGAGATAATCCTTCTTATCTCCTTTTTGGGTTTCTTATTTCTTCTCTTATTTATTGCTCTCTTAGCTCAAAAATATCTTATTTCAGCTGGGTGCAGTGGCTCACGCCTGTAATCCCAGCCACTTTGGGAGGCTGAGGCAGGTGGATCACCTGAGGCTCAGGATCACTTGAGGCCAGCCTGGCCATCATGGTGAAACCCTGTATCTACTAAAAATACAAAAATTAGCCAGGTGTGGTGGTGCAGCTACTTGGGAGGCTGAGGCAGGAAGATGGCTTGAACCCGGAATGTGGAGGTTGCAGTGAGCTGAGATCACATCACTGCACTCTAGCCTGGGCAATAGAGATAGACTGCATCTCAAAAAAA
>NW_016818573.1:471514-476757 GCF_001698545.2 Rhinopithecus bieti
AAAAAAAAAAAAAAAAAAAAAAAAAATCTTATTTCTTCTCACCACTCATTCTTTTCATTATATTTGAACTAAAAGCTTTTCCTAGTAATGGCTAAAAAGTACTTAGTGGCGTGTCAATATCAAAAAGAAAGGAAGCCCTTGATTTTGAAGAGAAATTAGAAGCCACGCTAAGGACTCATGGTTGCCAACTTCTCGAGCTCTGAGATAGATAAGGTGCTCCCTTCAGAATCTTTATGGGTTTTTGTTAGCTCTTCAGCTTTCTCCAACCAAAATTGCTTTGGCTTAAGCTTTAGAACTCAAGATAAATGAAGGTTCTTCATTTTAACTTTAGTTGATAAATTACTAGTATTACAGAGCGATTTTCTGTGTGGAAAACATGCCAGCGCTGTCACCCAGACACACCATGCATGGGTTCAGCATGTACCATGGCTGCCTGAGGCCTGCCCTCCTCCCTGCTGGCCTCCTCTCCTGTGCTACTTTTTTTTTTTTTTGAGACAGAGGCTTGCTCTGTCACCCAGGCTGGAGTGCAGTGGTGCAATCTCAGCTCAATGCAACTTCCACTTCCTGGGTTCAAACAATTCTTCTGTCTCAGCCTCCTGAGTAACTGGGATTACAGGTGCCTACCACCATGCCTGGCTAATTTTTGTATTTTTAGCAGGGACGGGGTTTCACCATGTTGGCTAGGCTGGTCTCGAACTCCTGACCTCAAGTGATCCACCTGCCTTGGCCTCCCAAAGTGCTTGGATTACAGGCGTGAGCCACCACACCCGGCCTTCTGCACTCCTCTTAACGTAGTTTCAGAATCTGCCCAGGTGCCTTCCAGACTGGCTTCTGGAACACTGTCCACCTGTCAGTTGAATTCTTGAGCTGTTGATTTGTCTGTGACTTTTAGCTCATAATTGGACTGTTGTAAATGACATAGATACTTAAGTATGTCCCACGGGTTATGTGACTATAAGCACATAACCCTCCAGTACTAATTCACTCTCTTTCAAAATTGTGCTTTTGCTTTTAGTGTTTGGGGAGCCCAGGAGAGGAATGTGAAACGGGACTGCCCAATCCTGCTGACATACACACACACACACACGCCAAAAACCAAAACAAACCAAAATATTCCTGAGTGCAGGAGTTGTGATTTAACAAAACCTTCATATCCTCTTCCATCCCTACTCTAGAGAACACCCTACTTAGAATAAAAATCTAGGATTGATGAGCACCATGGCTTCCAGTTTTTATGGAGCTGTGAGAACCCATCGTTACTTGATTTATTCTTCTATCTTTCCCGGAATAGATGTAGTCTTTGAATAGAATTGCATAATTTTAGGGTTTTAAGCACCCTCAACAATCGTGCAGTTTAGTTTCCCATCTCATGCCTTCCAGAAAACTTCATACAAGTTGAGCCTCATCTAGCCTTGGCCTGAGTGCTTCCACTGAGCCAGAATTCAGCACTTTTTTAAGCAGGCCCATTCCATTGTATGGACTGCCCGAATTATTAGTAAGTTCTGTATGTTCGGCTAAAACTTAACTCATGGAAATTTCCACCATGAGTCCTGATTCAACCGTAGAAACGAATGACTCAGTTTTTTCACTTCTACAGAAGTGGCCTTCAGCTATTGGAGGACAGCGCCCAGCCTCCGTAGGCTTTCCAGCCCCAGCGTTGCCCACTTTTCTCTTGGCTTTTTGGGCTTTTTTCTTCTTGATTTTTGGGGATTTTTGAAAATAGCCCTATGTCTTGGATATGAGTCACAAATTGCTTCCCCCCCCCCTTCATTTTGTGATTTGTCTTCGGGCTCTGTTTACATTGGTGTTTACCGTGCAGAATTTTTTCTTTAATGTAATAAAATGTAGCCATCTTTTTAAAAATGGCCCCTGGACTTCATGCGTTTAGAGTTCATTCATACTTAGAAAGGTCTTGTCCACTTGAGGCTGTTTAAAAAATACCCATATTTTCTGCTAGTACTTAAATGGATTTGTGTGAGTGTGTGTGTGTTTGTGTGTATATATGTACTTAAATCTTGTATGCATCTAGAATTTATTTTAAAATAAGATGTGAGGTAGGGGTTCAAATTAATTTTTTTTCCAGCTAGCTGCCTAGTTACTCCAATATTATTGAATTATTCATTTTTTCCTGCTGTTTTGAAATGCCATTATATTAAATTCATGACACACTTTTGGATTTTTTCCTAGAATATTTCATATGTTTTATTTCCAAGCAAACCACCACACACATCTTATACCTTCATTGTTGAAATTTTTAACCTAAATGTAAAACTTGTTATGCGCTTACCTGGCATCCAGCCGGTCGGGATGATCTGACTCTGCTCCTTCCTGCCTCAACAGCTTCCTCTTTTGTGCCACCTGCAGGTTAATAAGCATCTCTTATGTCGTTATCCAGGCCATTGACCAAGGGGTGACAATAATGTTGGCCTTTGTAGGGCTGTCCTTTGGACTCCAGTGGAGAACCATTACTCACTCTTTCCTATTTTAGAAATGCAGCATGATAGGTTAAAAAGTGCTTAGGGTTTTGGTTTCAGTTGCAGGACTAAATTTGAGCATCCCTTCTGTTCATTCTCAGACTTTAATGTGAACAGGAATAACCTGAGGATCTTATTAAAATGCAAATTTCTTTTTTTTTTTTTTGAGACGGAGTCTCGCTCTGTCGCCCAGGCTGGAGTGCAGTGGCACGATCTCGGCTCACTGCAAGAAAGCTCCGCCTCCCGGGTTCATGTCATTCTCCTGCCTCAGCCTCTTGAGTAGCTGGGACCACAGGTGCCCGCCACCACACCCAGCTGATTTTTTATATTTTTAGTAGAGAGGGGGTTTCACCGTGTTAACCAGGATGATCTCGATCTCCTGGCCTCGTGATCTGCCCGCCTGGGCCTCCCAAAGTGCTGGGATTACAGGCATGAGTCACCGCGCCCGGCATTTGTTTTTCTTTTCTTTTTTTTGAGATGGAGTCTCGCTCTTGTCTCCCAGGTTGGAGTGCAATGGCACAGTCTCGGCTCACTGCAACCTCTGTCTCCTGGGTTCAAGCGATTCTCATGCCTCAGACTCCCGAGTAGCTGGGATTACAGGCACCCACCACCATGCCCAATTAATTTTTCTATTTTTAGTAGAGACAGGGTTTCATCATGTTGGCCAGGCTGGTCTTGAACTCCTGACCTTGAGTGATCCACCTGCCTTGGCCTCCCAAAGTGCTAGTATTACAAGCGTGAGCCACGGCACCCAGCCTAAAATGCAAATTCTGATTCAGTAGGTCTGGGGTAGGCCAAGATTTTGCACTCCCTCCCCGCCTTTTTTTTTTTTTTTTGAGACAGTATCACACTCTTTCACTCAGGCTAGAGTGCAGTGACCTGATCTTGGCTCACTGCAGCCTCAAACTCGTGGACTGAAGTGATCCTCCTGCGTCAGCCTTCTGAGTAGACAAGACTGTAGACTTCTGCCACTATGCCCAGGTAATTAAAATTATTATTATTATTATTTTTTAAGACTGAGTCTCGCTCTGTTGCCCAGGCTGGAGTGCAGTGGCGCGATCTCGGCTCACTGCAATCTCCGCCTCCCGGGTTTACGCCATTCTCCTGCCTCAGCCTCTGAGTAGCTGGGACTACAGGCATGCGCCACCACGCCCGGCTAATTTTTTGTATTTTTAGTAGAGACGGGGTTTCACCATGTTAGCCAGGATGGTCTTGATCTCCTGACCTTATGATCCGCCCGCCTTGGCGGATCCCAAAGTGCTGGGATTACAGGCGTGAGCCACCGCGCCCGGCCAAAAAAATTTTTTTATAGAGATGGGAGTCTTGCCATATTACCTGGGCTGGTCTTGAAATCCTGTCCCTGAGCAACCACCCAAAGTAGGATTACAGGGTGAGCTATGGTGTCCAGCCAGATTTTGCATTTTTAATAAGTCCCCAGGCCATGCTGATGCTGCTGGTCCATGAACTACCCTATATCTTGCAGGACCAAGACTAGGGTGAGTCAAGTGAGATGCCCCATGAAGTGTGGGAGGAGGCACTTACTGTCTTGGCACTTGCACACACCGGAGAGCAAGCACTTCTTTAAGTTTTGTACCCTGGGTCCCTTGCTTACCTCACCCTAATCCCAGACCTGATATCATGTTTCCTATTATTGTAGGCTCACTGCTGATGAACCTACTAAATAGGACTCTTGAGAGGTGAACTCTTGCTGTCTGCATTTTTTTTTTTTTTTTTTTTGAGACGGAGTCTTGCTGTGTTGCCCAAGCTGGCGCAATCTTGAATCACTGCAACCTCCGCCTCCGGGGTTCACACCATTCTCCTGCCTCAGCCTCTCGAGTAGCTGGGACTACAGGCATGCGCCACCACGCCCAGCTAATGTTTGTATTTTTAGTAGAGATGGGGTTTCACCGTATTAGCCAGGATGGTCTTGATCTCTTGACCTTGTGATCTGCCCACCTCGGCCTCCCAAAGTGCTGGGATTACAGGCGTGAGCCACTGTGCCTGTCCACTGTCTGCATTTTTAAACAGGTTCCCCAGGTGACCCTTAGGCACACCAAGCCTGTTATGAAACCAGTGCTTGCAACCTGAAAACCTCATGCTGCTGTTTACCTTTAGTTTTCATGATGTGCTTGAGATAGTGGTGGCTAAGTCTGAAATACGTATATTTTTAATTGTAATGTTTGTGGGTACATAGTCGGTGTATATATGGGTTGCATAAGATGTTTTGATACAGGGATGCAATGCATAATAATCACATTAGGGTAAGTGAGGTGTCCAACTCAAGCATTTATCCTTTGTGTTACAGACAATCCAGTTATACTTTTTAGTTACTTTAAAATGTATAATTAGGCCGGGCGCGGTGGCTCAAGCCTGTAATCCCAGCACTTTGGGAGGCCGAGATGGGCGGATCACGAGGTCAGGAGATCGTAAACCATCCTGGCTAACACGGTGAAACCCCGTCTCTACTAAAAAAATGCAAAAAAATAGCCGGGCGAGGTGGCGGGTGCCTGTAGTCCCAGCTACTCAGGAGGCTGAGGCAAGAGAATGGCGGGAACCCGGGAGGCGGAGCTTGCAGTGAGCTGAGACCCGGCCACTGCACTCCAGCCTGGGTGACAGAGCCAGACTCCGTCTCAAAAAAAAAAAAAAAAAATGTATAATTAAATTATTTTGTACTATAGTCACCCTGTTGTGCTAGCAAATACTAGGTCTTATTCATGCTTTGTAACTATTTTTTTTTTATCCATTAGCCCTCCCCACTTCCCTCCCACT
>NW_016818573.1:476904-496502 GCF_001698545.2 Rhinopithecus bieti
GACCCCCACCCCACCACTCCCCTTCCCAGCCTGTGGTAACCATCCTTCTACTCTTTGTCTCCATGAGTTTAATTGTATTAATTTTTAGCTCTCACAAGTAAGTGAGAACATGTGAAGTTTGTCTTTCTGTGCCTGGCTTATTTTTACTTAACATAATGACCTAGTGCCATCCATGTTTCATCCATCCATCCAAAGGTTCACATTCTTTTTTGTGGCCGAATAGTACTCCATTGTGTATATGCACTGCATTTGTTTATCCATTCATCTGTTGATAGACACTTGATTTCAAATCTTGCTTGTTGTGAAGAGTGCTGCAGTAAACATGGGAATGCAGAGACCTCTTTTCTATACTGATTTCCTTTATTTGGGGTATATACCAACAATGGGATTGCTGGATTGTAAGGTAGCTCTATTTTTAGTTTTCGAGGAACCTCCAAACTGTTGTCCATAGTGGTTGTAAAGTTGCAAATATTGACAGTAGTTACTCAAGTGGTGCCAGACTACAGGAGAAGGCCTGCTTGTATTTGACAAAACCAACCTTTACCCACGTACTGAATCTGATAATGTGATTTTTGCTCAAAATCCAACTCTTATGTAGTAAAAACCTTAATTGAAAGTGCACCATAGCTCAGTGCTTCTCAAACTCTAATGTGGGTAAGAATATTCTGTGTATCTTGTTAAAATGCAGATTCTGATTCAGCTGGCCTGGGGTGGGGCCTGTAATTCTGCATTTCTGACAAGCTTTTGAAGGGTGCTGAAGCTTTAGCTCTACAGCTGTGCTTGCAAACCAAGGAGATTTTCAACTGAGCTCTAGTTCGGAACTTTCTCCTAACGTATGAGAGTTTTGGTTAGGAATGTTTGGAGAAGTTATTCACAAATTTTACTTCAGCAGACAGGGAAAGATGTTTTTGTATTTTTAGTAGGGACGGGATTTCACTATGTTGGCCGCTGGGCTGGTCTCAAAACTCCTGACCTCAAGTGATCTGCCCGCCTCAGCCTCCCAAAGTGCTGGGGTTACAGGTGTGAGTCACCGCTCCTGGCCAGAGATGCAGTTTTGATATGTTGTCCAGGCTGCTCTCCTGGGCTCAACTGATCCTCCTGCCCCGGCTCCCAGAGTGCTGGGATTATAGGTGTGAAGTCACTGCCCAGCTGGGCTGCATGTATTTTTTCTAAAACCCAGGTAAAATGTGTTCATCGCTTAAGAGTTAGCATTTTTTTATTTATTTTTATTCTTTTGGGTGAGACGAGGTCTTGCACTGTTACCCAGGCTGGAGTGCAGTGCCATGATTTCGGCTCACTGCAGCCCTCACCTGATCCTCACACCTGATCCTCCTGAGTAGCTGGGACCACAGGCACTTGCCACCCAGTGGTCCCAGCTTGCCACGCCCAGCTAATTTGTTGTATTTTTTAGTAGAGACGGGGTTTCGCCATGGTGCCCAGGCTGGTCTTCAACTCCTGAGCTCAGGCAATCCTCCCACCTTGGCCTCCCAAGGTGCTGGGACTACAGGCATGAGGCACTGCACCTGACTTATCAGCATTTTATTTTAAAAAAGAGGAAGGAGATAATTGTGTGAAACCTGATAGTAAGAACTTTCAATTTAAGCTGTATGGGAGTGGGGCTCCTGAAAAAGAGAAGAAGGTTGGTGACCAGCCTGGTCGACATAGTGAGACCTCGTCTCTACTAAGAGAAAAATAATGGAGGGAAAAAGGTTCAGGCTGCTGCCATTTAACACTGCTTCTCCCAGGAGAGCAGCCCTGTGAGGCTTGAGTTTCTCTGAATAATGTCTTAGGTTTCAACACTGTCCCCTTACTTGTTAGCCACCTTCATGGAAAAAACCCGCAATCCATGAATATTTGTCATCTCGCATGCCATTACTGGGCAAACAAAATGAATCACAAGCTGGGACTTGAATAGAAATTCCATTATTTAGAGACAGGTCAGATTAATCTATCTAGGAAGGACAGTGAAAGAGGCATTTTCCTGATGGTACTTTTAAACTGCAGTCAGGTGATGCTGTTAATGAAAATGCCAAAGAGCAAGAGTGATTTCCCTCCTAAGCAGTATTAGATTATAGTGTTGTCAGGAGTCTTGCAATTGAATTACCTTCTTGTAATCAATTCCACCTTATCAGTTAACTCTACTTGTAATGGACTGCTGGCTTCAAGAGACTTAGTCTGGATTATTTAAAGCTTCTTGCTGTAAAGGAGACATCACCTGTAGCATCTTCCCTTCCTCAGGTGGAGCATCCCCTGTTGGAGCACTTTGGAGGCTGCAGTGTTGTGAGCTCTGCCCTGGCTGGGAGGGGTTCTGGAACAGGTCCGAAGCCCGTAGAGCAAAGGCTGATTTGTCTGCTTGATGCCAATGTGCTGCGGGTTCTCCAGAGGCTGGGACTCGTTGCTTCTGAGTCCTCATTAGTATTGTTACTGCACTTCCCATTCGTATCTGCCTGTCATGTTCTACCACTAACCCCCGGGAAGAAATGAATGGGAAATTTAGTTTGCCATGATTTTTGCCCTGATTTAATGTATGATACTTAGTTTGGGAAGCCATTTGCTGTTCAAGACCTTCCTTTGTTTTTTTTTTTTTTTTTTTTAGGCAGAGTCTCACTCTGTTGTCCAGGCTGGAGTGCAGTGGCACAATCTCGGCTCACTGCAACCTCTGCCTCCTGGGTTCAGGCGATCCTCATGTCTCAGCCTCCCAAGTAGCTGGGTTTACAGGCACACACCACCATGTCCAGCTAATTTTTGTTTTTTTAGTAGAAAGGGGTTTCGCTATGTTGGCCAGGCTGGTCTCCAACTCCTAACCTCAAGTGATCTGCCCCCCTTGGCCTCCCAAAGTGCTGAGATTACAGATGTGAGCCATTGCGCCTGGCCCCAAGACTTTTGTGAAACAAAGCATTTTTAAAAGTTTCATAAGTAATATTGGAATTAATTTAGAGTGGACTGTGTGAAATAAATACTTTGTCACAAACTTAACGGTGTCAACATGGTAACAATATTGAAAAATGCTTTTAATTTTGTGAGGTGCGTATTCATAGAACTAAGAGTCAGAAGTTCTTGAACCTCGATTCCTGTTTGCATCTTACTGATAACGGACTCTATTTAGCCTTTTCTTGGGTTGGGTCCTTATCAAAGAATGAGAAGACTAATAGTAACAATAATATGTGTTTGCTGTATGACAAGAGCTAGCCAGGTGATTTGCAGTTTCAGTAGGGTAAGGTACAGCAGTATGAACCATTTCTATAACAAAAAGGAAATGTATCATATTGAGAGAGTGAACAGTTTTTTAGAGAAGAGGAAAACAAATCTTGAATTTGTTATTTGTACAAATATACATAGAAAGCTATCAGGAGTTTTCGTTCATTTGAGAATGAAGGTAAAACTTGCTCCAGGTGCTGGCTGGGCATGGTGGCTCACGCCTGTAATCCCAGCACTTTAAGAGGCCACGGTGGGCAGATCACGAGGTCAGGAGATCGAGACCATCGTGGCTAACACAGTGAAACCCCCTCTACTAAAAATACAAAAAAATTAGCCGGGCATGGTGGCGGGTGCCTGTAGTCCCAGCTACTTGAGAGACTGAGGCAGGAGAATGGTGTGAACCCAGGAAGCAGAGCTTTCGTGAGCCGAGATCGTGCCACTGCACTCCAGCCTGGGCGACAAAGCAAGACTCTGTCTCAAAAAAAAAAAAAAAAAAAAAAAACCTTGCTCCAGGTGCTTAGATAAGACTCGAAGGAAACGCAGACATTTGGTTTATTATTAGATGAATATAGAGTTGTACAGCAATCTTTTACATTTTCCACTCTCAAGACCTAGAAATGCATGGTATAATAGCTTAGAAAGACAACTGGTGTGAAGTATGTTCATTATTCTTTTTTTTCTTTGAGATGGATCTCACTCTGTTGCCCAGGCTGGAGTGCAGTGGCATAATCTCGGCTCACTGCAGCCTTCACCTCCCAGGTTCCAGCAATTCTCTTGCCTTGGCCTCCCAAGTAGCTGGGATTACAGGCATGCACCACGACGCCTGGCTAATTTTTTGTATTTTTAGTAGAGATGGGGTTTCACCATGTTGGCCAGGCTGGTCTCGAACTCCTGACCTCAGGTGATCCACCACTTTGGTCTCCCAAAGTGCTGGGATCACAGACATGAGCCATCACTCCAGGCCTGTTCATTATTCTTGATGATCTCACATTTGACTTACAATGCACTTTTATGTCATGTGATGAGGCAATACATTTGAAGATGAAAGAGGGCATTTAAGTAGCTGAGGACAGAATCAGAACTTTAGTAGTTACAGTGAGGAAGTCAAAATTTCTCCCCACAAAACAACAATAATACCAGACAAAATTGTCAAAAGCAACTGTTTCAGGGCTGTAGAAGTAGAATAAATGCGATAAATAAATGGAGAAGCATTTATCCAAGAGAAGCCGCCAAACTTCAAGTAAGAAAAATGGGAGTCTGTGACGTCCTTGCCTACAGTGATGGGGGTTACTCTCATCCCCTCCTGCCACTGGTGTGGTAGTTCTGTCAGGGTAGAGCAGGCCATGAAAACTAGCAGCTTGGTTACTAGAGAGAACTCACTTGATTTGGAGCAGGTGAAAAGCCCCCATCCGGTGGTATTGACAGTGAAAGTAATGAGCCTCAGTAGCAAGAGAAAAGGAAGGCCAACAGTTCTGGTAGTGAGAGAGATATCCCAAGTGGGTCAAGCAACAGACTGGCAAACTAGCCCAAAACTTAATTGAGATCCTGGAAATGAGACAGTTTTAGAGGGGTCTGAAGGGCTGTCCACACATTTCTGGCTGACTTAGAAGCCTCTGCACACATGCAGGTAAGACTAGAGCGATCCCATGGTACTTGTTTGTCCCTGGTTGGCTGGGAATCTGCATGAATGTAGAGAGGAAATGCAAGAGGGCTGATCCGAAAGGAAAAGTGGGGTAGACCTGAAAACTGCTTGAACTTTTTGCTCCCTAACCCTGCACAGACCCATGGGCAGAGGTTGGAAGCCTACCTAGCAGGCTCAAGAGATGCGAACACAACGTATAACCAATCACTGCCTGATCACTAAGCTGTGTGTTAGCAAGTCAGGCTTAAAAATAAAAACAAGAATTTGAAAATAAAAACTGGCAAAAAAAGAAGAAAAGAAACTGAGTAGACATCAAATAGCCACACATCACAGGGGAGACAGATTTTGTAAATTTAGACGAGGCAGATTACTAAAGAAATAAAAAACGCACATGAAAAATTACAGTTGAGAGTTGCTACAATATATTCTCTAAAACATCTAGTTTTTAAAAATTTTGTCTGTAATTTATTATGGTTATGTCTGTAAGGAAAGGCTATAGAAAACAAAACAAAAAAAACACTAATGGGACAAAAAAAAACAGGAAAGGGTGGTTCATATTCAGGGAAGATAATCAGTCAATAGAAACTGTTTCTGAGTGAGCCTAGATGTTAGGTTTAGTAAACAAAGACTTCAGCACAGCTATCGTAGATGTGTTCAGGAAATACAGGAAACTATGTATGTCATGTTTAAATATTTAAATAAATGTATGATGACAGTGATTCAATAAATCTCAATAAAACAAACTATAGAAAAGAACCAAATGCAAATTCTGGAGATGAAAAATATAGTAACTAAAATTAAAAATTTGCTATAGGAATTCAACAGCAGATTTGAGACACAGAAGAAAGAATTGGTGAACTTAAGATAGATCACTAGAAACTGCCAATCTGAAGAACCTGAGGGAAAAAAATGAACAGAGCTTCAGATATCTATGGGACATCAGGCATACCAACACACAAGTCACAGAATCCCACAAAGAAAGGAGAAGAAAGGGCAGGAAAAAAAAATGAATGAAGTAACAGCCAGAAACTTCCTACATTTGATGAAAATCATGAATCTATGGAAGCTTCAAATTGCATAAATATTGAGGGATCCACACCTAGGCATATCCTGGTCAAATAATTGACAGGCAGAGACAAAAAGAGGCCGGATGCAGTGGTTCACGCCTGTAATCCCAGCAGTTTGGGAGGCCAAGGCGGGCAGATCACTTGAGGTCGGGAGTTTGAGACCAGCCATGGCAAAAACCCCGTCTCTACTAAAAAATACAAAAATTAGCTAGGCGTGATGGTGCATGCCTGTAGTCCCAGCTACGTGGGAGGCTGAGGCAGGAGAATTGCTTGAATCTGGGAAGTGGAGCTTGCAGTGAGCCGACATCATGCCACTGCATTCCAGCCTGGGTGACCAAGTAAGACACTGTCTAAAAACAAACAAACAAAAAAAGACAAAAAGAGTAAGAATGTCTTGAAAGCAGCAAGAAAAAGATAACTCCTCAAGTTTTTTATTGTAACCGCATGAATGTTTGCTGACTTCTCAGCAGAAACAGTGTAGGGTAGAAGGCAATGGAATGACATTTTCAAAGTACTGAAAGAAAAAAACCAAATCAAAATCTTTATATCTAGCAAAAGTATTCTTCAAAAATGAAGGCAAAATAAAGACATTCCTAGATAAGCAAAGACTAAGAATTGCTTGCTACCAGATCTACCTGAAAGAAGTTTTTTGACGGAGAGGAAAATTCTACCAATGGACAGTAATTTGGATCCACAAGAAGAAAGGAAGAACACCAAAACTGCCAAATATTTGGGTAAATGTAAGATAATGTATAAAAATAGCTGAGGCTCAAAGTAGTAAAGAACATTCTCCTGGTTAAGAGGAAGATGATAGCAATGGAAACTTGGGTCAAATTAAAGGAATAAAGAATGCTAAAAATAGTAAGTATGTAGGTAAACATAACAAATTTTCTAATGTTGTAATTTTTCTAAATGGTAGTTGACAGTAAAAAGCAAAAACAATAACTATTATGGATTTAAAACATGTAGAATAGAGAGTAAAGGGGTGATTCCTGGAGCCTGGGAAGGGTAGGTGGGAGTGTGAGGGAAGTGGGGTTAGTTAATGGGTACAAAAAGAAAGAATGAATAAAAGCTAGTATTTGCTAGCACAACAGTGTGACTATAGTCAGAAGTAATTGTAATGTAAAAATAACTGTTGTCTGTGACACAAGTGATAAATGNCCTTGCTCCAGGTGCTTAGATAAGACTCGAAGGAAACGCAGACATTTGGTTTATTATTAGATGAATATAGAGTTGTACAGCAATCTTTTACATTTTCCACTCTCAAGACCTAGAAATGCATGGTATAATAGCTTAGAAAGACAACTGGTGTGAAGTATGTTCATTATTCTTTTTTTTCTTTGAGATGGATCTCACTCTGTTGCCCAGGCTGGAGTGCAGTGGCATAATCTCGGCTCACTGCAGCCTTCACCTCCCAGGTTCCAGCAATTCTCTTGCCTTGGCCTCCCAAGTAGCTGGGATTACAGGCATGCACCACGACGCCTGGCTAATTTTTTGTATTTTAGTAGAGATGGGGTTTCACCATGTTGGCCAGGCTGGTCTCGAACTCCTGACCTCAGGTGATCCACCACTTTGGTCTCCCAAAGTGCTGGGATCACAGACATGAGCCATCACTCCAGGCCTGTTCATTATTCTTGATGATCTCACATTTGACTTACAATGCACTTTTATGTCATGTGATGAGGCAATACATTTGAAGATGAAAGAGGGCATTTAAGTAGCTGAGGACAGAATCAGAACTTTAGTAGTTACAGTGAGGAAGTCAAAATTTCTCCCCACAAAACAACAATAATACCAGACAAAATTGTCAAAAGCAACTGTTTCAGGGCTGTAGAAGTAGAATAAATGCGATAAATAAATGGAGAAGCATTTATCCAAGAGAAGCCGCCAAACTTCAAGTAAGAAAATGGGAGTCTGTGACGTCCTTGCCTACAGTGATGGGGTTACTCTCATCCCCTCCTGCCACTGGTGTGGTAGTTCTGTCAGGGTAGAGCAGGCCATGAAAACTAGCAGCTTGGTTACTAGAGAGAACTCACTTGATTTGGAGCAGGTGAAAAGCCCCATCCGGTGGTATTGACAGTGAAAGTAATGAGCCTCAGTAGCAAGAGAAAAGGAAGGCCAACAGTTCTGGTAGTGAGAGAGATATCCCAAGTGGGTCAAGCAACAGACTGGCAAACTAGCCCAAAACTTAATTGAGATCCTGGAAATGAGACAGTTTTAGAGGGGTCTGAAGGGCTGTCCACACATTTCTGGCTGACTTAGAAGCCTCTGCACACATGCAGGTAAGACTAGAGCGATCCCATGGTACTTGTTTGTCCCTGGTTGGCTGGGAATCTGCATGAATGTAGAGAGGAAATGCAAGAGGGCTGATCCGAAAGGAAAAGTGGGGTAGACCTGAAAACTGCTTGAACTTTTGCTCCCTAACCCTGCACAGACCCATGGGCAGAGGTTGGAAGCCTACCTAGCAGGCTCAAGAGATGCGAACACAACGTATAACCAATCACTGCCTGATCACTAAGCTGTGTGTTAGCAAGTCAGGCTTAAAATAAAACAAGAATTTGAAAATAAAACTGGCAAAAAAAGAAGAAAAGAAACTGAGTAGACATCAAATAGCCACACATCACAGGGGAGACAGATTTTGTAAATTTAGACGAGGCAGATTACTAAAGAAATAAAAAACGCACATGAAAATTACAGTTGAGAGTTGCTACAATATATTCTCTAAAACATCTAGTTTTAAAATTTTGTCTGTAATTTATTATGGTTATGTCTGTAAGGAAAGGCTATAGAAAACAAAACAAAAAAAACACTAATGGGACAAAAAAAAACAGGAAAGGGTGGTTCATATTCAGGGAAGATAATCAGTCAATAGAAACTGTTTCTGAGTGAGCCTAGATGTTAGGTTTAGTAAACAAAGACTTCAGCACAGCTATCGTAGATGTGTTCAGGAAATACAGGAAACTATGTATGTCATGTTTAAATATTTAAATAAATGTATGATGACAGTGATTCAATAAATCTCAATAAAACAAACTATAGAAAAGAACCAAATGCAAATTCTGGAGATGAAAATATAGTAACTAAAATTAAAATTTGCTATAGGAATTCAACAGCAGATTTGAGACACAGAAGAAAGAATTGGTGAACTTAAGATAGATCACTAGAAACTGCCAATCTGAAGAACCTGAGGGAAAAAAATGAACAGAGCTTCAGATATCTATGGGACATCAGGCATACCAACACACAAGTCACAGAATCCCACAAAGAAAGGAGAAGAAAGGGCAGGAAAAAAAAATGAATGAAGTAACAGCCAGAAACTTCCTACATTTGATGAAAATCATGAATCTATGGAAGCTTCAAATTGCATAAATATTGAGGGATCCACACCTAGGCATATCCTGGTCAAATAATTGACAGGCAGAGACAAAAGAGGCCGGATGCAGTGGTTCACGCCTGTAATCCCAGCAGTTTGGGAGGCCAAGGCGGGCAGATCACTTGAGGTCGGGAGTTTGAGACCAGCCATGGCAAAACCCCGTCTCTACTAAAAAATACAAAATTAGCTAGGCGTGATGGTGCATGCCTGTAGTCCCAGCTACGTGGGAGGCTGAGGCAGGAGAATTGCTTGAATCTGGGAAGTGGAGCTTGCAGTGAGCCGACATCATGCCACTGCATTCCAGCCTGGGTGACCAAGTAAGACACTGTCTAAAACAAACAAACAAAAAAAGACAAAAGAGTAAGAATGTCTTGAAAGCAGCAAGAAAAGATAACTCCTCAAGTTTTTTATTGTAACCGCATGAATGTTTGCTGACTTCTCAGCAGAAACAGTGTAGGGTAGAAGGCAATGGAATGACATTTTCAAAGTACTGAAAGAAAAAAACCAAATCAAAATCTTTATATCTAGCAAAAGTATTCTTCAAAATGAAGGCAAAATAAAGACATTCCTAGATAAGCAAAGACTAAGAATTGCTTGCTACCAGATCTACCTGAAAGAAGTTTTTTGACGGAGAGGAAAATTCTACCAATGGACAGTAATTTGGATCCACAAGAAGAAAGGAAGAACACCAAAACTGCCAAATATTTGGGTAAATGTAAGATAATGTATAAAATAGCTGAGGCTCAAAGTAGTAAAGAACATTCTCCTGGTTAAGAGGAAGATGATAGCAATGGAAACTTGGGTCAAATTAAAGGAATAAAGAATGCTAAAATAGTAAGTATGTAGGTAAACATAACAAATTTTCTAATGTTGTAATTTTCTAAATGGTAGTTGACAGTAAAAGCAAAACAATAACTATTATGGATTTAAAACATGTAGAATAGAGAGTAAAGGGGTGATTCCTGGAGCCTGGGAAGGGTAGGTGGGAGTGTGAGGGAAGTGGGGTTAGTTAATGGGTACAAAAGAAAGAATGAATAAAAGCTAGTATTTGCTAGCACAACAGTGTGACTATAGTCAGAAGTAATTGTAATGTAAAAATAACTGTTGTCTGTGACACAAGTGATAAATGCTTGAGGTGATGGATACCCCATTTACCCTGATGTGATTATTATTCATTGCATGCCTGTATCAAAGTATCTCAAATAACCCATGAATATATACACTTTCTGTGTACCCACAAAATTAAAATAAAATTTAAAATTTAGAAATGAAATATATGGCCATAAAAAAAAAGACATAAGGAAAAAAAATACCTGAGACTCTCTTGTAGTTTGTTGAGTGTAATTGGCATAATCCTTTTGAAAGCGAGTTGGGCAATAGCCATTAAAATTTACTTTTATTTTTATTTATTTATTTATTTATTTTTGAGACGGAGTCTCGCTCTGTCACCCAGGCTGGAGTGCAGTGGCATGATCTCAGCTCACTGCAAGCTCCGCCTGCCAGGTTTACGCCATTCTCCTGCCTCAGCCTCCCGAGTAGCTGGGACTATAGGCGCCCGCCACCTCGCCTGGCTAGTTTTTTGTGTTTTTTAGTAGAGACGAGGTTTCACCACATTGGCCAGACTGCTCTTGAACTCCTGACCTCAAGTGATCCGCCCGTCTCGGCCTCCCAAAGTGCTGGGATTACCAGCATGAGCCACTGCCCCTGGCTTCCTTATTGCATCCTTTGAGTGTTAGTGTTTCCGTGTTTCTCCACCCTCATCTTTAATTCTATACCTTTTTTATTCCCATTTCTTCAGTGACCCTCCAAAATATATGCAATCTTCAAACATATATCTGGGGAGGCAATAAAGCCTAATGTTTAGAACTATGGTTTCAAGATTCAGATGACCTGGGTTCTAATCCCAGCTCTACCAGTTACCAATTTGTCATCTCAGGCAAGTAGTATAATTTCTCTATGCTTTAATTTTATCCCCTATAAAATGGGATTAATAATAGCGCCTATCTTTTAGGGTTATTGAAAGATCAAATGAGTTAATACATGTAAAATACTTAAAACATTACCTGACGTATAATAAGTGCTCAGTAATTGTAAGCTATCATCATCATTTTTATCATCATCATCATCATCATCATCATTATCCTTCTTAGGCTTTGACCTTGGTATTGAACTACTGATTAGATATCTCTACTTAGGTGTCTTATAGGACCCTGAAGGTCAACATTTTTAAACAGATCTCCTCATGTACTCCTCTTCCACCTATTCCCGAACTGCTGTTTGTGTTCTCTGTGTTAGTAAATGGGACTACTGCCTACCCAAGTGCCTAAGCCAGAAACCAGAGAGCCTTTCTGGAGCACTTTCTCTACCTCATCTCCTAGCACATTGCATCAGTTCTGTGTGTTTACAATTGCTCAAATTTGTGTCTGTATCTTTATTCCCACTGGCTCTACATTAGTTCATCCCACTGTCAGCTTTTACTTGAAATGACACAGCAGCCTCCTAATTAATTTTCATGTTGTCCTGCCTCCAATATTGCACTGCTCCAAGGGCCTTCAGGCATGCCTTGTGAACAATTTTCTGATAATGTTATTATAAGAAGCCTGCACTATTTACTATAATGGTCCTTTTCAAAACAGTTTACTATTTCCTACATACATTACCTTCTTCTGTAAGTAAAATGGGGATAGCAACAATATCATACCTGCCTCATAAGACTATTGTATAGTATGTTGATAAACATGGACTAATTTGTGATTGCCAATTTAGATAAACAGTAATTTTTAAGTTCAAGCCATTACTAGTTTATGTCAGTATTGTTTGGTATCAAGAATTTTTTATCCTTTTTTGGGGAACCAACAAATTTTGCAGACTAGCTTCTAGAGAGGGATTGCATGTTGTCAGGTGAAATGAACAAAGATGACATCACATCTACAAGTGATTCACTTTGATGGACTTCGAGAAAGAAACTCATGCCAAGCATCAGCTGAAAATATATAAGTCCCAAATATTGGCACAGATTTTCTTTTCAGTCTCATTTGAAAAATTCACAGTGTGAGATTTGGAGATATTAACCATTTTCAGAAGACTGGAACACCAATTATTCTACCAAATAATGCAACGGTTTTGACTACAACCCACAGTAAAAAGCATGTAGTACAGCACTAATACACTGCACGCATGGGAACTTATATACATGTAATGGAAACAAAAGCTTCATGAAACAAAGCTCATTCTTCTTATAGTCTCTAGTCAGTGTTATCTTTGTTTCTTCTTTTTAATGTTATTAATAATCAACTAAACTGATGATTGCACAACTCAAATTGCACTTTGAAAAACACTAGTTATTTTAAGATTTTGAAATATAGTTTTTATCTACTATAAATTTTCCAAATTGTGTTTATGTTTCTAACTATGGCAACTAGCTTAAATTATTTTTTCTCTTCTATTAATCAGGTGTCAACATGGTTTTTTACCACCTTTTCTGTCTCAGGACTGAAGGACAAAATCCACCATGTGGACAGCCTCCACCAGCTGTTTTCTGCCATATCACCAGAACAGATCGACTTTCCTCCTTTTGTCCTTGAATATGATGCCAGGGTAAGAAGTACCAGAAGTTCTCCCTCACCTGGTATGGTGTATTAACTGTTCTATAGAGCAGCACTTATGAGCACAACATCCTATCATTACCGGATATTAATGTAAATTAGCAAATCTTAGTAAACTTGGTAATATCACTTAACATCCTTTCCCTATGATAACATTAGGAAAAGGGTTTGTCCCAAGAGAGACATTTTCCCCATATAAACGTTTCAGTGGGAGATCTCTCTGCTGTGAATTCGGAACCAATTTTCGTTTGTATTGTAAGTTTTCTACCATATTTAAAACAGATACCTCTACCTAATTTTCTTAAGATTGAATGGCTTTCCATCCACACAGAGCCAGAAGAATTTATTGGTGATCACTTTTAGAATTAATTGTAAATCATGTAGCCTATCTCAGTAGTCTTTGCCCTGCCAAAAGTTTCATTTTTCTAAAAGTTTGTATAATGTTTTTAAGAGCATCATCTGATAGTGTTATTATTTATAGATGCGTTTATGAATCTGTTACATAAGCACTAGTCAAAGGACTATTCGTGAATTTCATCATTTATTCTATTGTGTTTATTCATGGTTTCACCTTAGTAATTTTTGGGAAAAAAAAAAAAGTAACACACTTGGCCAAAAGCTCATCAAGCTCATTGTTTAACTGTTGTTGATTGCATATCTTTATTCATGAACCAGGGGATATATTTGAAAGTTATATTCAGTTTGAAATAAATTATTCTTCCCTAATTATTGTGCAATGTGTATACAGCAAAATAAAAATTCTGCAACACAATTTCTCTCTAACATTTCTCTAACTTTAGCTATAATTTTTTTCCCTTATGTGCAGAGTAAAGTGTATAATGTGATCTAATGACTAATAAAATTTCATGTTTGACTGTTGTACAGAGAGGATTTGTAATTGGAGCANCTCAAACCTGTAATCCCAGCACTTTGGGAGGCCGAGACGGGTGCATCACGAGGTCAGGAGATCGAGACCATCATGGCTAACACGGTGAAACCCCGTCTCTACTAAAAAATACAAAAAAACTAGCCGGGCGAGGTGGCAGGCGCCTGTAGTCCCAGCTACTCGGGAGGCTGAGGCAGGAGAATGGCGTGAACCCGGGAGGCGGAGCTTGCAGTGAGCTGAGATCGGCCACTGCACTCCAGCCCGGGCGACAGAGCGAGACTCCGTCTCAAAAAAAAAAAAAAAAATCCACAAAGTAAATTACTTTCTGTTGGATTAGAGGAAATTTCCATTAAGGGAGATTGAGTGAAGTGGTTGCATAAACCCTCCTACAGATAACAATCGAAAGATCTGGGTAAAACATAAGAAAACAAAAGCATCCAAAAACTGTCCCTAGAACCTGGAGGAGAGTTGACTCCTGAAACACTATAATAGAAGGAGCAAGAATTGCAAGTTTATGACTTTTTTGCCAGAAGTTACGCATCATTACCCATGGCGGTTTCAGTAGAATGAAATAGCAGTGAAAAGCTGCAGCCTTACAGATGAGAGGTGCCAAAGAAGAGAAGTCAGGGATGGAAGAGAAGCTGGAAAGTCCAGGGGGAATCCTGGAAACAAGAGAGGACTACAGAAAGGGTGAGGCCCCATATCTAAGTGAAAACTGCCCAAATTCCTGATTGACTGTTAAACTCTAAATGTATAGGTGAAATCCCAGGGAGCCCAGCAAAACAAAACAAAATAAAACCAGCCAACCAATGAAACAAAGCAAGCAGACAGAGGCTAGAGAGGAATCTAACCTTAAAAGACAGACCTATACTATATGAGATCTGTGAGGTTCATGCTTTTTAAAACAGTATATCCCTAAACTGTGAACAGCGAAGCTGTGGAAAGCTGAAGCCTTACTGGCTTGGGGTTAAGAAAGACCCTAATATTGCCCAAGCAGCTGAAAATTTAGGAGGAAATCACAAGAACACAAAAATCAGAGAGTATGAGCCCCTAAATCTGAGTATGATCAATCTAAATCCTTGGCTGTCTGCCAGATTACACAGAAGCATGGGAGACCCCAGGGAGCTAGGCTAGACACTGTAAGAGCTGAGCAGAGATAGCAGCTGCTCCATACCATAGGAGAGAGACAGTTTGCAGTTTTAATCTAGGCAAGTTAACTGCCTACTAGAATATAAAAAAAGAAAGTCCTCAGAATAACACAGTAGAATCCAGAGTTGCTATAACATTTTATCTACAATGCCAAGTTTTCGATCTACAATTACTAGACATGTAAATAAAGTGGAAAGTGTAACTCATACTGCGGAAGAAAAGCAGTCAATAGAGACTGACTCTGAGTGTCTAAGTGGGTACAGTGTTGGATTTTGCAGGCAGACTGCAAAGCTGCTGTCCTGTGATCAAAGAATTATAGGAAAATTTGATCAAAGAATTAAAGGAAAAATAAGTGAGGAAGGAAATTAAAGGAAAAATAACTGAACAGATTGTAACAAAGAAATGGAAAGTAAAAAAATGGAAGTTGTAGAGCTCAAATAAGTAATAGCTGAAATAAAAACTAACTGGAGGCCGGGTGCAGTGGCTTACACCTATAATCCCACAACTTTGGGAGGTCAAGGCAAGAGGATCACTTGAGCTCAGGAGTTTGAGACCAGCCCTGGCAACATAGTGAGACCCCACCTCTACAAAGCAATTTTAAAATGAGCCAGGCATGATGGTAGGTGCCTGTAGTCCCAGCTTCTTGGGAGGCTAAGGTGGGAGGATCGCTTGAGCCCAAGAGATCGAGGCTGCAGTGAGCTGTGATCATGCCACTGCACTCCAGCCTGGCTGACAACATGTCTCAAAAAAAAAAAAAAAGTTCACTAGATGTGCTCAACAGCGGTTTTGAAATGACAGAGAAAATAATCTGTGCAGTTGCAGATAGATCAATAGAAATTATCCCACCCAATGAAGAGAGGAGCAAAGATTGAAGAAAAGTTAGTAGAGCCTCAGAGACTTGTAGGACGATATCAGGTAACCTAATATAAGTGTACTTGAAGTCCTAGAAAGGGAAGAGAAAAATAGGCAAAAAACAATGTTTGAAAAAATAATATCCCCAAACTTCTCAAATATAGTAGAAAATACTAATTTATAGATTCAATAAGTTCAATGAAGTCTAAGCACAAAGAAAAAGCACTCATAGGCACATCATAGTCAAATTGCTGAAACCAAAGATAAAAAGAAAATCTTAAAAGCAGATAGAGATCCTTTTGCAGCTCATGAGTATGACAATTGGGTGTTCATGCATGTATGTGAGGTGTGCCACCCTCTGAACCTTGTTACAACATTGGCACATTATGTCTCTGAACTTGTGTGGGGAGGGGAAGCAGAGAAAAGTGACACATTACATAAAAGGGATCAGTGTTACAAATAACTTTTCTGACTTTTCATCAGAAACGAAGGAAGCCAAAAAACACTGGAACAGTATAGTCAAATACTGAAAGAAAAACCCTGTCAACCAAGAATCCAGTATCCAGAGAAACAATTTTCAAAATGAGGGCTAAAGACATTTTCAGAAAACAAAATTGAGAGAATTAATCACCAGCAGACTTACACTAAAAGAAGTTTTCAGAAGGAAGGGAAATGATACCAGGTGGTAACTCATCTGCAGGAAGAAATGAAGATCACTGGAAATAAAAAACTATGAATTTTTTTCCTTCTCTAATTTCTTTAAGATACATATGTTTTTTTTTTTTTTTTTTGTTTTGTTTTGTTTTGTTTTGTTTTTTTTGAGATGCGGCTCTCACTGTGTTGCCCAGGCTTGAGTACATTGGCTATTCACAACGACAACTAACGGTGCACTATAGCCTTGAACTCCTGGTCTCAAGCTGTTGTCCTGCTTCAGCCTCCTGAGTAGCTGAGACTACAGGCGTGTGCCACTGTGCCTGCTGGTGACATAAGAAACAAGATTTTAAAGATTTTGTAACACTGTAGTGCTGGGTTTATAATGTCCATATAGGTTGGTCACGGTGACTCACATCTGTAATCTCAGCTCTTTAGAAGGCCAAGGTGGGAGGATTGCTTGAGCCCAGAAGTTCGAGGCCAGCTTGGGCAACATGGTGAGACCTTTTCTCTACCTAAAAAATAAAAAACCTTTTAAACATGTAATGTATATATAGGTGTAATTATGACAACAATAGCACTAAGATGGGGCAGGGCAAATGGAAATTTACTGTTGTAAGATTTGTATATTTTACCTGCTTAGAAGAGACACACTTTAAACACAGAGACACAGGTTAAAAGTAAAAGGATGGAAAAAGATTATACCATGAAAAGAATATACGTAAGAAAGCTGAAGTGGCGATACTAACATTGAATGAAATAAATTTTAAGACAAGGAATATTGTTAGAGACGAAGGGTACTTTATAATGATAAAAGGGTCAGTATCTTACAGAGTTATAAAAATCTTCAATGTATATGTCCCTGATAACAGAGCTTCAAAATACTGAACCAGGTGCAGTGGCTCACTTCCGTAATCCCAGTGCTTTGGAAGTCCAAGGCAGGAGTATTGCATGAGGCTGGGAATTTAAGACCAGCCTGGGCAACATAGTGAGATCTCATCTCTGCAAAAAAGTTTTAAAAATTAGCTCATTGTAGTGGCGCACACCTGTAGTCCTAGCTGCTCTAGAGGCTGAGGCAAGAGAATTGCTTGAGCTTGGGAATTCAAAGCTGCAGCGAGCTATGATAGCACCACTGCCCTCCTGCCTGGGAACAGAGCGAGACCCTGTCTCTGAAAATAAAATAAAAGGCTACTAGGACTGGTAAGTGAGTTTAGCAAGATACAGTAGGATCTCACTACTGTAAGAGCATACAAGTTCAGTATATCAAGAAAACCATTTAAGTTTTGATCAGAATACCAAGAAAAACAGATAACCGGAAAAAAAAATTGTAAGTATAGTGTTCCACTTGCCATATCATCCAAATACATAAGTACTGGGGATAAATTTAACAAAATATATGTAAAACTTACATACTGAAAACTACAAAATATTAGTATAAATAGGCTTGTGGATTGAAAATCTCAGTATCATAAATAATCAATTTTCTACAAATTCATCTGTAGATGCAGTACATTCTCAATCAAAACTCCTGCTGTATTTTTTTTGTAGAAATTGAAAAGCTGGTTCTAAAATGTGTATGGAATGCAGAGTACTTAGAACTGGCAAAGCCAGCAAAAATTGAGGACTGACTTTTACAGCACCGCAAGGCTGTGATACTGGCAAAAGAATAGACGTACATAGATGAGAAGATGGAATCCAGAAATAGGTCCACACGTAAATAGACAATTGATTTGCAGCAGAGGTCCTGAGGCAATTCAATGGGGAAAGGAACATCTTTTCAACACATGGTACAGCAGCAACTAAATACTTGTGTGGAAGAAAACGAACATTAACCCATACCTTATATGCTGCACAGAAAGCTCAAAACGGAACAAAGTCCTAAAAGAGTTAAAACTATAAAGCTTCTGGAAAAATTATAGGGGAAAACGTTCATGTGACTTCTGGGTGTGAAAAGATTTTCTAAGTAGGATACAAAAAGCACACACCATAAAATAAATGAATGCTAAATTGAACTTTATCAAAATTAAAATATTTGCTCTTCAGAAAGGAGTGAAGAAAATGTGCAATATGGGATAAAATGTTTACAATAGATAAATCTGACAAAAGACTGTAAAGAACCCTTACAATTCAATAATAATAACCCCAGTTTTTAAATGCACAAAAGATTTCAAAGTATGCTTCACATTGTTTTGTAAGACAAAACAATGGCCAGGAGCTACATAAAATACTCACATTATTAATCATCAGAGAAAAGCAATTTCCAGCCATAATGAACTACCACTCTTTACCCTCTAGATACGGCTAAAATTGAAGAGACTGATAGCGCCAGGTGTTGGCAAGTGTATGGCACAAGCAGAACTTTCATATCTTCTTTTGAGAATGTAAAGTAGTGCTAGTTTAGAAAACAGTACTTTGTTTTAAAGTTAAAAAACAGTTACCCAAGGATACAGTAATTGGGTGCCTAGATTTTTATCTGAGAGGAATGAAAAGGCAGAGGCTTCTTAATGAGTGTTCATAGCAACGTTATGCATGATGGCCAAAGGCTGGAAACAATCCGGGGACTCATCAGGTGAATGGATGAACAAACTGTGCTGTCCCAGTCCAGTGAGAGCTCTGAGCAGGAAAAAGGAGCTCTAGACAGCATGAATCTGGCTCAAAAACATGCTTTGTGAAAGAAGCCAGACCCAGAGGTGTACATGCTGTATATTCACACAAAAATCTCAAAGGTGCAAACCAGTTGATAGTGACAAGAAAACAGAGGAGTGGTTGCCTGGGGCTTGGGTGGAGGGAAGATTGCAAAGAGGCGTAAAGGAACTTTCATCGGCAATGAAAATGCTTTTGCGTCTTTATTGTGGGGGTGTTTACACTGGTATATTGTATGTAAATTTTGTTGTCTGTAAATTATATCCTCCACAAAGTTGTTTCTTCTTTTTTTAAATTATATATATATATATATTTCTCTTTTTGTTGAGACAGAGTCTCACTCTGTCACTCTGGCTGGAGTTCAGTGGCACAGTCTCAGCTCACTGCAGCCCCCAATTCCTGGGTTCAAGCAATTCTCGTGCCTCAGCCAGCTTCGAGTAGCTGGGACTACAGGGGCACCCCACTACACCCAGCTAATTTTTGCATTTTTAGTAGGGATGGGGTTTTGCCATGTGGGACGGGCTGATCTCAA
>NW_016818573.1:496615-512086 GCF_001698545.2 Rhinopithecus bieti
TTTTTTGTTGTTGTTGTTATTGTTGTTGTTGTTTGTTTGTTTAAGACAGAGTCTCACTCTGTCCCCCAGGGTGGAGTGCATTGGTATGTGATCTCGGCTCACTGCAACCTCTGCCCCCGGGGTTCAAGCGATTCTCCTGCCTCCCGCAGCTGGGATTACAGGCACGCACCACCATGCCCAGCTAATTTTTGTGTTAGTAGAGATGGGGTTTCACCACGTTGGCCAGGCTGGTCTCAAACTCCTGGCCTTAAGTGATCCTCCCGTCTTGGTCTCTCAAAGTGCTGGGATTACAGGCGTGAGCCACTGCGCCTGGCCTAAAGTTGATTTTTAAAAATATCTTTCCATGGTTTAATAAAGGCAGCTATTCAGTGTTCACTCACTAGGTGATGATTTTACTTTAGGTTGCTTATTCTCTTTCCCAGAACTTCTTTCTTTTTCAGGTATCAGATTCCTCTTTGTGGTGATGTTCTTCTAGGAAGAATGTTCTGACCCCAAGTTCTGGTCATTTTGCTTTGTTTGATAATTTTGTCTCCCCTCAATTACGTGGGATGGTACATGTTACCAAGTTGTGACCAATGACAAGTGAACAGATGTCTTCAGGGTCGGGAGGGACTTTTAGAAAAGATGGAGAAATGGGATAGATTGTATTTCCTCCCTCCCCAACCTCACTAAAATGACAGTAAAGGAATTTTCTTGAAGAGATTGGGAGAGGAGATCGCAGTGGGCCAGAATTTTTCCCTACAAAATTTTGAAAACTGAAATGTAGGTGCATATATGATGAGTAATTTAGGTTTCAACTTTATCTGCTCCACTAAGTATTTGCAGTAGAGGAAGCTAACAGGAAGCAATCCTGTTTTCAGCCACATGTGGGCCATGTTCTTAGATAGGTTTTAGGTACCTGTGAATATAGGATGTACACTGGGGCTGAAAATGGAAAATGAGTTGAGAGTGTGAATGTGGAAGAGTTAGTACCCCAGATCCCCATCCCCAAAGAATATATGTGTCAAAGCCTAACCTGGAGAAATCCTGTTATAAATGAGGGTGGGAGGCAGATTTCTTACCCAAAATAGTAGATCAAGTTGAAGTCTGCATATTCAGCCACATCTTTCCACCTACTTTCCTGTCTTGGTTCCTACTGTCCCGGCTGTCGGGCTTGTTGTCACAGACACCATCTCTGCCCACCAAGACACTGAAAGATTTACCTCAGAGCAACTGACCCATCCTTGGCTCATAGAACACTCGTTTATAAGCCCCTCAGCCAGGACATTATCACATTTCTCTCTGGGGAGATTCACTAGCCTATGGGAAAAAAAAAAACATGGTATTTAGAATTTCCTTATCCCATCACATGCTGTGAGGTCCACAGTAAGCAAGAGGTGCTCATCCACGTAGAATTTCTAGTTAGCTCTTTAGTATCTTTTTTGTTTTTTTGAGACAGGGTCTGGCTCTGTTGCCCAGGATGGAATGCAGTGGCATGATCACAATCTCGGCTCTCTGCAGCCTCCTTCCCCTGGACTCAAGTGATCTTCTCACCTCAGCCTCCTGAGTAACTGGGACTACAGATACGCGCCACTATACCTGACTAGTTTTTTTTGTATTTTTTGTAGAGACAAGGTTTTGCCATGTTTCCCAGACTAGTCTCGAACTCCTGAGCTCAAGTGATCCACTGGCTTTGGCCTCCCAAAGTGCTGGGACTATGGGTATGAGCCACTGTGCACGTCCTGCACTTTGAAAAACAAATTCCTCAAAGAGATAAGATGTTACATCAAGGAAACAAGAGCAGGATGCCATGTAAAGGAACTATTCAAGAATGTTCTTGAAAATTGAAAAATCTCACCAAGTAAAGATTTCAGTAAAGCAGTTGGAAGATAGGCCGGGCGTGGTGGCTTACAAGTGTAATCCCAACACTTTGGGAGGCCAGTGTAGAAGGATCACTTGAGGCCAGGACTTTAAGACCAGCCTGTGAAATATGGCAATACCCTATCTCTACAAAAAATAGAAAAAATTAGCTAGGTGTGGTGGGGCACACCCCTAGTCCTAAGTACCTGGGTGACTGAGGTGGGAGCATTACGTGAGCCCAGGAGTTCTAAGCTGCAGTGAGCTATGACCACACCACCACACTCCAACCTGGATGGCAGAGAGGGTAAAGTAAAGCAGTTGGTCAGAGATACAGACAATAAGTGGAAGAAAAAAGAAAATTAAAGGATACCTAGGAGGTCCAACATCTGACTGTTGGAGTTCTAGAAAGGTGAAGGACAAGGCATTATTTAAAAAGCAACATGAGGTTTTCCCCAAAAATGTCTCAGATGGATAAGAGCTCACCCAGTGTCCAGAATGAAAAAAGTGATGAAAAAGACCCTCAACACATTGTTATGAAATTTTATGACACTGGTGACAGATTTTAAAGGCATCAGAGAGAAAAGTCACATAAAACTGATCTAAAACAAGTGACATCAGACCATTTAGCAATAGCACTGGGATCTAAAAGATAATAGGTTAATGCCATCTAAAGCCTGATGGGAAAATTTTCAGTCTATAGTTCTACACCTAGTCAAACTGTCAAATCAAGAGTGAAAAATGTTTTCAGAAATGCAGGGTCTCAGCTGGGCATAGTGGCTCACACCTATAATCCCAGCACTTTGGGAGGCCAAGACAGGTGGATCACCTGAGGTCAGGAGTTCGAGACCAGCCTGACCAAGATAGTGAAACCCCGTCCCTACTAAAAATACAAAAATTAAGGCCGGGCACGGTGACTCATGCCTATAATCCCAGCACTTTGGTAGGCCAAGGCAGGCGGATCATGAGGTCAGGAGATCGAGACCATCCTGCCTAACACGGTGAAACCCCGTCTGTACTAAAAATACAAAAAAAAGAAAAGAAAAGGAAAAGAAATTAGTCGGGCGTAATGGCGGGCGCCTATAGTCCCAGCTGCTCGGGAGGCTGAGGCAGGAGAATGGCCTGAACCCAGGAGGCAGAGGTTGCAGTGAGCTGAGATCGTGCCAATGCAAAAATTAGCCAGGCACGGCGGTATATGCCTATAATCCCAGCTACGAGGGAGGCTGAGTCAGGAGAATCACTTGAACCCGGGAGGCAGAAGCTGCAGTGAGCCGAGATCCTGCCACTGCCCTCCAGCTGGGGTTACAGAGCAAGACTCCATCTCAAAAAAAAAAAAAAAAAAATGAAATTCAGGGTCTCAACATATTTTCCTGCTGTCTGCTTTTTCTCAGAATATCTAGAGGATGTGATCTTCCAAGACTAGAGAGTAAACTAAGGAAGGAAGATGTGGAATCCAGGAAAAGGGATTCAACCCAGGAGCCCCTTTTCACAAGGGAAAACTCAAGGTATTGGCGAAGAAAAGTCCCAGGATGACAAGTATTTACTTGGCCCAGTCCTAGGAGAGAGATGGGTCCTAGGAGATATGTCTCCTATGATAAATGAGACTCAGAGACTATATAATGTCATTGTATGGGGAAGAATTTTTTAGTTCTGTTGGAAAATTTAAAATTAAAAGTCCAAAAGAAAAGGCAGTCTCCAAAATATTTTTAAAGCTATATAAGGAAAGAAATATAGCATGCCATATAACTAAACCGGATAGTATTTACATAGTCATAGTCATATAAATACTGAATATTGGTTCAATAAAATATTCCCACACAACTCTTGGGAAGATGAAGGAATGGTAACATGTGTGTCTTTGCATGGTGTCAGAGAGCTAGATCTTAATTTTATGTAGGAAGAATGCAGTAGATAATGTCTAAAATTGAAAAACTTAGATAAAAGCTTTATTTGAATGCTTAAGTCTGTCTTTAGATTATTCATTATTTACATTATTTAGAAATACAAAGGTGAATACTGAAAGAGTTGAAAGGGATTAGTTGCCACTGGGTAGTGGGGAGGGACTGTAACCGTAATAGGTTTGTTGCCCAGTACGCGGCGTCAATATCCTGAGACATGGCGTTTTATCATAGTGCTGCCGAACAAGGAAACAAGATGGAAGGAAGCCTAAAATCCATCTCCCCAGGAGTTCAGGGCTAGGGATTTTAAGGGTTTTGGAGTGAGCCGAAGTGTGGAGATTGGTGATTGGCTAACGAGTGCAGGGTGAAGTCATGGGACAGGGAGATGAAGAAATTGTGTTCTCATCCTGATTTGTTCTTTGTGGAGGGTCTTCAAACTGGTTGTGTCAGTTGTTCCACTGAAATTCAGAATCTGAAAAATATCTTAATTTTTAAAAGCCTTATGATTCTAACAGGAGAAATTCTATCAGGAGGAACAATGGGGATGCAGATGGTATCTAGTGCGGTGTGACTTCCAGTTACCAGGAAGTGGGCCAACGTGCAGCCTAAGTAGTACTTATTTATGACTATATTTCTGTCCAGAATTCTTGTTAACCCTGTGAGGATGGCTTCAGGATGAAGGAGGAGACTTTGCTTTGTTGATCAAGCCTTTTAGTACAACTGTTTGGTTTTTTAAAAATGTCTACCCACCTGATATGTTGATACAAACACAAATTATATTTTAAAAAAGAAAAGAAAGTCCTTATTTTCTGCCTCTGGATGTTGGTGTGTGGTTGAGGATGTGATGACAGGAGTTGCAGCAGCTGTTGTATAGCCATGAGTAGAGTGAGTCAGCAAGCCAAAAGTGACAAAGGGCTTGGCCCTTTCCCTTTATGCACCTGTTTTTAGAATGATGAGCTAGTTCCACAGCTACCTTTAAAACTGACGTATGTTGTGAACTTATATTTAACATAACTACTTATTTGCTTTATCCTATACTGTATATAATATTTTCAAATAATACCACTACTATTACTAACAATATGATAGGTTGTATGCAAATACTATGCCATTTTACATACAGGACTTGAGCACCTCAGATTTTAGTAACCCTGGGGTTCCTGGATCCAATCCCCAGTTGGCACTGAGGAACGACTGTACTTAGATTTGTAGGGTTACAATCACAGTATTTATATAATGATAAATAAATGCTATTCATTATTTTTCAACTTTCAGCCAGGAGGAGAAAAACTAAACATAGTGGCATTAGAGGAACCAGAAACAAAATATACTTAAAACATTTAAAGTTACAAAAGTTACCGGTTAAAACACTGAAAACAAAAACATAATTTCCAAATATGAAGGGAGAAGGAACAAAAATAAAGGCCTGTACAGTAAATCGCCATCTTTCCTATCAGAAAGTCAATTGATCTTTTAACAAGCAATGAAAAAGGTGAAAACAGATGTATAGTCATGTCACAAGTGGAGCCTCTCTCTAGCTCAGGGGCTGATTCTGGTTGGTCCAGACTGAACATGGTAGTCTTATTCCAAATGAGGTATATTCTAAGAACAAAAGAACTGCAAAGAAACCTTCATCTGGATGGCAGCTGTTTGATGTTTATGAATCCACCCTGATGAGACTGATATGGAAGATTACTCCGCTTTCACAGAAACAGTGGGAAAAGTCCAACTATCTTCACATTTAACAAACTGTAAGGAAACGCTAACAGATTAAGAAATTAACCCCAGGACCTAATTAGAAAAAGATCTGGCAACATGCCCAGCTCATCCAGTGGCAGAGGGAGAAAATATTCTGCATTTGTGACTCTGTTTAGAAAGGGGTAATTTAAATGCCCTTTAATCTGGGCTAGTATTGTCCAATTAAGAATTCTGTTAGAATGAAAACACTTGGGTTTTTTAATACTTAGTGTGGTGAAGCAGATTTATTTTCTCCCCTTAGTATATTTATATTGATTGGTAAAGGTTATAGTTTAATTAAATAAGCTACACATTTCCTGTTTTCTTTTAAACCGCTGTGCTAGGAGTTGGATTCAAGTAAGATTGGACGTGGTCTCTGTCCTTCAACACATTAGTGCAGTGTGACTGTAATTCAAATTGGAGTTTGGCACCGAAGTTTTATATCTAATTTAGGCAGCCTAACCTAGTTAACACAGATTGGTGCTAGATCCTGGCTGACACCTGCTAGCTGCATGTCCTCAGGTAAGCTACTGAACTGTTCTGCACCTCAGTTTTCTCAAATATAAAATAAAGATTATAATTGTTTTAGGATTAAATTATATACATTGCACATAGCAGTATCTGACTTACAGTGTTATATGTTTGCCATTATGATGTTACACCCCCACAAATTGTGAAAGTTTTGTTTAAAAAATATTTTCCTGATTAAAAAATGTAATGCATGATCTTTATAGGAAATGTGGGATATATAGAAAAGCTTTTTTTTTTTTGAGATGAGGTCCCTCGGCCAGGATGGAGTATGGTAGCCCCAGCATGACTCACTGCATCCTCAATCTCCTGGGCTCGAATGATTCTCCCACCTCAGCCTCCCAATTAGCTAGGACTACAGGCATGTGGCACCATGCCTGGCTGACTTTTTTTTTTTTTTTTTGGCAGGGGAGTGAGGGTGGGGATGACATCTCAGTATGTTGCCCAGGCTGGTCTTGAACTCCTAGGCTCAAGCGATCCTCCTGCCTCAGCCTCCCAAAGTGCTGGGATTATAGGTGTGAGCCACTGCACCTGACCAAAAAGCATTTTTAAAAAACTCATCTGTCACTTCACCACTAATAGAGCAGTGTTAGCATCTGGGCACATCCCTCAGAGACGGTCTTGCTTGCATTGTGGTTAAGAACATGGACTCGGAAGCCACCTACCTGAGTTCATATTCAGGTCCCACTGTTTTTTAATCTCTGTTCATGTCTCTCAGTTTGCTCATCTGTAAGATGTGGCTAATAGTACCCCTCACTTAGTGAGGATAAAGGATGCTAATATATGTAGAGCATCTAGAATAGGCAAATCAGAGGTAAGTGTATGTGTTGTTGCTGTTATTCTCTCTGTGTTTATGGCCAAGGTTTAAAGAAATTTCATTTGCCTCTGAAATAGAGAATATATCTATCTATAGCACGAATGAGTGGTGCCGGCAGGCAAGAAGTGCTACAGGGGATAAACAAACATACACAAATATGTAATTTGCATGACCTGGCAGATGTCTTAAAGGCACTAGAAAAAAATTAGCCGGCGTGGTGGCATGCACCTGTCATTTCAGCTACTCAGGAGGCTAAGGGGATTAGGATCGTCAGAGCCCGGGAGTTCAAAGCTGCAGTGAGCCGAGATCACACTACTGTACTCCAGCCTGAGGGACAGAGCAAGAATCTATCTCTAAAACAAAAATAAAAACACTAAATAAAATTAAAGAAGGCACTAGAGTGGAGAAAGGAAACTGAAGTAGAGCTAGTTATAACTTGCCCACAGGAGATTGTAACTTGAGCAGGGGGAATCTTAGTTCCCCCTAGCTAACTGGAAAATAATTTCTTCCTGGGTAATTGGGGAAAAAAGTGAATAAATCTGTGGTTTAAAACTCAAGTAAAAGATAAGAAAGTCTATATTGTTGGTAATAAAAAATGATTCTATTACTCTAATTTCACTGGGACAATGAATAAATTCCCACTTGAAATCTCAGCCAGAAAAGTAAGTAGAAATTCAATTGGCTACTTTTTTTTTTTTTCCAACGGAAAAACCCTTACTCTGATTTGCAAAACAGATAAATTAGAGAGTGAGCATTCACAGCCTCGAGAGATTCACTATTGACTTCCTATAAATAAAAGCTTTTCCGTAGTCAGGTTGGATTCCAAGAGGAATGTGATGATTGCTATGAGAGGCAAACACACATTATTTTAGAAGCCCAGCCTGATGGGTATTAATTGGTGTCATGGGTTGAATATTGACCCTCAAAAAGTTATGTTCCAGCCCTAACCCCTAGTACTTAGGAAGGTGACCTTATTTGGATTGAGAGTCTTTGAAGATGAGATCATCTTGGATTGAGGATAGACCTGAAATCTAATGACTGATTTTTTTTGTTGTTGTTAGTTTTGAGACAGTGTCTCTGTCGCCCAGGCTGGAGTGCAGTTTTGCGATCTCAGCTCACTGCAACCTCTGCCTCCCAGGTTCAAATGATTCTCCTCTCGCAGCCTTCCCAGTAGCTGGGATTACAGGCACCCACCACTAGGCCAGGCTAATTTTTGTATTTTTAGTAGAGACAGGGTTTCTCCATGTTGACCTGGCTGGTCTAGAACTCCTGATCTTAGGTGATCTGCCCACCTTGGCCTCCCAAAGTGCTGGGATTATAGGCCTGAGCCACCGCGCCTGGCCTGATGTTCTTATAAGAGGATGGAGAGAGAGTTTTAAGATACAGAAACGGGAGAAAGGCTATGTGAAGACAGAGGCCAAGGTTGGAGTGACAGGGCCAAGAATGCCCAGGATTCCCAGCAGCCACTGGGGGCTGGAAGGGGCCAGGCAGGATGCTCCCTTAGAGCCTTTACAGGCCACACAGCCCTGCCTACACCTTGGTGTTGCTCTTCTGGCCTCCAGAGCTATGAGAAAATAAATTATTGTTGTTTTAAACCACCAAGTTTGTGGTAATTTGTAGTGGCAGCTTTAGGAGATGAAAATAAGGCATAATTTGAAGTTGTCAGTAGGAAAATTATTTTATGTACATATGCAAAAATATATTTACTAAGACTAATGTGTCTATTATGTGAAACCAAGTAAGCAATGTTAAAATTTTATCTGCAGTAAATGTGGGGTTGGAGAAGTCAAAGATACCAATTTAGGTATCAACAATCCTGATGGGTATAATAAAATGACCCTTTTTATTTGGAAAATTTGAAGACTGAGTATGGTTATTAAATTTGCCACTGGAGAAAAACTAGAAATCTAAAAGTGATACAAGTAAGTTCTCCTTAAAAATAGTTATTGGTGGCAGAGTGTGGTGGCTCATACCTGTAATCCCAGAACCTTGGGAGATCGAGGTGGTTGGATCACTTGAGATCAGGAGTTTGAGACCAGCCTGGCCAACATGGTGAAACACCATCTCTACCAAACAATACAGAAATTAGTTGGGTGTGGTGGTGTGTGCATGTAGTCTTAGCTACTCAGGGAGGCTAAGGTGAGAGAACTGCTTGAATGAGGTGGGCAGAGGTTGCAGTGAGCCGAGATCGCTCCACTGCACTTCAGCCTGGGCGACAGAGTGAGACCCTGTCTCAAAAAGAAAAAAAAAAAAAAGTTATTGATAGTCTGACCTGATGCTCTCCTATCCCAGTATCTCAGTCACACCCAACATTTATAATTACCTGGAGACCATGCTTAGTTTGTTTTTGTATTGCTGCTAACATTTCTGATACAAAGCTAGACGATTATTCAAATCTTAGGTCTAAAATTTATATTTCCTGTATTGGGGTCTCAACAGTGGACTTAAAGATGCTCATTCATATCCCAGAATTATTCTTTTCAAGGTGGAAGATCTTTGAATAGATAGCTATGATGTGATGTGTATTGTTATTTGAATCAAAGTCTTCTGGTTTCAAACAGTAAGATAATGGTATTTTCTGTCTGTGAAGTCCTTTATCAGGAATGTCTAAGGATTATTTTGTTTTCTCTCTCTGAATGCAGCTGTTTGTTTCTGAAGCAAAATATAGGTCTTGCCTTGAGGTGGGATAGATAGAGAGATCAGAGAAAGATGGAATTATCTCTGGTCAGAAAACCCCAGCTGGTTATACAGTGCTTTAAAATGTACCATTTAAAGGTAAAATAGCAAGTTGTTTCGGCTTCCGTGACCTATTTTAAAAAATGTTAATTGTCTTTGTAGATAAAGACATCTTGAGTCCAACTTGCAGTTTTCTTATTCTGTTTAAGCATTGTAATACTGTCAGAAGCTGAACTTTGTGGGAGGGGAGTCAAGTGAGGAGAGAATGCAAGTAAGAAAGGAAAGAGAGTGAAATCACAAGTTGGTGTTTCCTGTCCTGGCTCTTCGGTTCTTGGGAAGTGGCAGAATCTGGATGTAATGCCTCCATAATTGGGAAAAGGAGCAAAAATCTTCTTATTTAGTCATTGATATTGTGCAGCTTTCGAACTCTGCAGAGTTAAAGATTTCTTACATGTGCATTTTTCATTTCATCACTCAAGTCTTGTTACAGAGGAGATACAGATCAACTCCCGATCTATATGATTTCAAAAACAGCACAGTGACCCTGGGGTAATGATATGGTAGGACATAATTGAACCTTTCTGGGCACTTGTGTGCTATGTCATTTTTCTTATATGTAGTTCTAGAGTGACACCAGATCTATTTAAAAATATATATTTTCATTTGTGAGTATAGTCCCAGCTACTGGGGAGACTGAGGCAGGAGAATCCTTTGAGCCCAAGAGTTCATATCTAGCCTGGGCAACATAGTGAGATCACTGTCTCACAGTGATCTCATATTTTTGTTTTTTGGTAAAGACGAAGTCTCGTTATGTTGCCCAGGCTGGTCTTGAACCCCTGAGCTCAAGTGATCCTCCTGCCTCGGCCTCCCAAAGTGCAGGAATTTACAGGTATGAGCCACCTGGCCTTCTAAAAATTTTTTTAAATAACAGTTTTAAGACATTGTTTATAGTTTGTTGACATTACATTCAGGTCCCCCTTCACGTCTCTTCCCTGTATTCTCAGGTGAAACTTCACTTCTCTCTTAACAGGGAATCCTTAGAACCACAAGAGATCTTAGAGGAGAACATGTGGTCCCAACATCTTAACAAGCTGTGCTAGAAATGGAGTTGGTGGCCTCACTGCTGGCCAGTGTGGAGACCAAGCTGCAGGTGCGGGTTCCTTCTGCTGTACAGCATGCCCTTTGTTGCAGCTTGAAATCTTGTCCTCTGTCCTCACTTTCATCTGCAACTGATTGTCTTCCTAAGAAGGAAAGATCCTTTAGTCAAATGTTTTTCCTGCTCCACTGAGATGTCTAGTATTGTAGTCACCAGTAGTCTTCATTCTGCCAGATCCGGTGATGAGTTTTCTGTCCTCAGCTTATTCCACTCCTCGGCAGCATCTGACACATCTTCTCAACCACTTTCTTCTCTCAGTTGTGAAGGCACGTCCTTCCGGTTTTCCTCCCTGATCAGCAGCTCCTCAGTTTCCTTTGCTGAATGCTTCTCCTCTGCCAGACTTTGGCCTTGGAATACCCAGGGTCCCATTCTTGGCCTATTCTCCTTTCTACCTCAACTCTCCTCTGGAAGATCTCAGCCAGTCTCATTGCTTTGAATACCATCTCTATGCCTCAACTCCTGAATCTGTCTCTCTAGGCTGATCTTTCCCTTGAGATCAAAACTTATAAGCAGCTGGCCTAATGGTACTTCAGTTTTCTACTCGGATATTTAAGATGTCTCAAACTTGCATGTCCTGACTTTTCTGCCCTATTCACCCCAAAACTTCTCCCAGTCTCCTTTGTCTCATTAAACAGCACCACCATCTGTCCACCCTGTTGCTCAAGCCAAAAGTCCAGAAACATCTTGGAGTTTTCTATTTGCCCCATACCCCACATTCAGTTAATCATCAGCAAGGCCTGTCAGTTGTATCAGTGTTCCTGAGTTCCACACTGAAATCCAGCTTTACTACTACTTCAGAACAAACTTCTTCCTGTCTTTCCTGGGCTACGTCACAGCCTCCTAACTGGTTTTCCTGTTTCCACCCTCCCCTTTCTTTGTCCATTATTCACCTAGCAGCAGGGTGATCTTGCACAAATCATTTTCTATCACTCCCTTGTTTATAATTCTTCGGTGGCTTTCCATCATAAACAAAATAAAGGTCCCTACTGCATGGTCCAGCCTCCGTTTGCTTCTGACCTCACATTTATTATTATTATTATTATTATTATTATTATTTTATTTTATCTTATTTTATTTTGAAACAGAGTCTCACTCTATCGCCCAGGCTGGAGTGCAGTGGCATGATCTTGGCTCACTGCAACCTCCGCCTCTCGGGTTCAAGCGATTCTCATGCCTCAGCCTCCCGAGTAGCTGGGACTACAGGCACCCACCACTACACCCAGCTAATTCTTGTATTTTTTGTGGAGATGGGGTTTCACCATGTTGGCTAGGCTCTCTCGAACTCCTGATCTAAGGTGATCCACTTGCCTTGGCCTCCCAAAGTGCTGAGATTACAGGCGTGAGCCTCCATGCCCACCCTGACCTCACATCTTACAGCTGTCTTCATTGGCCATGCACTAGACATCCTTGCCTTGTTTCCTTCAAATATCCCAGCCTCACTTTATTTAGGTTTCATCCTCTTCTTTTAAGTTTTACTCTCTATATATTTTCCTGCACAAATAACCATTTATTTTTGCTTGGTTTTGAATTTGATGTAGTACAACATTGTAGGTAGTCTTCTGCAGCTTAAGCTTAGTTCATTGACTTTCATTGCCAGATAGCTTTTGATTGTGTGAATTTACAGATTTGTCTCCTCCTCTGACAGTGTACACTTGGGTTCTGATGAGAACAGTGCAAATATTGTCTAGTATATAATGAACTTATAATGGGCCAGGCAGTGTTCTCAGTGCTTTTATATATATGGGCACTAAGAGCAACCCTATGAGTCGGTATTATTACAATGCTCATTTTTCAGATGAGGGAGCAGAGGCATAGGAAGATAAGTAACTTACCCTTGTCATCTGGTAATGAGTGAAATTGCTGGATCATGGACTTCACATATGTTTAGTCTCAAAAGATGATGCCTAATAGTTTCTGAAGTGATTGTACCAGTTGATACTCCCACCAGCAGCATATGAGTTCCCATCGTGCCACATGTTCACTCACACCTAGTTTTGCCAATTTTGTGGGTGTAAAATGGTATTTTGATTTCAATTTGCATTTCCCTGATTCCTAATGATTTGCGCATATTTTTGTAATTTATTATCCATTAGTGTTTCCTCTTCCAGAAACACGGAGCGTCTGTTCCTGTCTTTTGCTGACTTTTCCATTGATTTGTCAGTCTTTTTCTTACTGACTTGTAGTTCTCTTCCTTTGTCAGTATTAGGAGTTTCAGTCTTCTCCGAGTTCATGGCTTTGGCTTGTCTTTCTTTTTTTTTTTTTTGAGACAGGGTCTTGCTCTGTCATCCAGTCTGGAGTGCGGTCATAGCTCACTGCAGCCTTGAACTTGAACTGCAAGCCTCAAGTGATCCTCCCACCTCTGCCTCCCAAAGTGCTGGAATTACAGGCATGAAGTACCAGAGCTGCCTTTGGCTTGTCTTTTGAGTCTCTTTTTGGTGTCTCTTGATGAATAGAAATTCCTAATTTTAATATAGTTGGATTTCTCATTGTTTCAATGTCTTATTTCTAGAAATCCACTCTTACCTCAGAGTCATAAAAATAGTGTCCAATATTCTAGAAATTTGCCTTTCATATATAAGTATTCAAGCTACATGAAGATTATTGTTATGTATGGTGTGAGGTGTGGATCCAAATTTCCTTTTTTGCATTTCATAGTTTATTTTTTTCCCCAGTTATTGGAATACTGCCTTTTTCTTACATTGTTTCTGCATGATTGTGGGATTGTTTCTGGGCACTCTACTCCGTTTCATTGATCTTTTTGTTGTTCCTTCACTAATACCATGCCGCCTCAACTACTGTTTCTTTACAATAAATCTAAATCTAGATACCTAATAGCCTAATTTCCCCACCTTGTTTCTTTTCTTCAAGAGTGTGTTGCAGTGGTGTGATCACGGCTCATTGCCACCTCAACTTCCCAGGTTCAAGCGATATTCCCACCTCAGCATCCCAAGTAACTGGGACCACAGGCATATGCCACCAGTATGCCTCTTTTAAAATTTTTTTTGTAGAGATGGAGTCTCGCCATGTTGCCCAGGCTGATACTGAACTCCTGGGCTTAAGTGATCTGTCCACCCTGGACTCCCAAAGTGTTGGGATGACAGGCATGAGCCACTGTGCCTGGCCTGCTCCTTATGAATTTTAGATTTAGCATCTGTGGAAAATCCTGTTGGAATTTTGATCAGTGTTGTATTAATTTCTTACATCAATTTGGAGGAGAATCAAGATATCAATGCTAGAGTGTCTCTTATGCATGAACACGGCATCTCTTTTGTCTTACAATGACATTTGTATACGTACAGTCTATCTTACAAGTCCACGCAGGACTTGCACATCTTACGGAGTAAGACAGCTTAGAGACAGCATAGTGATTTTAGGAGCAAAGGCTTCAGAACCAGGCTGCCTGGGTTTCAGTCCTCACTTAGCTGCTTACAGTGTCATCTTGGGTTTCAATCCTGTTGGTTTCAGTCCTCACCTAGCTGCTTGCAATGTCATCTTGGGTAAGTCAGCCTCTCTGTGCCTCATTTTCCTCATCTGTAAAATAGGGGCTAATGTTTCTACTTCATAGGGGCACATAGTAAATGCTCATTAGTTGGTAGCTGTTGCTATTATTTTGTTTTACCCCTAGGTGTCTTATTTTTTGTTGCTTTTATATATATTTATATGTAAATATATATAAATAGTATATATATTTTAATTACATTTTATATTATTTGTTGCTGGTGTTTAGAAATGCATTTGAGTTTCAGAAATCTAGCAACCTAGTTAATCTCTCATTAATCCTAATAATGAGAATTCTTCTGGATTTCCCAAATGGGCTGTCATAAATCAACTTGCAAATAATGGCTTTTGTTTCTTCCATTTCAAACTTCATATTTTTATGTCTTTTTTGTTCTTTTACTGAGCTGGCTAGGGTCTTTTTTTGCTTTTAGCTGAACAGCCTTTTCAAATAGGTAGAGTCTTGACAACAGTATAACTTTGAATAAAAGTGGGAATGGTGAACACCTTGTCTTATTCCTAGTTTTTAAGAGAACAGTCTAATGTTTCACTATTAAAGTATTTGCTGTAGATTTCTTGTGTGTATCTTATATGTCAAGGAATGTTTTTCTACTCCAAGTTTGCTAAGAGGACTTATGATAAATGGATGTTGAGTTTTACCAAATGCTTGATACAAATCTGTTGAAATAATATTTTATCCTTTAATCTGTTAATGATGAAGATGACATGCATAGGTTTTCTAATGTTAAAGCATCTTTACATTCGTGGAATAAATCTTAACTGGTTCATGCCTTCTTTTTTTTTTTCTTTTTTTTTTGAGACAGAGTCTCGCCATGTCACCTAGGCTGGAATGCAATGGCTCGATCTTGTGGCTCATTGCAACCTCCGCCTCCCAGGTTCAAGGGATTCTCCTACCTCAGCCTCCTGAGTAGCTGGGATTACAGGTGTGCGCCACCACACCTGGCTAATTTCTTTTTTTTTTTTTAATCTTTAGTAGAGATGGGGTTTCACTCACCATATTGGCCAGGCTGGTCTCCAACTCCTGACCTCGTGATCCACCTGCCTCCCAAAGTGCTGGGATTACAGGCGTGAGTCACTGTGCCCAGCTATTTTTTAAATACATTATTTGTTTTGCTAATATTTTGTTTTAAAATTTTTCATTACTGATGATAAAAGAGATTGGTTTATAATTTTCTTTCTTGGGTACTGAGGTTATGTTAATTTTATGAAATGAATTGGAAAGTATTTCCTCCTTTTGATCCTCTGGAAGAATGTATATAAGATTAAAATGATATTTTCTTTGAATGTTTGTTAGAATTTGCCTGTGA
>NW_016818573.1:513247-553931 GCF_001698545.2 Rhinopithecus bieti
TTTTGAGACAGAGTCTCGCTCTGTGGCCCAGGCTGGAATGCAGTGGCTCGATCTCGGCTCACTGCAAGCTCCGCCTCCCGGGTTCTCGCCATGCTCCTGCCTCAGCCTCCTGAGTAGCTGGGACTACAGGCGCCCACCACCTCCTCCAGCTAATTTTTTGTATATTTAGTAGAGACAGGGTTTCACCGTGTTAGCCAGGATGGTCTCGATCTCCTGACCTCGTGATCCGCCGGCCTCAGCCTCCCAAAGTGCTGGGATTACAGGCATGAGCCACCGTGCCTGGCCCTCATCACTGTCTTTAATAGCTGTAGAACCTTTCAGGTTTTCTCTAGCTTCCTTAATAATTTCTGTTACATTGTATGTTTCTAGAAATCTACCTTTTTCATCTAAGTTTCCAGCTTTACTTGGATAAAGTGGTTTGTGGCATAGTCTAATCTTGTAAATCTTTGCTTAATCTGGAGTATGTTCTTTGAAAAACAGTTCTAGGTTTCTAGATTTTATTAGCTTCTTAAGACTAATATATGTTTGCTGTCTATTTTATGAAATTTGCTTTTATCCTGCTTTCTTTTAGATTTTTGGCTTATTTGACTGTCCCTTTATTTTTTACTTCTTAATGGCTGCTTAATTCATTAATTTCAGCGTTTCTTCTTTTCTTATCTAACTATTTAAAGCTGTTGTTTCCTTTTAAAAATAATAAAATAAAGTTTCCCCTAATACCTGCTTTAATGGCATAGCAAAGTTTTGATACGTCATATTTTAGCGTTTGGTTCTGAATATTATCTGATTTATATTATAATTTCTTCTTTGACCCATGAGTTCTTTTCAGGGATGTTTTTATACTTTCAAATGCATTCTCTTTAAAGTTATCTTATTACTGATTTCTAATTTAATTGCATTTTAATGAGAAAAAGTAGTTCTCCTATTACTGATTCTTTGAAATTTATTGGTAAAGGCTGGGTGGGCATAGTAGCTCATGTCTGTAATCCTAGCACTTTGGGAGGCTGAGGCAGTTGGATAGCTTGAGTCAAGGAGTTCAAGACCAGCCTGGGCAAAATGATGAAACCTCATCTCTGAAAAAAAAACAAAAAAAAGAAAAAAAAAGCAGGGTGTGGTGGCATGCACCTTAGTCCTAGCTACTCGGGAGGCAGTGATTGCAGTGAGCTGAGACTGCGCTACTGCACTCCAGCCTGGTTTCAGAACAAAACCCTGTCTCAAAAAAAAAAGGAAATTTGTTGATAACTTACTTTATTCCTAAATACAAGATCAGTTTTTGAAAACATTCTATGTATGTTTGAAAACATTGTGTATTCTGCTGTTGTGGGGTTCCGGCTTCGACCCGTTCATTTGAATATTGGTACTGTTAGCTTTTTTTTCTGTTAAACAATCAATTACTAAGAGAAGTATGTTAAAATATGCCCCTATGATAAGTAAACTTGTCACTACCTTATACTTCTGTCCGTTTTTGTGGTATTTATTTTTAAGCCATTTTATTAAGTTTATATAGGTCTAGAATTAACTTCCTGATGATTCTCTTTCTAGTAATTCTATTTTGTCTAACATTATATATTCCAGCTTTCTTTTGATTATTATTTATCTGGTATAACTTTCTAGTCTTATTCTAGGTGAATTCTTATGAAGAACATATAAGTGAGTTTTGTTTTATAAATCTGATCTATATCTTTTAGGAGTTTAATATATTTATACTTATGGTGGCTATTGATATCCATAGGTGTTTTTTCTGCCATCTTAATTTATGCTTTCTATTTGTTCTTTTTTATGGGGGGCGGGGGTGTCTCTATTTCTGGATGACTCTTTAGCCCTCTTTGTCTCCTTTTGAATTCGTTAACAGTTTTCTCTCATTCCATTTTCTTTTCTTTTTTTTTTTTTTTTTTTTTTTTTTTTGAGACAGAGTCTTGCTCTGTCACCCAGGCTGGAGTGCAGTGGCACGATCTTGGCTCACTGCAAGCTCCACCTCCCGGGTTCACGCTATTCTCCTGCCTCAGCCTCCCGAGTAGCTGGGACTACAGGCGCCCACCACCACGCCTGGCTAATTTTTTGTATTTTTAGTAGAGATGGGGTTTCACCGTATTAGCCAGGATGGTCTCGATCTCCTGACTTTGTGATCCGCCCGCTTCGGCCTCCCAAAGTGCTGGGATTACAGGTATGAGCCACTGCCCCCGGCCTCATTCCATTTTTCTAAACTGCATTCAAAAGACAGACATTCAATTTTTATTTTCTTAGTTTACTCTCAAGCTTTGAATGTGAATACTTAAGAGTTTAAAGTTAGTCAGTTTCCATTCTCTTCTGAGACAATTAAAGGCCCTAAGAAATACTTTAATCCAGTCAGTTCCTCCCACCGTGCTTGCTGTACCATTTAGAGATCATTTTTAATATTTAGATCTGCTTCATTTTTTCCAGAGAATTGAACCAATATAATCTCTAGTTGTTATATTAAATATCAAGTGTTTTACTAAGTATTGAGTAGATATATAGGAATATTTAGTATATATATGATGTAAAGAATCACATTACAACAAACACCGAACAACCTACCACCCTATTTTAAAAAATTGATTCAATTATCAAGAGTTCCTTATATGACGTTTTTTCTCATTCCTTTCCTTTCTTTTCAGAAGTAACTGCTATCCAAAATTCTGTTTTTATCATTCCCTTGAGTGTTTGCCTTCTTGAACAGTATATTGTTAGTGTTGCGTGTTTTGAGCTTCATGTGCATGCAGCCGTACTGGATGTGTACTATTTTCTTATTGTTGCGTATAGCAGTAAATCTGTCCTTTTCACTGTTATGTAGTATTCCATTGTATTACTATATGTGCATGCGTGTGTGATAGACATTTGCAGTGTTAAGCAGTTTTTTGGATTTTTTGCTTTTTCCAAAGAGAGCAGTGCCAAAAAATTCTTGTTCCTGTTTTATGGTGGATTATATCTGTCAATATTTACTGTATTAAAATTGAAATAGAAATGTTTTAACTGTTTACTTAGTAACTCATTTAGAATAACAATTAATAAAATAATAAAATTAAAATAAAAGTGATGTTTTATGAAAAGAACTGTTTTAAAACAAAATATAGTGAGAAGTGTGGTATTATTTTATATTTTTTTCAGATCTCTTTACTGTGTGACTTAATAGAAAATAGCTAAGTTCTCACATCTCTTTTGCATTCAATCTCTTTTATTATTATTTTCTTATTATTATTATACTTTAAGTTCTTTCAGTCTCTTACAGTATCAACAGTAGTGAGAAACCTCATTGTATACTTGAGAGAGAATAGATTGAAATAGGAAATAAAATATATAATTATTTTGAAAATAGCTTTGACTTTGCACATCTTCTGAAAGGGTCTCAGGAACTCCCACGGGTCCCAGACCACACTTAAAGAACCACTGCCCCAAGGTGTGTCCATTCTACCCCCTTTGCTGGTAAGGCCAGACTCCTCCAAAGTGAATGAATGTATTAAGTTGCCCTCCCACTTGCCCACCACCAGCAGTGTTTAATTGTTTTAATCACTCTGATCACATCACTTGATGTTGTCAGATTTATAATTTTCGCCAGTCTGGTAAAAATGAAATACTGTCTCCCTGTGGTTTGATTTGCATTTTCTTTGTTACTAATGAACTTAACGATCATTTTATATTTTATTGACCACTTGCTCTCCTTTTCTGTTAAGTACCTATCCAGTATTTTTCAGCCATAACTCAAGTTTCATTCTACCTTGTAAAGTAATTTAAAATGTTTCTTGTTAAAGTACCCATTCGAGGGTCAAATGGACTGTTCCTAGTTTTATTTGAGCTGTAATTTAAACATTCAGGAAAATGTTTGAGATTAAAAATATTATTTAGACCTCAGGTGATCTGCCCGCCCCAGGCTTCCAAAGCTGGGATTACAGATATGAGGCACCGTGCCAGGCCTAGAGGTTTCCTAGATTTCTTTGGGAGCTATTAACTAGCACTTTTGCAGGGGGAAACTTGTGTAATGTTTGGGTCAATATAACATTCGGTGTTAGCGTATATACCCTTTTTTTTTTTTTTTTTTTTGGCTGGAGTCTCGCTCTGTTGCCCAGGCTGGAGTGCAGTGGCCGGATCTCAGTTCACTGCAAGCTCCGCCTCCCGGGTTTACGCCATTCTCCTGCCTCGGCCTCCCGAGTAGCTGGGACTACAGGCGCCCGCCACCTCGCCCAGCTCGTTTTTTGTATTTTTTTTAGTAGAGACGGGGATTCACCGTGTTAGCCAGGGTGGTCTGGATCTCCTGACCTCGTGATCCGCCCGTCTCAGCCTTCCAAAGTGCTGGGATTACAGGCTTGAGCCACTGCGCCCGGCCCATATATACCCATTCTAATCAGAGGAAATGTATCTTGAATTAAAAGGTTTCTGTTATCTCTTTGGACCTCAGTTTCCATCAGTAAACTGGAAATAATACTTTCAGCTCCAGTATTCTGGGTTCTAATTGACTCTGTTTAATCTTTACTTCAGTTATATAAATGGGCTTGAAATTAACTTGAACCGTAGGTACTTTTTCTTTAAGTGCCCTTTAACAATTAATTGTGGCCCTCTGATTTCTGTTCAGCCTGTTCCTTTTGCTTCCATTGTTTGTTTGTTTATTTTTATTTATTTATTTTGAAACAGAGTCTCCCTCTTTTGCCCAGGCTGGAGTGCAGTGGCATGATCTTGTCTCACTGCAACCTCTGCCTGCCAGGTTCAAGCGATTCTCATGCCTTAGCCTCCCGAGCAGCTGGGATTCACCACCACATCTGGCTAATTTTTGTATTTTTAGTAGAGATGGGGTTTCATCTTGTTGGCTGAACTCCTGACCTCAGGTGATGCACCCATCTCGGCCCAAAGGGCTGGAATTACAGGTGTGAGCCACCAGGCCTGGCCTAATTTTTGTATTTTTTTATAGTAGAGATGGGGTTTCACCATGTTGGCCAGACTGGTCTCAAACTCCTGACCTCATATGATCCTCCTGCCTCAGCCTCCCAGAGTGCTGGGATTACAGGTATGAGCCACTGAGCCCAGCAGATTTTTTATATTTTAATTTGATATTATCTTGGCCGAGCACGAATGTGCCACTGCACTCCAGCCTGGGCAACAGGGAGAAACTTTGTCTCAAAAAAACAAAAAAAAACCAAGATATTATCTTAAGGGTTCCACCAGCTTTTTTGGTTGATTCTCTTGAGATCCAATAATACACAGTCATATATGTACAAATGAGGATTGTATTGTCTCTTTCTTTCAGCTTTTTTTTTTTTTCTTTTTTTTGAGACGAAGCCTCACTCTGTCGCCAGGCTGGAGTGCAGTGGCTGATCTCAGCTCGCTGTAACCTCCCGCTCCCTGGTTCAAGCGATTCTCCTGCCTCAGCTTCCTGAGTAGCTGGGATTACAGGCACACACCACCATGCCTAGCTAATTTTTGTATTTTTAGTACAGACAGGGTTTCACCATGTTGGCCAAGATGGTCTCGATCTCCTGACCTCATGATCCACCTTCCTCGGCCTCCCAAAGTGCAGAGATTACAGGCATGAGCCACCATGCCCAGCCTTATTTTTTTACTTACTTAGTTTTGAGATAGGATGTTGCTCTCTCAACCAGGCTGGACTGCAGTGGTGTGATCATAGTCCACTGCAGCCTTGACTTCCTGGGCTCAAGTGATCCTCCTACCTCAGCCTCCCTAGTAGCGGGGACTACAAGCATGAGCCACCATACTTGACAGATTTTTAAATTTTTGGTAGAAATGTGGTTTCACCATGTTGCCCAGGCTGGTCTCAAACCCCTGGGCTCAAGTGATCCGCCCTCCTTGGCCTCTGAAAGTGCTGAGATTGCAGGTGTGAGCCACCATGCCCAGCCCTTTCAACCGTTATCCCTTTTATTTCTGATTACTTCAGCCAGCTTTCCAGAGTTTTATGTAAGTAACAGAGATAAGCCCTTCCTTATATTGTTCTTGTCTTCAGAAGGAGTGTTCTGGTCTCTTATTGTTAATCCTGATGCTAATTATACACAAATATGTAGACATATTTATGGAAAGTATTTTTAAAACTTATGTTAAGGAAATATTTTTTTCTATTGCTTATTTATTTATTCATTTATTTTTTTAGATAGAGTCTCACTCCATCTCCCAGGCTGGAGCGCAGTGGCAGAATCTCAGCTCACTGCAACCTCCACCTCCCAGGGTTCAAACGATTCTCCTGCCTCAGCCTCCTGAGTAGCTGGGATTACACGTGTCCACCATCACACCTGGCTAAATTTTTGTATTTTCAGTAGAGATGGGATTTCGCCATGTTGTCCAGGCTGGTCTTGAACTGTTGACCTCAGGTGATCCACCTGCCTTGGCTTCCCAAAGTGCTGGGATTATAGGCGTGAGCCACTCGACCTGGCCCTATTGCTCTTTTAAAATTAGTAGTGTATGTTGAATTTTATCAAATGCCTTTTTTAGCATCTAATAAAATAATTATGCTTATTTTTACTTTTGAGCTTATTAATATGATAATGTATTAATAAGTTCCTAATATTTCTTGCCTTAGGAGTCTCCCTTAGATATAATATATTTTTGTTTGATTAGTTCTTGCCCAAGTTGGTTTTGGCTGGATCCTGGATGGTTTTTTGTTTGTTCTTTTTTTCCCCTCACACCCTGGACAGTTTCTGTTTGTTTTTGTTCCTCCCACATACCTGCTTTGCCTCAGTCACTGAGACACATGGACTGATGGGCTTTCATGAATGAAGAACTGGAATTTAAGTGACTAGGATTCGTCAAATGCTGATGACATGTAAGCAAAGTTCTGTTCAGCAAAGTTTAAGGAAGGCACTTCACCTTTTTGAGCACTTCAGATATGCCAGAGTCTATGCTAGGAACTTTTCACATTTGCCAGTTCGCACAGCAATTCTATTTTCTAGATGAGAAAGCTCACATTTAAGTCTCTTCTGCAATACTAAAGGAGCTACTTTGGACCTGAGAATTTTTGTATCTGGTTTTAATAAGCAAAAGTCGCCACCCTACCTTTGAGGCCTGTTTCCCAATCCAGAAAATTATCGTCAAGGAGATTGCAGAGAGAGGTAGAAAATGCCATACATTGTGTTGGTCTGTGCAAGTAAATGGCATTCATAATCCAAAGATAAACACCCTGAGTAACTGAAAATTTTCTTAGAATCTTATGTCCCTCTGCTTTCTGCTTCATAGAAAGCCACATCCTATGGCTATGGAGTAAAATATCCCTAAGAATGTTCCTTGGTTCTGTTTATTGTTTGGGCTTAAGTTTTTTCTCATTCTCTGATATTCTCCCATTTGAGCGATTTCAGGATGAAATTGCCCCATTCAGACATTTTGGGAAAGAAAATTTAGTTGCTTTACTTTTTTTTTTTCTTGAGACAGGGTCTCTTTGTTACCCAGGCTGGAGTATAGCTGCGTGATCATAGCTCACTGCAGTCTCATCTCCCAGGCTCATGTGATCCTCTCACCTTAGCCTCCTGAGTAGCTGGAACTACAGGCCTGTGGGCGCGTGTGGCACCACACTGGGCTAAGGTTTTTTTTAATGTTTTCAGTAGAAACAAGGTCTCACTATATGCTCAGGCTCGTCTTGAATTCGTGAGCTCAAGCCGTCCTCCTGCCTCAGCCCTCCAGAGTTCTGGGATAGGCATGCGGCACCATACCTGATCTAATTGCTTTGCTTTTGAAAAATCTGCTTTAAGCTTACTGCTTTTAAAATAATGTCTTAAGCTGGGTGTGGTTGCTCACACCTGTGATCCCAACATTTCAGGAGGTTGAGGCTGGCAGATAACTTGGACTGGAGTTTGAGTGGTCTGGGCAATATGGTGAAACCTCATCTCTACTAAAAATACGAAAATTATCTGGGTGCGGTGGTGTGCACCTGTGGTCCCAGCTACTTGGGAGGCTGAGGTGGGAGACTCACATGAGCCCAAGAGATGGAAGCCGCAGTGAACTGAGATCATCCCACTGCACTCCAGCCTGGGTGACAGAGTGAGACCCTGTCTCAAAAATGCATAGATAAATAAATAAATAATGCCTTAGCTCATCGTTTCACAATCAAAATTACGCTATTTCATATGAAATAATGGGTTCAGCATCTACATATATTTGGGTAATCTCTTCAGCAGTAAGAATATACTGCTCAGAAATTTACTTGTTGGTGTTGTTGAAGCTTGTTGAGACTTCCACAGGTGCCTATAAAATAGAAATAATTTTAGAAATGTTTTTACTCTCACAAAGGAAAACCTTTTTCATAGTTTTTTTCTATTGGTTTGCTCTTTATGTGAATAAATGCTGTTAAGGGAAGAGGCAGAGCTTATTCTTCCCATCTTCTGATTAAAGAAGTCAAGAGGGGAAAATGCCTTGCTCATATGACACAGCCGTTTCTTGGTAGGACAAAGGAGTAATCCAGGTCACTTGTCTTCTATTCCTTGCATTTATCTACTCTGGTCACAAAGGGACCAGTGCAGGACAGGCAAGCTGCAGAATTGGGGCTTAGCCCAGGAAGGTTCTTTGCTTTGCTCAGCGAAGAATTCAAGAGTGAGCCAGTGGTAGAAGAAAACAGTTTTATTGAGGTGGCAGTGTTACAGCACTGTGACTGCTCTGCAAAGCAGGGATAGACCCCGTCCGTAGGCAGGCTCAAGCGCTGTGACTGCTCTGCCGAGCAGCGATAGACCCTGTGGGCAGCCTCAAGAGCAGCCACTCAGTGGCAGTTCTGCAGTCATATTTATACCCACACTTAATTACATGCAAATTAAGAGGCAGATTATTCAGCATTTTCTAGAAAAGGGGCGGTAACCTCCAGGTTGTTACCATGGAAAGGAGTAGTGACATCTGGGTGTTGCCATGGCAGTGGTAAACTTACATACACTAGTGGGTGTGTCTTATGGAGTGGTGGTGTTGCCTCTTCTCTTTACAGCCAGTCTTCAATCTGGTCCAGAGTAAAGTTCTGCCTCCTACCTCATGACCATCATTTTGAATTGGGGTCTAACTGTTCAGGTTTTTATTTCGTCCAGGTCTTTGTTTCTCTTTTCTTCCCCTTTTTTCTGTTCAAAATGTGACCACTTTGCTGTTTATTGATATCTTACTAGAAGGGTATTAGCTGGGTGGTAGTGGCATGCACCTGTAATCCCAGCTACTTGGGAGACTGAGGCAGGAGAATCACTTGAACCTGAGAGGTGGAGGCTGTGGTGAGCCCAGATCACACCACTGCACTCCAGTCTGGGTGACAGAGTTAGACCCTGTCTCAAAAAAATAAAAGAAAAAAGAAAAAAAAAGGAGATGGGGGGGAAATGGAATATGACCGTTTCTCTCTTAGTGAGCCTCTCAATTTTGCATGAGGATAGTTAGAAACAGCTGTTAAATGCAAGTTGAAGATCATTTGTAGAAATTATTCAAGGCTGTTTCTCCTTTATCCTACAGTCACGTATAAACTAGAATTATTTAGAAGCTTTCAAAAGATTCTTGCCACTATATTTTGTTCTTTTCTGTACCCAGTTATCAAGTAGACCGCCTTATTCTTTCAGACTTAGTCTAATAAGAGCTAAATAATTTCTTGAGAGAATTTGCTTGTGCTCAAGTATGTCCTCACTGAAGCCTTAGCCCAGTTACTCAGTGATCTCCGTTTATGTAATTTAGAACTTAATTATGCACTGTCACGTTTGTTGGTTAATTGTTTGATATACTTAAATCCTCTCAACTAGGTTATGAATTGCTCAAAAGCAGAGATTATGCCCAGTTTTTTCTTTTTCAGCTCCTAGCACAAAGCTAAGTACAGAGAAGACGTACAGTAAAAGGCTGATGGAGATCTTTCTGGGAACACTCTATCAGTGGCACTCTGTCCTTCCTGCTGGTGCCAATGGGAATGTTTTCTACAAGGGCTCACAAGGGCTCGCTTGCCTATGAAGTGGAAGAGAAATGGCTCGAGGTACAGGGAATGAGGGGACAGCCGGGAACTCTCGGCCTAATTAGAATAGCTGTTGCCTCGCTGCTCTTATTGGAAGGAAATTGATCCCAAAGAGAGCCAAAGACAGGCTAAAACAGTGAACTCACAAAAATGTGAAAAGTAAGGGGTGAGAGCAGATCAAGGGACCGAGATTTGGTGTTTTGTTATTGTTTTATTAATGATGGTCTGGGATTTCCAGATGGAGTTTTAAAAGATGGAAATAAATGACCTGTTATTAATATATTTTCAGAATGCCTTTGGAGAGAGGAAGATTATTTCTGAGCTGAGTAACCTGGGATCCTCCTTTAAAAGTCCTTTGGACTCTAATCATCTTTGTAATATTCTGTTTTACTTTAAAGGCAGACTCAACTTCTTAAGAGTTCCAGCACATTGAGCCCCACTTGTCTCATCCACCTTTTCACTGACCTTCCAAAGGTGGACTGGCTGGAGAACCCCAGCTGTCCATTGTATTTGAAGTCCCTTTGAGTAGGGACTCGGCTGGAAGTGTTCTTCTGCCTGATCCCCAGCTGAAAAGGACGGGAGGGGAGTAACAGAGGAGTCTGCAGCCAGCTCCCATATACCCGTGCCGGACCACGGAACCTGACTTCCAGCCCACTGTAGCACAGAGGTAGCTAGAGAGCAGAAAGTAGAGATTTGGCTCTCCTAGAGATCTTGGAGAGAACTTTGTTTCCTTCAGCTTTTGAGATATTTTCCCTTCCCTCATAAGGATGAGACCCAGGGCTTCTTGATAGGGCACTGCCCTTTAAAATGGACTTTGGGAATAATTTGGCCAACTGGTTCTTTTTGAAAGTATTAATATTTGGAGGGTTGTAACTAAAGTCCTAATACCTTGGGAATCTGTTCCTGGTGAACATTACTTAAAGACAGGTACACCTGCATACATAACAGAAAAACCACAAAGTTAAGAAGAGGTTTATTTCTTTCTCACTTAAAAATGAAAAAATCAGCTGGGAGCAGTAGCTTACACCTGTGATTTCAGCACTTTTGGAGGCGGAGGCAGAAGGATCGCTTGAGCCCAGGAGTTACAGACCAGCCTGGGCAACATAATGAGACCCCATTGCTGCAAAAAAAAAAAAAAAAAAAAAAAAATTCTAATTAGTTGGGTGTGGTAGAATGCACCTGTAGTCTCAGCTACTTAGGAGGTTGAGATGGGAGGATTGCTTAAGTCCCAGGAGTTCAAGATTGCAGTGAGCTTTGATCATGGCATTGCACTACAGTCTGGGTGACAGAGCAAGACCCTGTCTCTTAAACCAAAACAAAAAACAACAACAACAAAAAAACACATCTTCTGTGTGGTTTACAGAGGCCTGCATGGGAAGCAGCCCCCACATGGACTCCCTGGCCTTGCTGTTTCTCAGGCAGACCAAGCATGTAGCTAGTTTAAGGCCTATGTACTTCTTCCCCTCAACCTAGAACTTCTCAAGGAGGCCCACCCTGGCCACCTAACTCAGAATTACAACCCTCCCCGCCCTCCTCTGCCTCATGCTCGCAATACCTAGCTCTATTTTCACACAATCTGACCTACTACATAATTTACCTAATTATTATGTTTATTGCTTATTGACTGTGTCCTTTCACTAGAATGTGAACTCAAGGATGGGACATTTTGTCTGCTTTGTTTACTGATGTATCACAAGTGACCAGAACAACATGTGCCTCATTATAAGGCTGATAGATGAGTGACAGAGTAACGTAACAGAGCTGCAGTTCAAACCAGAGTGTATCTGATTCTTCAGCCTTCATTCAGGCCTTTTTTTTTTAAGTCAATATGCAGATTGCATACAGTGGAGTGCATGGGTTTTGGATATAAGGCCTGTGGGTTTCTGCTGGTGTGTAGGCCCCGTGACGTTGCCGTGGGTGTTGTTAGCCAGAGGGCTCCCTCATAGCCCTTCCAATCAGTGCCTCCACCTGTCTCAGTCACTGTACTGGCATCACCACATGTTGGTCTTACCTGTTCTTGAACTTCACGGGGATGGTAAGATGGTCTTTTGGGTCTGGCTCTTCCGGCTCAGTGTAGTGGTTTTGAATCATCCATGTTGTCACATGTATCATAGTTTGGGTCTTTTTTGTATACTACATTTTGTTTGTTCATTCTTCAGTTGGTGGGTGTGTTGTTTCCAGTATAGGACCATTGTGAGTGGAGCTGCTTTAAACATTATTTTTTAATTTTTTATTTAATTTTAAAATTGACCAGTAATAATTGTACATCTTCATGGGGTACATAGAGATGTTTTGATACATACAATGTATGATTAACAGAGCAGGGGAATTAGCATACTTGTCATCTCAAATGCTGCTTGTTTCTTTGTGTTGAGAACATTGGCTATCCTCCTCCTAGCTATCTATAATTAATATTATTAACTGTGGTCATCTTTCTGAACACTAGAGCTTATTCCTCCTATCTAGCTGTAATTTTGTACCCTTTAAGAAATCTCTCCATTTCCCTCCCCTTCCCCTGCTATTTCCAGCCTCTAGTATCATCTGTTCTACTTTTTACTTCTATGAGATTAACTTTTTTAGCTTCCATGTGTGAGTGAGAACATGCAGTGTTTTACTTTCTATTCCCAGCTTATTTCACTTAGCATAATATTCTCAGTTCCATCCATGTTGCTGCAAATGACAGGATCTCACACATTTTTATGGCTGAATAGTACTCCATGGTGTGTGCACACCACATTTTCTTTATCTCTTCCTCTGTTGTCAGACCCCTAGGTTGATTCTGTCTCCTGGCTATTGTGAACGGTGCTGCAGTAAACATGGGGGTCTGCATTGTCTCCCTGATACAATAATTTCCTTTCCTTTGAACAGATTCCCAGTAGTGGGATTGCTGGATCATGTGGTAGTTCCATTTGTAGTTTTTTGAAGGAACCTCCATGCTGTTCTCCATAGTGGCTGCACTAGTTCACGTTCACTAGTTACAACAGTGTAGAAGAGTTGGCTTTTCTCTGTATCCTCTCCAGCATTTGTCATTTTTTGTCATTTTAATAGTAGCCAGCCCAACTGGGGAATATGATACCTCATTGTGGTCTCGATTTGCATTTCCCTGATGATTAGGGATGTTGAATTTTTTTTATATGTTCGTTGGCTATTTGTATGTTTTCTTTTGAGAAATGTTGGTCCAGATCATTTGCAGATTTTTTTAATCGGATTTTTTTTTTTTTTTTTTTTTTTTTTTTTTTTTTTTTTTTTTTTGCTGAGATATTTCAGTTCTTTATATATTGTAGATATTAATTGCCCATCAGATGAGTAGTTTGCAAATATTTTATCTTATTCTTTTCACTCTGTAGATTGTTTCCTTTGCTGTGCAGAAGCTTTGAGCATTCTTGTACCTGTCTTTTTGTGGTGTGCCTTCCTTTCTCTTGGGTTCCCTTGGGAGCTGGGTATAGGAGTAGACACACACACACACACACACACACACGTATAAAAAATCTAATCAACTACCAAATGGTTTTTTCGAGTAACTGTACCATTTTCCACTGTCCCCAGCCATGTGTATAAGTTCCGGTTACCCTACATCTTCACCAGCACTTGGAATTATCAGCCTTTATAATTTTGCTGTAAAATTATTTTCTGCTGTAGAAAAACAAAGCAGAAGTGTCATCAGGGAAGGACTCTTCCCTTTGGGCCTTGGATCCTACATTTTCACTGCATGAGAAGCACCCACCAGGGAAACATAGGGGTAGCAAGAAACCTGGGGTGGGCAGCTAACTAACTCAGCTTCCTAATCACTGAGACTACTTCTTACAATGTCTTGCCAGACACAGTCAGTGTGAGTCATCCTCACAACTGTATCTGGGAGTCTTTGCATCAAATGTGTGCAAATCCGGGTTTATGGAGAAATTTATCTTATTTCCTTAGTATTCTCTGTTATATTAAGATATATGTTTAAAACGTTCACTTATAATTAAAATAATTTCTTCTAATTTGCTAATAAAATGCTTTATACCAACTTAAATTGGTCCCTGGACTGTGATAGGCCTGTGTGCATCATGTCTTGACTACTCCTGTGTGACCTAGGGACGTTTTCTTAACTCTTCCAGCATCTGTATCTGTAAAATAGGTATAATACCCACCTCTTAGCATTACTGTGAAACTTAAAAGAGATAATGAAATGCATATCAGGCAACTAGTACGTGATAGATGCTGAATGAGGGATAGGCATTTTCTTGTACTTTGAAGAGTTAGAATACATTTGAGTCCCTAAGTCCCCTTGAGTCATGCCATTGAAAACAAACAAAAACATCATGTTGAACTGATTGCCACAGGTTTCAAAATCTGTGTGCTGTGTTACATTTCTGTGAAAACATGGAACATATCCAGTCTTGCTGTTGCTTTACCTAAGGTACTAAATCTTTCTTGGCCATCTTGTTAACATAAGGTGCCGTGGCATAAAGGTCTGTCTTGTCTCTTTATTCAACAAATATTTATTGGTCTGTTATGTTTTTTCCTCCTAACATAATTCTGCCGTGTTATCCTATGAGGTATTTATGTAAGAGCCTTCTGAGGCATAATAGAGCAGTGGTACAGAGCGTAACGTGATTGTTTGCCTTTCCCGCTGGACTGTGTAGCCCACATCCTTCTACAACTCCAACAACTGGTTCAGTACCAGGCGCAGAGCGAATGTTCTCTAAATGTGGGCAGTGTTGAATGAGTGAAGAATCTTAAGCAGAGAAGAAACACATGTCCTTGACCGACTCCTGTGAGACTTTTATCTTGCAGTGAGTTTATTCAGCAGCCACAAATCAATTTGAAGGTGGAAAATGTTTGCTTTGAAAACAAGGAAAAACCTAACCCATCAGAAGCGTTCATGATTAGCAGTCTGCAAAAGTTGATCATACACATTGAATTATTCTCGTCATACCCAACTAAAACAGAGCCGAGAAACTAGGGGAAAGGCACTCAGGGCATTGAAATGGTATTCTCTGCAAACCTGGCTGCTGAAACTGCCTGCTATAACCTGAAACCCGTTTTATCTGATGTCTACTGTGAGGATGTGCTGCAACTCTAAGACTAGTTTTGCCTACCACTGTCGCTCACCTGTCAGAGCTTGCCAATTTCCCAAAACCTTACTTGTGCCGATGAACTTTCTCGAAGAGCAATAGTAACATTTCTCTTTTTTATAAAACATCTAAGCTTCTCTTTGTTCTTTGGACATACCGAAGACTACCTGATCTACAGGTATGCCCCCAGTTGCAGCAGTTTTTTTCTCCTCAAATAAAACATTTGAATTTCAGAGATTTGTTTCTATTGTATTTGATTTTGGCAAGCCTCAGATGAGGATGAACGTTGGGCATATTCAGTCTTTTCCATTTGCTCATCCCAGTCATGTCCCATTTCGTTTTGAGCCATCATTTTGTGCCTTGATGAAGGCACAAAATTCAGTTAAACAATGTACATAGTTAACTACATTTGTTTGTTTGTTTTTGTTTTTGAGATGGAGTCTCCCTCTGTCACCCAGGTTGGAGTGCAATGGCGCAGTCTCGGCTCACTGCAGCCTCCACCTCCTGGGTTCAAGCGATTCTCCTGCCTCAGCCTCCCACATTTCTTTTTATTTTTAAGAGACTGGGATCTTTCTATGTTGCCTGGGCTCAAGCAGTCCTCCCACCTCAGCCTCCTGAGTAGCTGGGACTGCAGGAGTTAACTACATTTCTGAATAGCCATTTGTGAACTGTAGTAATCCCTTTGGCATCAGTAGAACTAGAGTTCCCTGTGGGACAGCACATCTCTGCGCTGAAGGGAAGGGAGAAGCAGGCAGTGCTGTGGGCAGTCATTGATGGGGGCATTTTGGAGGAGAGAGCGTGAACCCAGAGGGCTCCAGAGCAATAGATATCAGGAGAGTATTTTAGGAGATCAGAGTTGCAGGCGCCCAGGTCACAGGCTGAGGAGGCAGCGACGTGATGGGGGAAGGGCCAGGCCGTGGGATGAGGGGTGGTTCACTTCCTACTGCTGCTGTGATGAGTGGCCACAAACTTAGTGACTTCACACAACACACATTTATTATCTTGCAGTTCTGCAGGTCAGAAGTCCAAAATAGGTTTCGCTGGGCTACACGGAAGGTGTGGGCAGGGCTGTGCTCCTTCTGGAGGCTGCAGGGAGGGACTGTTTTCTTGCCTTTTCCTGCTTCTTGAGGCTGCATATTCCTTGGCTCCTGACCCCTCCTTCCATCTTCAAGGCCAGCAGCCACATCTCCAGCCCTGCTTCCTCCTCTGACTCTGCCCTTCTTGGCCCCCTCTTTTAAAGGCTCTTGTGATTATATTGGACCCACCCAGATAATCGAGAATAATCTCCCCATCTCAGGAGCCTTAACTTAATCACATCTGCACAGTCCCTTTTGCCATGGGACTTTGCCAAGGTACCATATTTGCAGGTTCCAGGGATTGGGAGATGACATCTGGGTGGTGGGGGTTGGGTATTCGGTCCACCACAAGGAGATTAGAGTTAGAATCCAGCTCTATCACTTACTAGCTAAGTGAATTTGGGCAGGTCACTACTCCACTTGAAATATTTTCTGTTGCCTGCGTAGAACAGTGAGCCCCCAACACACATCCACACAGTCCTATTTTTGAGGTCTAGGTGAAATAATATAGACGAAGAGACCTGGTAAGTTTTCATACATTGTATTTGATTTTGATTCTAGCTTAAAGCAAAGAAAGATTTATTTTTTTTCTTTGTGTTAGTCAGCAGGTCTTTGAAAGTACTTGGGTGACTGGGCGTGGTGGCTCATGCCTGTAATCCTAGCACTTTGCAAGGCCAAGGCAGGCGGATCACCTGAGGTCAGGAGTTTGAGACCAGCCTGGCCAACATGGTGAAACCCGTCTCTACTAAAAATACAAAAATTAGCCGGGCATGATGGCGGCCGCCTGTAATCCCAGCTACCCAGGAGGCTGTGGCAGCAGAATTGCTGAAACCCAGGCGGCGGAGGTTGCAGTGAGCCAAGATCATGCCACTGAACTACAGCCTGGGCGACAGAGAGACACTGTCTCAAAAAAAAAAAAAAAAAAACAAAAAAAAAAAAAAAAAAGAACTTGGGTGAGGTTAATTCAAAACCAGAATTTAGTTCTGTTGACCTGGATTTGTCCTCCTTTAAAAAAAACAAATGAATTATATGAATTTCTTCACATACTTTTGTTAATCTGATTTTAACTAGAAACCATTAGGCCGGGCGCGGTGGCTCAAGCCTGTAATCCCAGCACTTTGGGAGGCCGAGACGGGCGGATCACGAGGTCAGGAGATCGAGACCATCCTGGCTAACACTGTGAAACCCCGTCTCTACTAAAAAATACAAAACTAGCCGGGCGAGGTGGCGGGCGCCTGTAGTCCCAGCTACTCGGGAGGCTGAGGCAGGAGAATGGCGTAAACCCAGGAGGCGGAGCTTGCAGTGAGCTGAGATCCGGCCACTGCACTCCAGCCTGGGCGACAGAGCGAGACTCTGTCTCAAAAAAAAAAAAAAAAAAAAAAAGAAACCGTTTTAGGAAACTTAATGTAACAAATATTTGCTGAGCAACTATACTGTGCCCAGCATTTGGGCAGATGCTGGGGGGAGAGCGGTGGAGGGGCAAGCCTGCTGCCTGCCCACCGGAAGTTACACTCCAGTGGCAGGATAGGAGTTGTGCTGGGGACACATCAGAGACTTTGCAAGGCATAGGGGGAAGTTCTCCTGGCAAAAATGCATAACCCAAGGCTGAAGAGGCATTAGCTGGCAGGCTGGTGCCAACAGAAGGAACAGCAACCTCCAAAGGCCTCAAGGCGAGAGGGTGGCACTGCCAGGGAGCCAAAGGAAAGTTAGTGTGGCTGGAGCAGAGGGAGGGCAGTGGAGACGCAAGATAGGGGCCTGAGCAGGGCCTAGAGGGCCTCAGCACAGAGGAAAAAAGAGGCATGAAATCCAGTCGGATTCTCTGGACTTGTCATGACTCTGGTCAGCAACATCCCTCATGTGTCCCGTTCCCCAGAACCTCTCCCAGGGGAAGAATGTTTGAGGACTTTGACCACCCGGGCAGCCACAGAAAGGCAGCGTCCAGAGTCTCCCTCCCACTCCTGCTGGAAATCCAGGGTGGCCCTGCTGTAGTAAGGCCAAGGTCAAGTCAGAGCAGAGTTACTGAGACTTCACAGTGAGGGACAATCCTGTCACTTTTGAGTTGCAGGGAATTTCTTGATTTGTGGCACTGAAGATGTTCTGCATATTTGGAGCAAAATGCAGCTGAAGTAGAATTTGTGACCATTTAACCATTTCCTGCCAAATGGTGTATGTTTTGTTTGTGTGGATTATCTTCTCTTGCTAAAGATTTACATCTGTACATCTGTCAGGTGTGATCAGGTGGAAAGTAGAAGAGGAACTGTGTGATTCTCCTCCCTTGGTCTCCTCTTCCCCCTCAGAAGTGGCTCCAACATACTAGGCATGGAAAATGTGTTGCCTTTGGCTTGAGATAAATGACATCCATGGAAGTTCACACAATAATGTACCTTTTGACACTTACTTTTAGAAGCTGGGCATGGTGGCATGTGCCTGTGGTCCTGGCTACTCAGGAGGCCAAGATGGGGAGGATCCTTGGGCCCAAGGATCCAGTCTGGGCAACATAGTGAGACCCATCTCTTAAAAGTATAAACATTAAGTAAGAGGGGATACTCTTTCACTGAGACAGGGGACCCCTGGGACTGAGGACAGTGTTCTCACATTCTTACTTCAGGTAAGGCAGGTTGCCTAACCAGTTGTTCATCACTTTTCTCATAAGTTCCTTGCATATGACAGTATCTTCCTTCCCTGTTTTTCTAGGCTGTTCAGCTTGACTCTGAAGAAACTCGTCATGCTAAAAGAAATGGACAAAGATCTTAACTCAGTGGTCATTGCTGTGAAGCTGCAGGTGAGTGGGGCAGGACTGTTGGTTCAGGGCCCAGGGAAGCTGGATAACCATTTGCCCACTGCTGGGGGTTCAGAAACACCCCTGGGACCACCTCTGGCTTCCTCCTCTCAGCACAGCAAGGTGCACAGTGGAAAGATGACAGAGCTCATGGGACCTTCTGAGCCCAGCTCTGCCTCTTGGTTAAGGCACTCAGTTTCTTCAAACCTTTCTTTGTCTGAAGAACAGAAATGGTTTTTCCTACACATACTATGAGGAACAAGTGATCCTAAAGTGTTTATTATAAACTACTCAGAAATTACTAGGCTGGCTAGCGTTGGTTTCAGTCTTAGTCCCAGGATTGCTAGATCGAGGTAGATGCTCGGCTGTGGGAAGCACTTCAGAGGTTTCTTTTTTTTTTTTTTTTTTGAGATGGAGTCTTGCCCTGTCTGTCACCCAGGCTGAGTGCAGTGGCGCGATCTCAGCTCACTGCAAGCTCTGCCTCCTGGGTTCATGCTGTTCTCCTGCCTCTCAGCCTCCCAAGTAGCTGGGATTACAGGTGCCTGCCACCATGCCTGGCTAATTTTTTGTATTTTTGGTAGATACAGGGTTTCACCGTGTTAGCCAGGCTGGTCTCTATCTCCTGACCTCGTGATTCACCCACCTCAGCCTCCCAACATGCTGGGATTATAGGCGTGAGCCACCGTGCCCAGCCTGCACTTCGGAGGCTTTCTATAGAGTGGAAGAAACTTACAGATTGTTATTTCAGACTGGGCAATTTAAAGTTTACTGGGATATTTTATCTTCTATATAAATCCCACGTATAACTCCTTACATTTAGTATTTTCAAGGGACCCAAAACATTTCACAAACATTTGTGCTCTTAAGTATTCCTGAATTTAAGGAAAGGAGAAGGGAAAAGCTGAATTATAGAAGGGCTCAGGAATTTACCTGTTGCCAGCTAATTACCAAACGGCAGAACTGGGACCAGAAACTAAAGAGTGGGTAATTTGCCGGGCGCGGTGGCTCAAGCCTGTAATCCCAGCACTTTGGGAGGCCGAGACGGGCGGATCACGAGGTCAGGAGATCGAGACCATCCTGGCTAACACGGTGAAACCCCGTCTCTACTAAAATACAAAACTAGCCGGGCGAGGTGGCGGGCGCCTGTAGTCCCAGCTACTCAGGAGGCTGAGGCAGGAGAATGGCGTAAATCCGGGAGGCAGAGCTTGCAGTGAGCTTAGATCCGGCCACTGCACTCCAGCCTGGGTGACAGAGCGAGACTCCGCCTCAAAAAAAAAAAAAAAAAAAAAAAAAAAGAGTGGGTAATTTGTGTGCTCATTAAATCCCATTACCAGACCTCCCTTAACTGATTAATCCCTTCTGCTGATGACTCCCTGGAGTAGAGAGAGATTCTGTGGTGCCTCTGGAGTCACTAAATAATGACTGGAGTCTTCAGCTTAAGGATGGTGTATTTACTGAATTCTTATTCATTGAAAAATAGCAAACTGTGATAACTCCCTACTAACCAGAATATTTTATTAGCTAGTTCACCTACTATGCTGCAATTTATTGTACTATATCACCTTCATTAAAATCCACTTCTATATCACTGTCAGTGTGTGAATCATACATTGAGGTGCCTGGGCCTCTTTCTGGGATAAATACATTAGTCCCAAATACGTAATTTAGTCCTCAAAACTTAAAATGTTGAGCCGGGCGTGGTGGCTCATGCCTGTAATCCCAGCACTTTGGGAGGCTAAGGCGGTGGACCACCCAAGGTCAGGAGTTCGAGACCAGCCCAGCCAACATGGTGAAACCCCGTCTCTACCAAAAATACAAAAATTAGCCAGGCGTGCCTGTAGTCCCAGCTACTCAGGAGGCTGGAGCAGGAGAATTGCTTGAGCCTTTGAGAGAGAGGTTGCAGTGAGCTGAGATCGTGCCACTGCATTCCAGCGTGAGTGACAGAGTAAGACTCCATCTCAAAACAACAACAACAAAAACTTAAAATGTTTTAATTACTCATGAATTCCTGTGTGTCCCACCTTATATTCTAATTCCCTGTTCATTTTATGAATAACTCCTTCCAAATCTATGAAGTGTTCCCAGACACTGTTTGTTGGGAAAGTGACTATGGGACAGCGATGTGAACTGTTAGTGTCTTGTCCTCCTCTCCTGATTTTGGTCCCCATTTCTAGGTCACAGGCAGTGTTCCCATTTTCAGGAATTGCTTCCTTTGCTAAAGAATGTTGCTGTTCTGTGCCGACACCATTGGGGTGGTTTTGAAAGTTCCCTACTGAGTTTGCCATCCTGCAGCTAAATGCTTTTGCCAAAGAAATAATTTATTTCCTGATTAAATATTTAACATTCTATAATTCTAAATTATACCAAAACTACAAATATTTTGAATTTTTAAATTGTTCTCCTTCCAAGCAGCTGAAAGTAATTACAGATGTCACCACATTCATTTATTCAGTCACTTATGTATGCATTCATATAATAAATACTTATTGAGCATCCATTATGTGCCAAACATTGTTCTAGGCACAGGGGATACAGCAGTGATCAAAACAGACAAAAATCCCTGCCTTTAAGAAGCACTGAGCAGTGATTCCCCAAAGGAGATCTGCAGACCCTGAGGTCTCTAAGACACTTTCAGAGGGTACAGGAGGCTACAACTATTTTCATGATAATACTGTGGCATTATTTGCCTTTTTCAGCATGCTGACTTTTGCACTGAAAGTACAAAAGCAACAGTGGATAAAGCTGCTGGTGCCTCAGCACAAATGCACCCAATGTCCCAGGAGTCATCGTGTTGTTTACCATCTCATGAGTGAAATAAGAAGATAAAAGGGCTGGGCACGGTGGCACACCCCTGTGGTCCCAGCTACTTGAGAGGCCGGGGCAGGAGGGTCACTTGAGCCTAGGAGCTGGCTGGAATGAGCTGTTTGTGCCAGTGCACTCCAGCCTGGGTGACAGAGCGAGACTCCGACTCAAAAAAAGGGAGAGAAAGCCAGTTTTGCTTAAGAATGTTCTTAAGAAAGCAGTAAAACTTGTTAATTTGTTACATCTCAACCTTGAGTCTGCATCTTTCTCATACTGCGTGTGATGAGATGGGAAGTATACACTGAGCACTTCTGCCTCGCAGCAAAGTACGATGTCTGTCTCTAAGACTAGTGCCTGTGTGAGGTAGAGCTACTGAGCTGTGAACTACAGTAGCTGCTTTTTTTCATGAACACCATTTTTACTTCGAAGAGGGACTTATAGACAAACAGGTTATTTAGACTTAGGTGTTTGGAAAGTGTTTTCTTAAAAATGAGCAGAGTTACCCTATCAATTCAAGGAAAACAACTTAGTATTGGTTGCCAATGATAAATAAAATTCCTTTTTTTTTTTTTTTTTTTTGAGACAGAGTCTTGCCCTGTTGTTCAGTGGCGTGATCTTGGCTCACTGCAATCTCCATCTCCTGGGTTCAAGCGATTCTCCTGCATCAGCCTCCCGAGTAGCTGGGACTACAGGCGCCCACCACCACGCCCAGCTAATTTGTGTATTTTTGGTAGAGATGGGGTTTCACCATGTTGGCCAGGTTGATATCGAACCCGGGACCTCAGGTAATCTGCCCACCTTGGCCTCCCAAAGTGCTGGGATTACAGGCATGAGCTACCACATCTGGCCAAAATTTGAGCTTTTAAGTGAAAATTAGAATTTTGGAAAACTTGTTTCTGTCACAGAAAGCTTAAAAGCTTCCCAGTTCTTAAAGGCTTTTCTGAAGAAATCAGAAGTGATATAAGTCGTATTTAAAGATTCTTGAGTTTTTTATATTGTATATATATATAACATTTGAATATTTTCTAAATGACTAATGCATGAGGTTACAAAATCATGCTGGATAAAAGATCCTTTCAAAGAACAAAATAGACCAGTGGATTAGGTTTTTAACTTTCCATTTTAAAATAATTTTAAATATACCCAAGAGATGCAGGGATAGTCTAAAGAGTTCCTGTATACCCATCCAGCTTCTCCCAATGTTAACGTCTCTCTTAACCGTGGTACATTTATCAAAACTAAGAAATTATCATTGGTATAATACTATTAATTAAATTAGACTTCAGATTTCCTAGTGTTTTCATTAATGTTCTTTTTCTATTAATTGGATTTTAACATACAAGAGTACGAAAGTCTTATTGATATTATTTAAAATTCTACTTTGGAAAAAAAATTTTTACTTTGCAACTAATCTTTAAGAAACTACCACTTAGAGAGTTAATGGTATAGTATCAAAGGAAAATAGTCCATAACTGGCTGGTCACGATGGCGCATACCTGTAATCCCAGCACTTTGGGAGGCCAAGGTGAGAGGATTGCTCAAGCCCAGGAGTTCAAGACCATCCTGGGCAACACAGCAAGACTCCATCTTTACCAAAAGTAAAAACTAGGCCGGGCGCGTTGGCTTAAGCCTGTAATACTAGCACTTTGGGAGGCTGAGGCGGGCGGATCACGAGGTCAGGAGATCGAGACCATCCTGGCTAACACGGTGAAACCCCGTCTCTACTGAAAAATACAAAAAACTAGCCAGGTGTGGTGGCGGGCGCCTGTAGTCCCAGCTACTCAGGAGGCTGAGGCAGGAGAATGGTGTGAAGCCGGGAGGCGGAGCTTGCAGTGATCTGAGATCCAGCCACTGCACTCCAGCCCGGGCGACAGAGCAAGACTCCGTCTCCAAAAAAAAAAAGTAAAAACTGTCTGGGCATGGTGGCGTATGCCTGCAGTCCCAGCTATTTGGGAGGCTGAGGCAGGAGGATTGCCTAAGCCCAGGAGTTCAAGTTTACCATGAGTTATGATCACACCACTGCACTCCACCCTGGGCAACAGAACGAGACCTTGTCTCTAAAAATAAAAAATAAAAATAAATAAAAAATTCCACAGTTGTCTAGAAAGGCTGTTAAAATGCTCCTCTTTTTTCCAGCTATAGATCACTTTGAGTCTGGATTTTCTGCATATACTCAACCAAACTAGTTTTGCAACACATTGAGTACAAAAATAGGAATGAGAATCTAGTTGTTTTCTATTAAGTCATTCATTGAAAAGATTTACAGAAATGTAAAACTATACCATCTCCCTCATACACTGCTGTTGGGAATGTAAAATAATGCAGCCACTGTGTTGTTTTGTTTTACTTTTGTTTTTATTTTAGGAACAAGGTCTTGCTGTGTTGCCCAGGCTGATCTCAAACTCCTGGCCTCAAGCAATCCTCCCGCCTCGACCTCCCAGTGCTGGGATTATAGGCTTGTGCCACCATGCCTGGTTCTCAAAAGAGTAAAGATAGAGTAACCATATCAGAGTAACCATATGACTTAGCAATTCTACTCCTAGGTATGGCCCCAAGAGAAATGAAAACACAAAAAATCTAACATGCAAATGTTCATAACAGAATTATTCACAAGCTATAAAGTAGAAGCAATCCAAGTCCATCAGCTGATCAATGGATAAATAAAATGTGGTCTAGTCATATAGCTTCGGAATACTATTTGGCAGTAAAAAAGAATGAAGTATATCCATGCTCCAGATGGATGAACCTTGAAAACATGATGCTAAGTCAAAGAAGCAAGACACAAAAGGCCACATATTGTATGATTCCATTTATATGAAATAGGCAAATCCTTAGGGTCAGAAAGTAGATTGTAGTTGCCAGGGGTTAGGGTGGGAGATGGGCAGACTGGGGAGGGTGATAATTAAAGAATATGAGGTTTCCTTGTTGAATGATGAGAATGTTCTGGCACTGACTGTGGTGATGGTTGCACAGCTCTAAACATACTGAAAGCCATTGAACTGTACACTTTAAAGGGGTGAATTATATGGTGTTTGAATTATATCCCAGTAAAGCTATGATTTTTAAAAAAAACTGTCTTCTCACTAAATTATTTTGTTTTGGGAACATATTTTCATTTTAAAACTTTGCATGTAAACACATAATAGGTTTATTGTTAATTTTAAATGGATTAATAAATACTTTAAAATATCTGTTTTGATTCATAATGTGGTGACTATTGATAGATAAACCTACATAAACAAAATATTAATAGATACATCTACATATACAAAAGCTATTTGGGATTCTTTCTAAGTGTAAAAAGGGCCAGGCGCAGTAGCTCATGCCTGTAATCCCAGCACTTCAGGAGGCTGAGGTGGGCAAATCACAAGGTCAGGAGATCGAGACCATCCTGGCTAACATGGTGAAACCCTGTCTCTACTAAAAATACAAAAAATTAGCTGGGCATGGTGGCGGGCGCCTGTAGTCCCAGCTACTTGGGAGGCTGAGGCAGGAGAATGGCATGAACCCAGGAGGCGGAGCTTGCAGTGAGCAGAGATCGTACCACTGCACTCCAGCCTGGGTGACAGAGCGAGACTGCGTCTCAAAAAAAATAGTGTAAAAGGTCCTGAGGCCAAAAATTTGAGAATTATTATAGTAAAAGGAAAGAAACAATAAACAAACGAGAAAATTATATGTAGGCATTCCTTAAAAATTTTGTTTTATTTTATGAGATGAAGTTTCACTCTTGTTGCCCAGGCTGGAGTGCAATGGCGTGATCACAGCTCACTGTACCCTCCGCCTCCCGGGTTCAAATGATTCACCTGCCTCAGCCTCCCAGGTTGCTGGGATTACAGGCGTGCACCACCACACCTCACTAATTTTTGGATTTTTAGTAGGCATGGGGTTTCACCATGTTGGTCAGGCTGGTCTCAAACTCCTGACCTCAAGTGATCCACCCACCTTGGCCTCCCAAAGCGCTGGAATTACAGGTATGAACCACCGTATCCAGCTACATTCCTTAAAATCTAATCCATTCCTAAAAATATGTTGGATGGCAGAAGCCTATATCTTATTATTTAAATGGGAAAAATAAATACAAAATATCACAACACTGTAATTGTGGTGTGTAAATTACTCATATTTTGAGTAGGAAGACTAAAAGATGAGCCTATCAAAAATAGTAACTATGTGCCAGGTGCAGTGGTTCATGCCTATAATCCCAGCTCTTTGGAAGGCTGAGGCAGCTGGGTCACCTGAGGTCAGGAGTTCGAGACCAGCCTGGCCAACATAGTGAAACCCTGTCTCTACAAAAAATACAACATTAGCCAGGCATGGTGGCACATGCCTGTAATCCCAGCTACTCAGGAGGCTGAGGCAAGAGAATCGCTTGAACCCATGAGGCAGAGGTTGCAGTGAGCCAAGATGGCACCACTGCACTCCAGCCTTGGCAACAGAGCAAGACTCCATCTCAAAAAAAAAAAAAAAAAAAAAAAAAAAAAAAGAGGGAGGTGGGATGAAGTTGAAGTGTAGAGTTTTATTGGTTTTCTCTTTGCTTCTTTGTTTTTTGTTTTGCAATCAGAGTTAAGTTACCATTCAGTTTTTAATAATGGGTTGTAAGATGTTATTTGCAAGCCTCATGGTAACTGCAAATCAAAAAACCCTGTAACAGATACACAAAAAACAAAAAAAATAAAAAGCAAGAAATTAAAACATACCATCCGAGAAAATCACTTTCACAAAAAGAAAGACAAGAAGGAAAGAAGGAAGGAAGACCACAAAACGAGAAAACAAATAACAAAATGGCAATAGTAAGTCCTTATCAATAATAACATTGAATATAAATGGACAAAATTCTGCAATCAAAAGACGTGGAGTAGTTGAATGCGTTAGAAAACAAGATCCAGCTGGGCATGGTGGCTCATGCCTGTAATCCCAGCACTTTGGGAGGCCAAGGTGGGCAAATCACAAGGTCAGCATTTGAAGACCAGCCTGGCCAACACAGTGAAACCCCATCTGTACTAAAAATACAAAAAATCAGCTGGATGTGGTGGTGCACGCCTGTAATCCCAGCTACTCGGGAGGCTGAGGCAGGAGAATTGCTCGAATCTGGGAGGCAGAGGTTGCAGTGAACCCAGATTACACCACTGCACTCCAACCCAGGCAACAGTGCAAGACTCTGTCTCAAAAAAACAAAACAAAAGAAGACCCAGCCAGGCACAGTGGCTCATGCCTATAATTCCAGCACTTTGGGAGGCTGAGGCGAAAGTATTGCTTTGAGCCCAGGGGTTTGAGACCAGCTTGGGCAACATAGTGGAACCCTGTGTCTACAAAGAATTTGAAAAATTAGCTGGGTGTAGTGGTAGACCTACTCAGGAGTCTGAGGTAGGAGGATCACTTGAGCTCAGGAGGTTAAGGCTAAAATGAGCTATGATTGTGCCAGTGCACTCCACCTTGGGCAGCAGAGTGAGATGCTGTCTCAGAAAAACAAAAACAAAACATGACCCAAACATCTGTTGCCTACAAGAAACACATTTGACCTGTAAAGACACATAGAGACTAAAATAAAGGGTTGGAAAATATGCTCTATGCAAATAGAAACCAAAAAAAAAAAAAAAAAAAGAGTAGGCATAGCTATACTTACATCAGACAAAATAGATTTCAAGACAAAAATTGTAAAAATTGACAAGGTTGTTATGTAACGATAAAGGGGTCAACTCAGCAAGAGGATATAACAATTGTAAATATATATACACCTAACACTGGAGCACCCAGATATATAAATCAAATATTATTAGAGCTAAAGAGAGTGTTAGACTCTAGTACAACAATAGCTAGAGACTTTAACACCCCACTTTCAGCATTGGACAGATTATCCAGACAAAATAAACTAAGAAACATCACACTTAACTGCTCTGTAGACCAAATGGACCTAATAGATATTTACAGAACATTTCTTCCAATGGCTGCAGAATACACTTTTTTTTTTCCTTAGCACATGGATCATTCTTAAGGATAGTCCATATGTTAGGTCACAAAACAAGTCTTAAAACATTCAAAAAAAAAAGTTGAGGCCAGGCATGGTGACTCACGCCTGTAATCCCAGCACTTTGGGAGGCCAAGGTGGGTGGATCACGAGGTCAAGAGATCAAGATCATCCTGGCCAACATGGTGACACCCCATCTCTCCTAAAAATACAAAAATTAGCTGAGCGTGGTGGCAGGCGCCTGTAGTCACAGCTACTCAGGAGGCTGAGGCAGGAGAATTGCTTGAATCCTGGAGGTGGATGTTGCAGTGAGCGGAGATTGTGCCACTGTACTCCAGCCTGGGCAACAGAGCGAGATTCTGTCTCAAAAAAAAAAAAGTTGAAATAATATCAAGCATCTTCCCTGACCATAATGGAATAAAACTAGAAATCAATAACAAGGAATTTTGAAAGCAATACACACACATGGAATTAAACCATATGCTCCTAAATGACCAGTGGGTCAATGAATAAATTAAGAAGGAAACTGAAATTTTCTTGAAACAAATGATAATGGAAACATAACATATCAAAACCTATGGGATACATCAAAAGCAGTACCAAGGGGGAAGTTCATAACTATAAAGTGCCTACATCAAAAAAGAAGAAAAACTTCAGATAACCTAATGATGCTTCTTAAAGAACTAGAAAAACAAGAGCAAACCAAACCCCAAATTAGTAGAAGAAAAGAAATAATGAACATCATAGCAGAAATAAATAAATTTGAAAAAAAAAATCAACAACTTTTGGGTTTTCGTGTGTGTTTTGTTTTGTTTTGTTTTTGAGATGGAGTCTTGCTGTGTCACCCATGCTGGAGTACAGTGGTGCAATGTCAGCTCATTGCAACCTCTGCCTCCCAGGTTCAAGTGATTCTCCTGCCTCAGCCTCCCGAGTAATTGGGATTACAGGTGTGCACCACCATGACGGCTAATTATTGTATTTTTAGTAGAGACAAGGTTTCACCTTATTTGCCAGGCTGGTCTCAAACTCCCAACCTCAGGTGATCCGCTCGCCTTGGCCTTCAGTGCTGGGATTACAGGCGTGAGCCATCATACCCGGCCAAAGAGTTGTTTTTTGAGAAGACAAAATGGACAAACCTTTAGCCAGACCAACTAAGAAAAAGAGAAGACACAAATAAATCAGAGATGAAAAAAGAGGTGACTGACACTGCAGAAATTCAAAGGATCATTAGTGGCTGCTGTGAGCAACTATATACCAATAAACTGGAAAACCTAGAAGAAATGGATAAATTCCAGGGAAGATACAGCCTACCAAGATTGAACCATGAAAAAATTCAAAACCTGAATAGACCAATAACAACAACAACAACAAAAAATAGCTAGATGCCATCAATGTAGTCTCCCAGCAAAGAAAAGCCCAGGCCTTGTTAGCTTCACTACTGAATGTTACCAAACATTTAAGAAGAACTATTCCAAAACATAGAGAATACTTCCAGACTCAATCTATGAGACCAGTATTACCCTGACACCAAAACCAAAGAAAGTGACAGGGCAGTATCTCTGATTAACATTGATGCAAAAATCTTCAAGGAAATACTAGCAAACAGAGTTCAGCAACACATTAAAAACATCATTCATCATGACCAACTGAGATCCCGGGATGCGCAAGGATGGTTCAGCATACACAAATCAATTAATGTGATACATCATATCAACAGAATGAAGGACAAAACCCATGTGATAATCTCAATTGATGCTGAATGGCTGGCCATTGTGGCTCCCGCCTGTAATCCCAGCACTTTGACAGGCCAAGGTAGATAGATTGCTTGAGGCTAAGAGTTTGAGACCAGCCTGGGCAACATGGCAAAACCTCATCTCTGGTGGGGGGAATGTATATATATGCTTTTTTTTCTGAAAAAGCATTTGGTAAAATTCAACAAGCCTTCATGGTAAAAATCCTCAAAAAATGGGTATGAAAGAAACATACCTCAACATAATAAAAACTATATGTGACAGACCCATAGCTTGTATCAGACTGAACGGTGAAAAAAACTGAAAGCCTTTCCTTTAAGATCTCGAACAAGACAAGGATCCCCACTTTCACCACTGTTATTCAGTATAATAACTAGAAGTCCTAACTAGAGCAGTCAGGCAAGAGAAAGAAATAAAGGCATCCAGATTGGAAAGGAAGAAGTCAAATTTATCCTTGTTTGCAGATGATATGCTCTTATATGTGGAAAAACCTACACTTCACAGAATAACTAGTAGAACTGATAAACAAAATCAGTGAAGTTGCAGGATACGAAATCAGCATACAGAAATCAGTAGTATTTCTATATGTCAACAGTGAACAGTCTGAAAAAGAAATCAAGAAAGTAATCCCATTTACAAGAGCTACAAGTAAAATAGGATACCTAGGAATAAACCAAATAAGTGAAAGATCTCTATATTAAAAACTGTAAAACATTGATGCAAGAAATTTAAAAGGACACAAAAAGTGGAAAGATATTCCATATTCATGGATTGGAAGAATCGTTATTGTTAAAATGTCCATACCACCCAAAGCAATCTACAGATTCAATGCAATCCCTATCAAAATACCAATGACATTCTTCACAGAAATAGAAAAAAAAATCCTAAAATGTATATGGAACCACAGAAGACCCAGAATAGCCAAAGCCATCCTGAACACAAAGAAGAAACCTAGAGAAATCACATTATCTGACTTCAAATTATACTACAGAACTATAGTAATCAAAACAGCACGGTACTGGCATAAAAACAAACACCTACACTAATGGAAGAGAATAGAGAATCTAGCAATAAATCCATACATCTACAGTGAACTAATTTTCAGCAAAGGTGCCAAGAACATATATTGGGGAAAGGACAATCTCCTCAATAAATGATGCTGGAAAAAGTGGATATCCACATGCAGAGGAATGAAACTAGACTCTTATCTCTCACTATATACAAAATCAGATAAAATTGACTGGATACTTAAATCTAATACCTGAAACTATGACACTACTAAAAGAAAACATTTTTCCAACTGCTTTGGCTACTAAAATAATAAAAATAAAAGAAAACATTGGGGCAACTCTCTAGGAAATTGATCTGGGCAGAGATTTCTTGTGTAATACCCAGCACTGGCAACCAAAGCAAAAATGGACATATGGGATCACATCAAGTTAAAAAGCTTCTGGGCCAGGCGCAGTGGCTCATGCTTATAATCCCAGCACTTTGAGAGGCCGACAAGGGATCCCTTGTCCATCTGACAAGGGGTTAATAACCAGAATATATAAGGAGCTCAGACAACTCAGGAAAATATCTAATAATCCTATTAAGAAATGGGCAAATGATCTGAATAGACATCTTTCAAAGGAAGACCTACAAATGATGAACAGGCATATGAAAGGGTGTGCAGCATCATTGATTATCAGAGAAATGCTAATCAAAACTACAATGAAATATCATCTCACCCTGGTTAAAATGGCTTTTATCCAAAAGACAAGTAATAATAAATGCTGGTGAGGATGTAGAGAAAAGGGAACCCTCATGCACTGTTGGTAAGAATGTAGATTAGTACAGTGAATTTGGAAAATAGTATGGAGGTTCCTCAAAAAACCAAAATCGTCCCATGTAGCACTATTCACAATAGCCAAGATTTGGAAGCACCTAAGTGTCCATCAACAGATAAATTGATAAAGAAAATGGTACATACACACAATGGAGTACTATGCAGCCATAAAAAATAATGAGGTCCTGTCATTTGCAATAACATGGATGGAACTGGAGGATATTATGTTAAATAAGCCAGGCACAGAAAGACATACTTTGAATGCTCTCACTTACTTCTGGGAGTTAAAAATTAAAGTCATGGAGATAGTCTAATGATGGTTACCACAGGTTTGTATGGGCAGTGGGGCAGTGATGATAGTTAATGGATACAAAAACATAGAATGCGCCGGGCGCGGTGGCTCAAGCCTGTAATCCCAGCACTTTGGGGAGGCCGAGACGGCGGATCACGCAGGTCAGGAGATCGAGCACCTATCTTAGCTAACACCTGGCGTGAAACCCCGCGTCTCTACTAAAAAATACCAAAACTAGCCGGGCGAGGTGGGTGGGTGCCTGCTGAGTCCCAGCACTTACTCGGGGAGGACTGAGGCAGGAGAATGGCGTGAACACCGGGGAGGCGCGAGCTTGCAGGTGAGCTGCAGATCCGGCCACTGCACTCCAGCCTGGGGGCGACAGAGCCCAAGACTCCGTCATCAAAAAAAAAAAAAAAAAAAAAAAAAAAAAACATTAGAATGAATAAGAATCTGGATTATTGCCAAGCATTAGGTGGCTCATACGCCTGTCAATCCTGCCACTTGAATTTGGAAGGCCTGGAGGTGGGGCAAGCATCCCTTTGAGTCCAGGCTAGGGTTATAGAGACCAGCCTGAGCCACCTGGTAGTGAAAACCTCATCTGCTATTTATTTATTATATTTATTTATTATTTATTTATTTAATTATATTAATATTAGAGACAGAGTATCTGCCTTGATTGGCCCAGAGCTGAGATGCAGGTATGGCACGATCTTTGGGCCTCACGCAACCACTGGACCTCCCGGCGTCATCACACCATTCATCCCCACTAGACTACAGGTGCCCGGCCACCAGCCCTGGCTAATTTTTTGTATTTTTTGTAGAGACGGGGTTTCACCATGTTAGCCAAGATGGTTTCGATCTCCTGACCTCCTGATCCGCCCACCTCAGTCTCCCAAAGTGCTGGGATTACAGGCATGAGCCGTCACGCCTGGCCCCATCTCTATTTTTTAAAAACTTTTTTTTTTGAGACGGAGTTTTGCTCTTGTCGCCTAGGCTGCAGTGCAATGGCACAATCTCAGCTCACTGCAACCTCCACCTCCCAGGTTCAAGTGATTCTTCTGCCTCAGCCTCCCAAGTAGCTGGGATTACAGGCATGCACCACCATGCCCAGCTAGTTTTTGTATTTTTAGTTAGAGATGGGATTTCACCATGTTGCCCAGGCTGGTCTTGAACTCCTGACCTCAGGTGGTCCACCCGCCTCGGCCTCCCAAAGTGCTGGGATTACAGGCGTGAGCCACCACGCCCAGCCAAAAAAAGTTTTAATTATAAAAATTTTTTAAAATGTTTTAAAGATCTGTGATATTTTATAGTGCAACAGGGCGATTACAGTCAATGTTAATTTATAGTACATTTAAAACTGAAAGTATAATTGGAATATTTGTAACATAAATAAACGATAAATGCTTGAGGTGATGGACCCCATATAACCTGATGTGATTATTACACGTTATATGCCTGATCAAAATGTCTTATGTACCTCATAAATATACCTACTATATACCCATAAAAATTAATTAAAAAATTGAAATAAATAATAAATGAAAAATAACAATTTATCTTCAGACATCCAAGAAACCCCAACCAGTTTCCTCAAATATCACTATAATACTCTTAATTTTTTTTTTTTTTTGAGAATGGGATCTCACTATGTTGCCCAGGCAGCCCTTGTACTCCTGGGCTCAAGCTGTCCTTCCACTTCTGCCTCCTTAAGTGCTGGGATTATAAATGTGAGCCACCACACCCAGCAACAATACTGTTAAACATCTATATGATAAGAATTTTTGGTTTAAATAAAAAGCATTTAAAACACCAGTAACCTGGCTAGTCGTGGTGGTTCGTGCCTATAAATCCCAGCACTTGGGAGGCCAAGGCAGGTGGATTACCTGAGGTCAGCAGTTCAAGATGAGCCTGGGCAACATGGTGAAACCCCATCTCTACTAAAAATATGAAAATTAGCTGGGCGTTGTGGTGCACTCCTGTAGTGCCAGCCATTTGGGAGGCTGAGGCAGGAGAATCACTTGAGCCTGGGAGGCGGAGGTTGCAGTGAGTCAAGACTGTGCCACTGTACCATAGCCTGTGCAACATAGTGAGACTCCATCTCAGAATAATAGTAATAAAACACCTGTAACCTAATTTTAAAAATATATTAATATTAATGAATATTTTAATGTGCTATAATGTTACTTTAATATTTGGATATAAATGGTTTTGCTTCTGTACTGCAAATGAAGATATACTGTTATATAGATAAACAAATGATACAAAAGTATATTAAAAATAATTTTGAAATTGGACCCTGATTGGTAGTGCCCCAGGCACCTGGAAGAAGCAAATACTGGAACCCATGAAAGCTAAACCCTTGGGGAAGGGTAGGAAAGACGAGGACAGTAGCGCACCATGCTTGAAAGGGCCAGACCTGGCTGTGATCCCGTGACACACTGCACTCTGCATCCTGCTACCTGCACACGCAGATTTCTTCTAGCGAGTTTGAAATTCAGATAGTGAATTTGGGATAGAAAGTTTTACAGGTATTTAGAGCACATACTTGGGTGGTGAGAGTTCATATAATCGTGTAATGAGGCTACTGCTATTGGAAGGTGATGTCTGATAGTGACAATAAATAAGATAAAGGGGATGGAGAGGGCTGGGGTGGAGGAAGTTAACAGATTCCCTACGGTGGTCACGGTAGACGTGGTTGAGAAGATGACTTTTACCTAAAGACTTTGAGGGAGGTGAGGGCCGTTCAGGTATCTGGAAGAAGAGCCTTCCAGGCAGAGGGAAGAGCCAGGACCAGGCCCTAAGGCCTTCATATTCTATGAATATATGCCCTGAGCCGAGAAATCTGAAAAGAACCCTAAGCACTGATTACTTTTTTCAACTTTTATTTTGGAAAAAATTCAAACATGCAAAAGTAGACAGAGTAGTTTACAATTCCCTCGATCCCCTTTCCAAGCTGTAATGATTATCAACTCATCGCCAGCCTTGTTTCATCTGTGTCCCCATCTGTTTCCCTTCACCAGTGTTATTTTGAGATAATCCATACATCATAGCATTTCACCCACAAATATTTCAATATGTAATTTTAAAATGTAGGCAGTATTTTTAAACAAAACCACAATACCATTATCACACCTTGGTCAGACACGGTGGCTCATGCCTATAATCCCAGCACTTTGGGAGGCCAAGTTATCTCAAGTGGATAACTTGAGATCAGGAGTTCGAGGCCAGCCTGGCCAACATTATAAAACCTCGTCTCTACTAAAAATACAAAAATTAGCCAGGCGTGATGGTATGCACCTGTAATCCCAGCTACTCAGGAGGCTGAGGCAAGAGAGTCACTTGAACCTGGGAGGTGGAGACTGCAGTGAGCCGAGATCATGCCACTGTACTCCAGCCTACTCAACAGAGCAAGACTCTAAAATAACAAAACAAAAACCTTAATATCACGAAATCAGTGTTCAAATTTCCAGTTGTGGCATGAATCTCATAAATGTGTGGAAAGTCTTGTGGGAGAGAGTGGCTGTCAGTTTTGCTTTTTATAGTTTATTTGATGCATTCAGTCTTCAGCTGCCACTGTAGCGCTCGAGCTTCCAGGAGTCCTGAGGCCCTGGCCTGTGTGTGGGCTGACTGTGCTTCTGCTGTTATTTTATTTTTGTTGTTGTTTTTTGAGACGGGAGTCTCGCTCTGACCCCCAGGCTGGAGTGCAGTGGCGTGATCTCGGCTCACTGCAAGCTCCGCCTCCTGGGTTCACGCCATTCTCCCGCCTCAGCCTCCAGAGCAGCTGGGACTACAGCCGCCTGCCACTACGCCTGGCTAATTTTTTTTGTATTTTTAGTAGAGACAGGGTTTCACCGTGTTAGCCAGGATGGTCTCGATCTCCTGACCTCGTGATCTGCCCGCCTTGGCCTCCCAAAGTGCTGGGATTATAGGCGTGAGCCACCGCTCCCGGCATGATCTTGGCTTATTGCAACCTCTGCCTTCTAGGCTCAAACGATTCTCCCACTTCAGCTTCCTGAGTAGCTGGGATTACAAGTGCATGCCACCACGCCTGGCTAATTTTTGTATTTTTTGTAGAGACGAGGTTTCCCAGTTTTGCTCAGGCTGGTCTCGAACTCCTGGGCTCCCAAAGTGTTGGGATTACAGGCGCCACTGCACCCAGCCTTCCCCCTGTGGCCGTTACCCATAGGCAGCATCACTATAGAATGACATAACCATCAGGGCTCCATTTTCTTGGTCTCATTTTGACCTCATGAGTGGCCGAGGCATTTTTCCATGTGTGGAATTTTCCCCTAAGGGTCAGCAGCACAGCATAGTACCATTTCAACAGAAACAACTCCCAGAGTAATCACAGCTTTGCCGAAGATGAGAGATGAGCAGCTCAAAACTTGTCATCAATTATAAACAGAGATGGGTGTGGGGCTCAAGTCTGTAATCCCAGCACTTTGGGAGGCCATGGCAGGAGGATCGCTTGAGCCCAAGAGTTTAAGACCAGCTTGGGCAATATAGCGACACCCCGTCTCTACAAGTAAAAAATAAAAATAGTAAAAATAGTGTTTCAATGAACAGCTCCTTGTTTACAGATTTTCTTCTTTTTAAAACTCATTCCTGGCCCAGTGTGGTGGCCTGTAATTCTAGCACTTTGGGAGGCTGAAGTGGGAAGATTATTTGAGCTCAGAAGTTAAAGACCAGCCTGGGCAACATAGTGAGACCTCGTCTCTTTTTTATTTAAAAAAAAAGAAAAGAAAAAAACATTCTCTCCAAGGTCATGGGATCAAGGGGAAAAAAGAAAATAATATATAAAATCATGCCCTTAAAATTTATTGTTTTGGATTACAATTTTGAATGTAAATGTTTCTTTTTTGCCAGGCTACTTTCTAAAAGGGTTACTGTGATTTACTTTGCTTCAACAATGAATGAATTTGGAAATCCTACCACATCCTTACCAACTTTGGATGTTGTGGGTTTTTTTTATTATTGGTATTAATTTTAAAACTGCTTATTTTTTTTAGACAAATTTATTCAACACCATTTATTTGTGTGCTGGGAATCATATTGAACAAGACATATCTTTGTCTTATGGATCTCGAAGTTTAGTGAGATTCAGTAACTGGCAGTAAGAGGGCTGTCTAACCCAAATATTAGGTTTGGAGTGGGGGAGGTTAAAGAGGAAGTTCTGGAAAAAAAAAAAAAAAACTCAGCTGAGACCTGAAAGATGAGTTGGTTACTTGTGTTCAGAAACCAAAAAAAAAGCATCCAAGAAGAGAAGAAAAGCACACGAAAAGCCCAGAGACAAGAGAGTGTGCCTGGGGAATCAGAGGGAGGATCACTTGAAGTCAGGAGTTCGAGGCCAGCCCGACCAACATGGCAGTAAGAGGGCTGTCTAACCCAAATACTCAGTTTGGAGGGTGGAGAGGTTAAAGAGGAAGTTCCTGGGGAAAAAAAAAAAAAGGAACGGTGGGCAGGGAGGGTCATACACACCCTGGAGGCTGACACTACCGGCCTCTTCCCCAGGAGTGCTGGGAACTCGCAGGCATTAACAAATCATTTTGCTGTGATAACCCTTTATGCACCCTACAGCATCATACATGTAAAATCAGACTTATGGTAGAGGCTTGATTCAAATAAGTACAGTAAGGATTCATGAAATATTTGGACTGGTAAGAATGTTTGGGCCGGGTGTGGTGACTCACACCTGTAATCCTAGCACTTTGGGAGGCTACAGCGAGCTGATCATCTGAGGTCAGGAGTTCAAGGCCAGCACATGGTGAAACCCTGTCTCTACTAAAAATATAAAAAAAATTAGCCGGGCATTGTGGCAGGCATCTGTAGTCCCAACTACTCAGAAGTCTGAGGCAGGAGAATCGCTTGAACCCAGGAGACAGAGGTTGCAGTGAGCCGAGATTGCACCACTGCAGTCCAGCCTGGGCGACAGAATGAGACTCGTCTCAAAAAAAAATAAAATTTAATTTTTTTTTTTTTTTTTTAAAGAATGCTTGTAGAGTTTAGAAGTTGTTTGCAAACATAGTATTTCTTTTGGTCTGATTTTTGGTGACACAGCTTTGACAGATTTTTTTTTTCTTTTTATTATTAATATTATTTGAGACAGGGTCTTGCTCTGTCACCCAGGCTGGAGTGTAGTGGCAGGGTCATGACTCACTGCAGGCTCGAACTCCCAGGCTCGAGTGATCCTCGCATCTCAGCCTCCTGAGTAGCTGGGACTACAGGCATGTGTACCCCCACCCAGACAAATTTTTTATTTTTTGTAGAAACAGGAGTCTCACTATGTTGCCCCAGGCTAGTCTCCTGGGGCAACTGCTTTGATTCCTGAATCAAAGCAGTCCTTCTGCCTCAGCCTCCCAAACTGCTGGGATTACTGGCATGAGCCACTGCACCTGGCCAAACAGACTTTTCGTCTCGGTTTCAGGGTTCAAAAAGAATTCTTCGCTCCAACGAGATCGTCCTTCCAGCTAGTGGACTGGTGGAAACAGAGCTCCAATTAACCTTCTCCCTTCAGGTGAGACTCTCCTAATCTTAGGCCCCTAAGATGCTATATCCTGGCTAGTCCCCAGACAGTCCGCTAACCCAGAGACCCCATTCCCCAACTTGGGTGGGAATGAATAAAAGTCACCTGGAGGTTTATGGCTGGCCTGGAGAGCCAAAGCAACCCCTTAGCCATCCACGGTAAGGTGTGGAAACCTGGGTAGGCACCATGGCTCCTTCCCTTCCTCTGCCTTGGCTAACAATTGTTAGCCATCTGCTACACCCCATCACCTCTCCTTAGTGATCCTCGCACCCCCTGTGGACCATGCCACCCTCAGCCTCCACATCGGGTTCTCCGTCCTTCCCCTCTACTCCTTATCCCTCCTAGTCGGTGTCCCTCTCATCGTAATTCCAGTAATTCCATGCCCAAATTGAAACACACGGAGAAAACACCTGATAAAGTGGCAAGGAAAGGGTGGGTGTGGGCCCCAGGGCCGTGGCGTGGAAGCCAGGCACCAAGCTGAATCAGCTCCACCAGCAGCAACTTCATGGCTCTCCTTTCAACCCTGATTGTCCCCTTTTACAGACAGGAAGAATTGAAGCACAGAAAGATTATGTGTCCTTTAGAACCCCTCAAGGACCCAGCTGCCCATTAACCATCCTTGACTCTTGTGTTTTATATTTCATAGTACCCTCATTTCCTTAAGCGAGATGCCAACAAGCTGCAGATCATGCTGCAACGGAGAAAACGTTACAAGAATCGGACCATCTTGGGCTATAAGACCTTGGCCGTGGGACTCATCAACATGGCAGAGGTGAGAGGAACACAGTCTCCAGACTTTTGGCCTTTGAGTCACAGAGCCCACGGGAGATACCAGCCCAGCCATTTGAGCCTTCCAGATGATTTTCCCAGCCTGCTGGCTAGGTGCTTAATTCTGTTTTACAAGTTAATTATTTGTTGGAAATTCAGAATATACTTGTTTTTATCAAGTACTTTCCTTCATGAAAAGTTTTAACTTTTAAAAAGGTAAAGCTCAAAAAATTACATAAAATTTCAAACTTTCAGAAAAGTTACAAGAATAGTGCAAAGAATTCCCATATGTGGATTCATCCAAGTTCTTTATCATATTACCATATTTCTTATTCTCTCCTCATAGACATATTGTTAGGTATTATTTTCTGAGCCATCTGAGAGTAAGTTGCAGGCACGATGCCCCATTACACATTAATACTGCACCATGTTAACTTCCTTAACATGAGAATACTCTGCTGTCTAAACTCCCTGCCACCATCGAGATCAGGACACTAACATTGAGATAAGATTGCCGTCTAACTCACAGTCCCTGTTCCGATTGTGCTGAGTGTTTCAGTGATCCATCCCCTTTATGGGTCTGGGATTGATCTAGGATTACGTGCCACATGTCACTGTGTCCTTCGTCCCCTTCAGTCTGCAGCAGCCCCTAGGTTTTGCTTACCTTTCATGACCTTGACATTTTTTTTTTTTTTTTTTTGAGACGGAGTCTCGCTCTGTCGCCCAGACTGGAGTGCAGTGACCAGATCTCAGCTCACTGCAAGCTCCGCCTCCTGGGTTTACGCCATTTTCCTGCCTCAGCCTCCAAGTAGCTGGGACTACAGGCGCCCGCCACCTCGCCCGGCTAGTTTTTTGTATTTTTTAGTAGAGACGGGGTTTCACCGTGTTAGCCAGGATGGTCTCGATCTCCTGACCTTGTGATCCACCCATCTCGGCCTCCCAAAGTGCTGGGATTACAGGCTTGAGCCACCGCGCCCGGCCGACCTTGACATTTTTTAAGCGCACAGGCTGGTTACTTTCTTGAATACTCCTCAGTCCAGGTTCGCCTGATGTTGCCTTAAGATTAGATTCCATCTGTGAGTTTCTGGCAGCATTACCACAGAAGTGTTCTGTTCTCAGTGCAGCTTAGGCAGCACCTGATGTCAGTTGGTTCCTTTCCTGGGGATATTAACTTTTAATTTTTTTTTTTATTTTTACTTTTTTTTTTTGAGACGGAGTCTCATTCTGTCACCAGGCTGGAGTGCGGTGGCATGATCTCAGCTCACTGTAACCTCCACCTCCTGGGTTCAAGTGATTCTCCTACCTTAGCCTCCCGAGTAGCTGGAACTACAAGCGTGCACCACCATGCCCAGCTAATTTTTTTTTTTTTTTTGTATTTTTAGTAGAGACTGGGTTTCACATGTTGGCCAGGATGGTCTCAATCTCCTGACCTTGTGATCCGCCTGCCTTGGCCTCCCAAAGTCCTGAGATTACAGGTGTAAGCCACCGCGCCCAGCCTTTACTTTCTTTCTTTCTTTTTTTTTTTTTTTAAGAGACAAGGTCTTGCTCTGTTGTCCAGGCTGGTCTCGAACTCCTAGGCTCAAGCAATCCTCCCTCCTCGGCCTCCCAAAGTGCTGGGATTACAGGCATGAGCCTCCACACCTGGCCTGATATTATCACTTGGTTAACATGGAGTCTGCAGGGTTTTTCCACCACAAAATTAATTAATAAGCATTTTTACTTACTGGAAAAAAATATTTTATGGGGAGATAAATATATTATGGGGAGAAAAAGATAGGTAACTATCTTTTTCCTTATCACATTTCCACCTACTAATTTTAGCATCTATTCATGATTCTTGCCTTAATTGGTCATCACTATACTTTGATGCTTACCAGACAGTGAATTTCTAATCCCACCATTCCTTACATATTTATTAATTGGCTTTTTTTTTTTTTTTTTT
>NW_016818573.1:556436-581612 GCF_001698545.2 Rhinopithecus bieti
AGTTTTTGTATTTTTAGTAGAGACGGGGTTTCACCGTGTTAGCCAGGATGGTCTCGATCTCCTGACCTCGTGATCCGCCCGTCTCGGCCTCCCAAAGTGCTGGGATTACAGGCTTGAGCCACCGCGCCCGGCCTTTATTTTATTTTATTATTAATTTTTTTTAGATGGAGTGTTGCTCTGTCGCCCGGACTGGAGTGCAATGGCATGATCACGACTCACTGCAACCTCTGCCTCCTGGGTTCAAGCGATTGTCCTGCCTCACCCTTCCGAGTAGCTGGGACTACAGGCACCTGCCACCATGCCTGGCTAATTTTTTGTATTTTTAGTACAGACGAGGTTTCACCATATTAGCCAGGATGATCTCGATCTCCTGACATTGTGATCCGCCCGCCTTGGCCTCCCAAAGTGCTGGGATTACAGGCGTGAGCCATCGCGCCCGGCCCGAGCAACCATTTTCAATCGTGATTGTTATCTTTAAGCACATGGCCCTGACCAGCACTTCTGGGGATAATTTTAAAGCTAAGACCTTAGGCCAAGTGCAGTGGCTCATGCCTGTAATCCCAGCACTTTGGGAGGCCAAGGCAGGAGAATTGCTTGAGCCCAGGAGTTCGAGGTCAGCCTGTACAACATAGTGAGACCCCATCTCTACATAAAATTTAAAAATTAGTTGGGCATGGTGGTGTGTGCCTGTGGTCTCAGCTACTGAGGCTGAGGCGGGAGGATCACTTGAGCCTGGGAGGTCGAGACTGTAGTGAGCTGTGATCACACTACTGCATGCCAGCCTGAGTGACAGAGTGAGACCTTGTCTTTAATAATAATAAAAAACAGGCTGGGTGCAGTGGCTTATACCTGTAATCCCAGCACTTGGGAGGCCGAGGTGGGCAGATCATGAGGTCAGGAGTTTGAGACCAGCCTGGCCAACATGGTGAAACCCTGTCTCTACTAAAGATGCAAAAAAATATTAGCTGAGCATGGTGACAGATGCCTATAATCCCAGCTACTTGGGAGCCTGAGGCAGGAGAATTACTTGAACCTGGGAGGCAGAGGTTGCAGTGAGCCAAGATTGTGCCACTGCACTTCAACCCGGGTGACAGTGAGAGGCTCTGTCTCAAAAAAAAAAAAATAATAATAATAATAATAATAATGATAATAAAAGTAAGACCATGAAGCAGTAGGACAGTAGACACAGATTTGAAAGTGAGGAAGAAAATGTATCAGCAGAATGCTATTGCTGCGGGGGGGGCTTGTGCGTTCCTTGGCTGCGTTTCTCCAGGTGCCTCTGTAGTAACATGCCTCCACCACCTCCCCTCGCTCCTAGGTGATGCAGCATCCTAATGAAGGCGCACTGGTGCTTGGCCTACACAGCAACGTGAAGGATGTGTCTGTGCCTGTGGCAGAAATAAAGATCTACTCTCTGTCCAGCCAGCCCATCGACCATGAAGGAATCAAATCCAAGCTCTCTGGTAAGATGCATGTAGCGTCTGGAGACCCTACAGCCCATCCTGGGAAAGCTGAACAAGACAGTGCCTGAAAGCTGAGCAAGACAGGAAATATTCCTGGGCAAGAGACCTTTAGAGACCCCTGGAAGTAAAATGTGGCTTTGGCCGTGCCCTCCCTTCCACCCTGGCTGTGTTTCCCCCAAAGAGAACCATTGATTCCAGCCCATCGAAGTCTCTTGGGCTAGATCTTCCCATTGCAAGGTTATCTTACTCAGGTGTCTGTTGCAGATCGTTCTCCTGATATTGACAATTATTCTGAGGAAGAGGAAGAGAGTTTCTCATCAGAACAGGAAGGCAGCGATGATCCATTGCATGGGCAGGTAACTTTCCATGGTCCCTCACGTGGAGCATCCAAGAAACTCCTGGGGTTTCCCACCCTCATTCTGTCCCCGTACCCACTTAGGACTTGTTCTATGAAGACGAAGATCTCCGGAAAGTAAAGAAGACCCGGAGGAAACTAACCTCAACCTCTGCCATCACAAGGGTGAGCCTCAAAGGTCTGGGGAGTGGTTGGCTAAGATTTTCAGTCTGGGGGTAGGTTGGCAGCAGCATATTCAGGCCTAGAAGAGGCTTCTTAAAATATATCAACACAGGGTCATCCCGTCAATGATTCCGATGCACACTGTGTATCCTCACCACCACCCAATTAGACTCACTGTTGTTGGGAACCACCATTACTGATAAGAGTGTTATATCCTTCATGTTATTGTTGGATAGAAAAAAGGAGGAGAACCCTTCTTTTAGAATTCAGAACAGATAGTGGTCCGTCAGGGAACAGACCGCCTCCCACACACTCCAGTGGCTGCTTCATGTCACATGCTGTCCTCTGCAGGGAGAAGGCCAGCTCCCTCTAGGAGTTGTTTTAATCATGTGCTGAACTTATGCAGAGATAATAGGCCAGTCGTGGGGTGCTCCTGTGACCGGGCTTGCTAAGCTTTAATTACATCAGGTATTGTTCCTGCCTTAACGGATCCATAACCTTGGAGACCAGGTGCCTTTTGAGACTTTTCCTCCTTAAGAGTTCCGCAAGAGTCACTGTTTTGATGACATTTTAGTCCTGGACTAGGAAGCTAAAAACCTGAATTCCTAGGTGGTCTTTTAACAGATTCTGGAGTACCTGCATGAAGTGTGAGAGGGCCAGAAGTGCTGGGAACGTTTCCGAAGGGGAATTCACAGCTCCATTTCCCCAGAGGCATCCTGATTCTCCCCAGTGCAGAGCTAGCCTAGGGACCAACCCCCCTGAGAGCTGAGATGCCTGCCCCTTCAGGGATGAGAGGAGGCCAGATGCTGTCACCTCTCCCATCACACTGAGGTGTCACTGGACTTCAAGTAAATCTGCAAGACTGTGAACTGGATTTCCCATCCAGTCAGCAACTAGGGAGCGGGAGGACTGTTTCCTTGTCCTCAGGTATCCATATCTTGATTGGTGCTCCAGATGGTCCCCATAAGGTGTGTCACCAGTGCCCCAAATGCTTGACCTCCATTGCACTCTGGAAATAGGGAGTGACTGTAGGATCTCTCTGTAGTCAGCCCCTGCTGCTGAGTCTTTCTTTTTCCTGCTCTGTAACCAGAAAGTGGCCCTATTTTCTTCCCTACAGGTGCCCCCAGAGCTTAATAAGTCACCTCATCCTACGTGGGGTCTCCTTGGCATGACCCTGGCACTTGACTGGAATTCATGCTCCTGCTAATGTTCACTCCTCCAGAAGTGTTTTTTTTTTTTTTTTTTTTTTTAAGCTGCAGGCACTTTCTAGTTCTACCCCCGAGACTTAGTGACCTCCCTTAGTGCCTGTTTCCTCTGTGCATGCGCATTCTTCTCTCTCACCAAGAACACAGATGTACTTGACTTTCTCTGAACATGTCTCATGCTGCTCTGTCACTGGGAGCTCGACTTTTTTTTCTCTGCTGTGAAGGCCCTTTCTCCCCTTTCTTTGAAGATTTATCGGTCTCGCAAGTTCATTGTTTTCATCCCCAGGCAGCAAGTCTGTCATTCAGGCAGGAAGTACATATGACCACAAGCTAAGCATCATGCCCAGAGACAGATAAGGCCCAGTCCATGCCATCAAGTGCACAGCGTCTAGTGACACCACACATTTCAACAAATAATTACAGCCTAGTAGGACAGGTGCCAAAAGACATAGCTTTGCAATGACACCAGGGGACTGTGGCCACCTGTCCCAGAAGTGCCAGGACAGCTTTCCAGATGAGATGCTGAGAGAGGTTTTTTAAAATAAAACTTCACCAAGCGGATTTGGGCAAAATTTTTATTCAAGGCAGAAGATACCCTATATAAAGGCCCAGGACAGTGCGGTGGCTCACGCCTGTAATCCCAGCACTTTGGGAAGCCGAGGCAGGCCCATCATGAGGTCAGGAGGTCGAGACCATCCTAGCCGCCATGGTGAAACCCCGTCCCTACTAAAAGTACAAAAATTAGCTGGGTGTGGTGGCGTGTGCCTGTAATCCTGGCTACTCAGGAGGCTGAGGCAGGAGAGTCGATTGAACCAGGGAGGCAGAGGTTGCAGTGAGCCAAGATCACCCCACTGCACTCCAGCCTGACAACAGAGCAAAACTCCATCTCAAAAAAAAAAAAAAAAAAGGCCCAGTACAACAGCATGCAGTTTTTCCCAGGAACTCGAAGCAGTGAGTTTCCACTTGACTATGGGGTGTGAAGGGTCAAATAGAGAGATAAGGTTAGAAACAGGCAGACCCGGGCTTTGGACACTTACAGGCCTGACCGCTGAGCTCTGTTCAAGTAGTGGAGGCCAGTGAAGACTTCTAGTGGGAGGGTAGCATGAGCAGGTTTGCACGCGGAAGGACCACTGTGGGCTGTGGAGGGAACAAGACCAGAAACAGGCGGGCGGGGCATGAGATGTCAGCTGAAGGCTATTGCTGTGATCCCAGAGAGTCGAGGAGAAAGGCCTGAATGGAAACAGTCGTGTCACAGATGGAAAAGGGAGGATCCATGGTAGCCAGAATGGGCCTGTGGGGAGAACGGGAGGGAGAGACTCCAGGCGTAGATGTGGGTTCAAGTGTGTTGGCGACATCAGTAAGAGGATCAGAGTGCAAGGAGAAGACACTGCGTTCCACCGTGGAGCTGGTAAGGTTGAGGTGCCCATGCTGTGCATGCGCAGGTGGGAGTCAGCAGTGGGCACTGTGGATCTGAAGGGCAAGCGAAAGAGATGAGCTGGAGACCCACATTTGGGAGGTGTTGGGGCACAGTGGGGCGAAGGACCTGGGGATAGACATTGCTTCTCCCCACAGCTGCACCCAAGGCCCAGGAGCCACACTGGAATTCGGCCTGTCTTCCCGAAAGGCTTTGAATGCCAAGGGCAGAGACCAAGTCCTCCAGTCTTCGTGTCCTCCCATAGCTCATCATGAAAGTGGGCTCTGGTGGGTGTTTGTTCACTTGAACTGACCCCAAGTGGACGTTGCTGAGAACTATCATGCGATTTGTCCCTACAGCAACCTAACATCAAACAGAAGTTTGTGGCCCTCCTGAAGCGGTTTAAAGTTTCAGATGAGGTACGGCCCCTTACTCCCAAGGTTAATGGTGAGTTGAGTTCCCCGGGTTTCACCCAGCATCCCTGGTGTACACTCTGTATTGCTACTGAGAGTCAGGATTCCGGGATTAATATTCCTGCTCCCCGTGGCCTGCCTGGTAGAGCCCTAAGGAAGAGGGTGGCTAAGAAGGACTTAAACGAGCAGAGGAGAGAAAGAGGCTATGCACACAACGCAGGGCAGCACAGCTACGCCCAACCCTTGGTGATGCCCAAGCCTCTGGTGTGCGATACAGGGACAGACCTGGCGGGTGCTGCTGTGGTTGTCACTTAATTTCCCCTCTTATACCACGGGAACATCAGTGAGCAGCAGCTTGTGAGGTGGAAATGCTCTTGGTGGTCAGCCGTGGAATAACCAGGAGTGGGCTGCTGAGAGAGAAGTAGTCTTTTCCCTGGGCTCCAGAGGGACCCATTTCTACAGGCTTCTAAGTGAGCTAACAGAAGAATAAAGAGGAAAATTGTTGAGAGCGATTGCTTTGCCTTCCTGTGGGCTGTAGGGAAGGTAGGACGGGCCCACACGGGCAGTGGGCCTTGGGATTCCTCAGCTGTCCCTCCTGGCACAGCTTCACAGTGTGGAGTGGGGGCAGAAACCGGGGGGAAGGTGGCCTCACCATGTCCCCTCCCTCAGGCTGGATCATGGAAATGACGTGAAGGTTACTCCAGCCATGTGAAGCTCTGGCGTGTCCCTTAAGCAGGACTATAAGGGTGGCCTAAGAGAAAGGAGCTGCTCATCAACCACAATTGTTAATAGGGGTGACCCTAAATTCAGAGACTCTTTTTTCCCCTGCAGGTGGGCTTTGGGCTGGAGCATGTGTCCCGCGAGCAGATCCGGGAAGTGGAAGAGGACTTGGATGAATTGTATGACAGTCTGGAGATGTACAACCCCAGCGACAGTGGCCCTGAGATGGAGGAGACAGAAAGCATCCTTAGCACTCCAAAGCCCAAGCTCAAGTGAGCCCCCCTCTCTCTAGCTGGCCTCCAGACTCTCCTTCCTGGCCATAGCAGTCTCCTGACCCCCTTCCTCACTGTCCCCTCTATTACCAGGGAATCTTGGTCCTTCATTCTTTCTGAACCTCTGGCTCTCTGGGAGAAGGTCACTGTTTTGCCTCTCACTGACAGAAGTCCTATAGGACTCTCAGGAAGTCCCCCCCTCCCCTGACCCGACCCGCCTCTTCACCTTGCACTTCCCTGCTCACCGGGCGTTCTGGACACCCGTAGCTTGTTGACCCGCCCTGAATGCCAGCTCCACTCAGCTCTCCCAGCGTGCTGTTCTGAGCCCTGGCGGCACTGACCCTGGCTGTGCTCTTCACCACAGGCCTTTCTTTGAGGGGATGTCGCAGTCCAGCTCCCAGACGGAGATTGGCAGCCTCAACAGCAAGGGCAGCCTCGGAAAAGACACCACCAGCCCTGTGAGCGCGACTGCGGCTGCGGGGCGGGGCGGGACCATGGCATGTCGGGACTCGGCACTCCGACCCTCTGCATCTCTGATCAGGGGTCATGTTGTGACCTTAGAAAAGTGGCCTCATTGGCAGGGCACAGTGGCGCATGTCTGTAATCCTAGCACTTTGGGAGGCGGAGGCGTGTGGATCATGAGATCAAGAGATCGAGATCATTCTGGCCAAGGTGGTGACAACCAGGCTCTAATAAAAATACAAAAATTACCCAGGCGTGGTGGCATACACCTGTAGTCCCAGCTACTCAGGAGACCGAGGCAGGAGAATCACTTGAAGCTGGGAGGCAGAGGTTGCAGTGAGCCAAGATTGAGCCACTACACTCCAGCCTGGCGACAGAGCGAGACTCCCTCAAAAAAAAAAAAAGAAAAAAGAAAAGTGACCACATCTTGTTTCAACCTCAGTTTTCTTCCCCTCAGTCTAACTGGGAGCTTAGCTCTTTGGGGTCATTGCTGTGTCGGGCCGAGTTGTTCTTTTGGTCTGTTGTCGCCTTGGCCTGGAGCCTTCCCTCTCAGAACACATACAGCCTCCCCCTCTGCTGGGTGTAGTAACTCACATCTGTAATCCCAGCTCTTTGGGAGGCCGAGGCGGGTGGATCACTTGAGGCCAGGAGTTCGAGACCAGCCTAAGCAAAAATGCAAAAGTTAGCCAGACATGGTGGTGCACGTCTGTAGACCAGCTCCTCGGGAGGCTGAGGCAGGAGGATCCCTTGAGCCCAGGAGGCAGAGGCTGCAGTGAGCTGTGATCCCACCACTGCTCTCCAGCCTGGGTGACAGAACAAGACCTTGTCTCAACAAAAACCTCTCCCTTCATGTCCGTTCTGTGGTAGCGGAGAGTGTGGCATGGAGTGGGCATTTGGCCAGTGGTGAGTGGCCCTGCACCAGGCTGGGGAAGGAGCAGGTATGGAGAGTAGGGGAGCCACTGAGATGTGCTCAGGAGGCCCTAGTAGGCTTTATTGGACCAAGAATCCATAGAGGGGAGCAGTGCCCCGAGAAAGTTTATAATTTAGTCAAGAAGTTTCCATTTTTCCTGGTGAGCAAGGGGAAAAGGGGGCATTTACTGTAACAGCCAGAACCACCACCTGGGCCTTGCTCCATACCTCCTAGGAAAGGCCCTGCTCCCTCAGCAGATCACAGGCAGGGGTGGGGGCGATCCTGAAGCGACCTCAGGCCCTAGGAAGCTGCTCTTCCTTCGTTTACAATGGAAGGCAAGTGAGCGTTGTAGCGATGTGAGTGCCCAGCTTAGGGTTTGCCCTCCAAAGCCTAGTGTCTTTTCTGCAGATCAAAGAAACACGTCCTTTAAGTCCTCCTTAAGTCCTCCTGCTTTACTGGCAGATGAAGCCTAGTCATTGTTCACCAGGGGGAATACCAAACTCGCCCTGCAAATCGGTAGTAATTGTGCGGAGATGATGGGAAACAGGCGAGGCCTCCACCACTGAAAAGCACGGGTCTGAAAGGGCAGGTTCCATCCTGGAAACCACCGTCTCTTGGTGCATCCCCTGGCTGCCCTTCTGCCTGCTGCCACCAGATGGGGCTCTCTCCCAGCTCACCGCTCTTCCTGGTTAGGACAGCGCCCCACGTGGCGTTAGTGAGGAAATGCGTGGGAAACTGCAGCCCAAACAGACTCCTCCCTGAGAGAAACCCCAGGCCTGCCCCTGCAGACCCTGCACCCTAGACGCCGTTCCAGGCCGGGTTCATGGGGATCCAAGAACTGAGGAGACCTCGCTTTAAAAAAAAAAAAAAAAAAAAAAACTTTCAATTTTATTTTTTATTTTATTTTATTTTATTTTATTTTATTTTATTTGAGTTGGAGTTTTGCTCTTATCACCCAGGCAGGAGTGCAATGGAGCAATCTCGGCTCGCTGCAACCTCCACCTCCCAGGTGCCAGCGATTCTCCTGCCTCAGCCTCCCGAGTAGCTGGAACTGCAGGCACGTGCCACCCATACCCTGTTAATTTTTGTGTTTTTAGTAGAGATGGGATTTCACCATTTTGGCCAGGCTGGTCTCAAACTCCTGACCTCAGGTGATCCACCCGCCTCAGCCTCCCAAAGTGTTGGAATTACAGGCTTGAGCCACTGTCCCCAGCCTTTTTTTTTTTTTTTTTTTTTGGGGGGGGAGGGGGTGTGGATAGGGTCTTGCTCTACTCCCCAGGCTGGAGTGCAGTGTGTACCCAGCCACCTCACTTTCTTTAGTATTAGTGTTTAGGATGTGGCTTGGAGGTGCTTTTCCTCACATGGAACTGCTGAATGGCCCTGCTGAATGGACACCATCCACATGGGCAGACCCGAACCCTGGCCATGAGAGGCAAATTCCTTCTGAACTATATGGGATGACTCTAGAAAGAAACCTGGGAGCCGGCTGAGGGAGGACTGTTTCTCAGTGTTCCAGGAATGTAGAGCAAGTTCCCTAATGTAACTAAATTACTGAGACAGTGCCCCAAAAGCAGTAAGCACTTAGGTATTCACCTAACACTGTGGGTGTTCAATAAATGTTAGTTACCTGATTTCTAAAACTTAAATAGAAAAAATTACCTAGACAAACTGAGCCTTGGTGCCTCATCTGTAAGGTTGTGGTGTCGGTGTGGGAGCCCATTTGGCTCAAAAGCTAATTGAGGGTGGGCACGGTGGCTCACACCTGTAATCCCAGCACTTTGAGAGGCCGAGGCGGGTGGATCACTTGAAGTCAGGAGTTCGAGACCAGCCTGGCCAACATGGCAAAACCCTGTTTCTACTGAAAATACAAAATTAGCTGGGCATGGTAGTGCACACCTGTAATCCCAGCTACTCACGAGGCTGAGGCAGAGATTTGTTTGAACCTGGGAAGCAGAGGTTGCATTGAGCCAAGATCCCGCCACTGCACTCCAGCCTAGGTGACAGAGCAAGACTCCGTCTCAAAAAAAAAAAAAAAGCCAATTGAGTGTCAGCCTTTATAATATGGTGGCCTAAGGGCCCCTGTCTAAGCAAAAAACACATTTGAGACAGAGTGGAGCTTCTGAGTTTGAGTCTTGACTCCACCACTCCACTGGCTGTGTGATCTTGGGCACGTTACCACGCCTTTGCTTCCTCATCTTCGAGGAACATGTTAAAGCTCGTGCCTCCCAAGGTAGTGAGGAGTTGGAACAGGATCATGCACATCAGACTGCCCTGTGGGGTGTGCCTGACTGACTTACTGCATACAGAACACTGCTCATTGCTCACCGACTACTATTGCTCTTATTATTATAATTCCTTAGTGCCATTTCAGTTTTGGACTCCTAAAATTGATAGAATCTAGATGTCTTTTTAGTGAGTCCTTCAAATTCTGGTTCCCTTGGCCAGGTTTCAGACTCACTTTGCTGGTTTTGTGCTGATATTTCTATTTTGAAGGGCCCCATATGTCTGGATGTGGGTGTGGAACTTTGGAATCCTTTGGTATGAAAGGCGCTTTGGGAACAGCAGAACAAGGCTGTGCTCTTAAATGGAGAACTTCTGAATGGATTAGGAAAAACCACGAGATTGTGCACATGTAGGCAGGCGTGCACACACTGCCTCAACTTGTGTCCTCTCTTCCCTGGTTTCCTAGCACTGTTATTTATTTATTTTTCTTAATCTTGCTTTTTGTTCCCCACATTTTAGAGGATTCAGTTTATCGCTAGAACCAGAAAGAATTTCTGCTGATAAAAATTATTCCAGTTGTTGAATTTTCCCAAGACTTGAGCACACAGTGGCAACATAATTTGGTTCTCCAAGCTGATAACAATGAGCTCTGACAGTGCTTCAGTTAGGGCAGCCACAGAGGCAGACTTCCAGCCAGGACTGCCTGCTGCCTAAGTCGCTATTTCCACAGCACTATAAATAATGCCATTAGAGCCTAGTCCTTCATGAAATGATAGCCTACGTATTACCACTCTTGCCCCCTTCTCTCTGACACAGGCCTACACTCTTACCCTTCAGCAGCTGACATTGTCCATGGGCACAGTAGTGCAGACTGCTGGGGAACCTCCAGTGTTGTCTCATCCACGTCCAATGCCAAACACTTGGTCAGACACAGCTGGAGTCCTGCTGGTGTTCCAGCATCCTTGGGGCGGGGGGGGCGGGAAGTGCTTTAGTGTTTATAGAAGCAGGAACAGAAATGTGGAGAAGTTGGGAATTTGTCCCCAGGAGGATTATTTGGGACATCTGGAAGAGCCAGTAAATAGCCAGCAGGTGTCCTCTAAGCCCAATCTAAGTTAAAGATATTAACAGGAGATGGATATGCCAGTTACCTAGATTTAATCATTTCACAATGTATCCATACATCAAAATATGTTCTATACTGTAAATATATACAATTTTTATTTGTCAATCATAGCTTAATAAAGCTGGGGGGAATAAAGATCTTACTAAATGTTGCAGCCTTGACATGGAAGGAATGCTGTAGCTGTCATAGGGCTTAACAATAAGGCATGCTACTTTAAAACCTCCCGGCAGACCTGTGTTATCACCCAGTTCATTCTCTTTAAAACACATTTAATTAATTTGTCATATTGAGATCCAAAATGGAGTGAAATTATCTTTAGTCTCAGGTCTAACCAGAGCTTTTCCATGGCCAAGGCTGGGTGTGGTGGCTCACGCCTGTAATCCCAGCACTTTGGAAGGCTGAGGCAGGAGGATCACTTGAGGTCAGGAATTCAAGACCAGCCTGGTCAATCAGCATGGTAAAAGCCTATCTCTACTAAAAATACAAAAATTAGCCAGGCATGGTGGTGGACACTTGTAATCCCAGCTAATCGGGAAGCTGAGGCAGGAAAATCACTTGAACCTGGGAGGCAGAGGTTGCAGTGAGCCAAGATCACACCACTACACCCAGTCTGAGCAACAGAATGAGACTCAGTCTCAAAAAAAAAAAAAAAAGAAAAAGAAAAAAACATTGGCTGATCATATAGACAAGGTGTAAATGAGCTAGCTCTGCAATCTGGAAGCAACCTGTTCTGTGGCTGTGAGCCATTACACAAGCCAAACCGTCTGAAGATCTGGGGTCCCAGGGTCTAGCTCAGGCATGCTGAGTTAGTCCAGCAAATGGCCTGGAGCAGGGATTCTCAACTGGGGATGATTTTGCCTCCCAGACATATGGCAATGATTGGAGACATTTTTGTTTGTCACCAATTAGGGGGTGGAGAGTTGCCACTACCAGCACCTGGTGAGTAGAGGCCAGGGACGCTGCCAGACATCCCACAGTACACAGGACAGACCCCCACAATAAAGAATGACCCAGCCCCGGCTGGGTGCGGTGGCTCACGCCTGTAATCCCAGCACTTTGGGAGGCCGAGGTGGGTAGATCACAAGGTCAGGAGATCGAGACCATCCTGGCTAACAAGGTGAAACCCCGTCTCTACTAAAAATACAAAAAATTAGCCGGGCATGTTGGCAGGTGCCTATAATCCCAGCTACTTTGGAGGCTGAGGCAGGAGAATGGCGTGAACCCGGGAGGCAGAGATTGCAGTGAGCCGAGATTGTGCCACTGCACTCCAGCCTGGGCAACAGAGCGAGACTCCGTCTCACAAAAAAAAAAAAAAAAAAAAGAATGACCCAGCCCCAAATGTCAATTGTGCCAAGGTGGAGGAACCCTGGTTTAAAGTGTGGCATAGGGAGCCTGCTGTGGTGATCCTTGTTCCATAGTTTACTAGGTGACCCTGAACTTACTAGCCTGATGCTTCTCGGTATTACATGATTGACTCAGAGAAAGGACTTTGAGTCATTGGGAGGAAGTGAGATATCATTTATATTTTCTGTCACCTGTGGTTCCCTACGAGAAACAAAAAGATTCACTAAAGCCAGTACCTTCCCTGCATCTAAGACCTACAAACCCAAAGTCACTGCTGGTGACTTTGAATTGCTGTCTGCGTAGCAAGAAGCAGTATTAACAAGTATGAAAATCTGGTTATGTATCTGTATTTGCAAAGGAAATGTTTAATATTTATGAGAAATGCTAATAAGAGTTGGGGACAAATGGAGAATTAATTTACACCTAAATGGCTTAATATTGGGTGTCTTTCTGCTTAGTATATCCTGTTAGAGGGTTTTCTGGATGTTCCCACCAGGCAAAAAGCATTTGGCTACCGTGGATATCTTGTAGTCTCAAAATCAAAGACCTGAACCTAGCATGCTTCTTTCTCTGGCAAGCAAAGGAGTTCTTCCTGGTGTCCTTCCTGGGCAAGGGTATTCACTGGATCCAGGGTCAAAGACTTGATGGATGCAGTAGCAAAGCCATCTAAATTTTGAGCTTCTCTTCCCTAGTGACATCTCGTGGGAGTCAGAATTTCTGGGTTCTGAATCTCCCTGTGTTATTGACTTGATGACAAAGATAACTGATCCCTCCAAAACCTGGTTTTCACAGAAATGTACCCCCCCCCCCACATAACATAAAAGCCCTGAAGATTTTATGAAGTTTGAGATTAAATGAAAGTATTTTAAGCTTCATAGGGACCTAGTAAAACAAATTAAAGTGGTAGTTATTTGGATCAGTGATAACTAATTCTTGTAATTTTTGCAGATGGAATTGGCTGCTCTAGAAAAAGTTAAATCTACTTGGATTAAAAACCAAGATGACAGCTTGACTGAAACAGACACTCTGGTATGTATGGGTCAGTCTCCTGTTTCAGCTATTTCAAATATAGTGTTTGTCTCTTTAGAAATAAAGGCAGAAGGACCCTCAGGACCACCCTAGAAATTTCACCTAAATCTACGGGCTTATGAATGTCCTGCACTCTCTTTTCTCCTGAAATACTTACCTGTGGAATGTAACCTACTACCTGGTGTAGATACCGAGTTGCTCTCAAACTTAATATACCAGAAATGTCCTGATTCTGCCCTTTAATAAGAGCTGACCAAATGCTAGTTGGGGACACTTCTCACCATCTGTCACCAACGTTCTCCCTGGAAAATCGTCCCTTCCTCCTTGGGTGTTGCTCTTTCTGCAGCCAGGCAACCCACAACATTCAGTATCTGACTGGTACTGGTCCATGTTCTAAGAGGTGCTGGAGCTGCCCAGGAGTGCAGGCCTAAGCCCCAGTGAAGTGGAATTGAGTTGGTTGGGATGCCCAGTTTTTTTACATGTTGAATTGCACACACGTTTCCTGTGCACCTGCTTGTGCTGGGCACTGAAGATGCAAAGATGAGCGAGCCACAGTTTGTATCCCCTGTACCTCCCTGGGTCTCCGCAGAGTCCCAGGAGGTACAGGGGATGCAAATTGGGGAAGCGATGTCTGAGCTGGGCTTTGCAGGTTACATCAAAGTTCATCCCATGGGACCAGAGGCAGGACCCTTGTGGGGAAGGAGCAGAGAACTTTACGGAATGCTATCTAGGGATGAGCCTCACGGTGGGACCTGCTGGGAGTTGACTAGAATCTGTGATAGAATTATTTTAGCCTTATGTTTTCTATAGTAAATAAGACTAAAGATCTTATATATTTAGGCTTGATTCAAGGTTAATTTGAAACTCACTATCCTAACTTATATTTTCTAGTTCACCAGTAATCTGAATAATCCAGCTTCCACTGTGGCCCCAATGTGGTCCGTACTGCACGTGGCAAGTACAGTGTGGCCTTTTCAAAATTAAATTCCAGTTGTGTCACTTCCTGATTAAAACTCTTCAGGGATTGGCCAAATCTCAGCAATTTAATGTTGAGTGAGTAAAAGCAGCTGAATACCAAAAAATGCACGCCATAGGATTCCAGTTCTGTGAAACTCACAAACGGGCAAAACTAATCCATGAGAGTGACGTCAGCATACCTGTTACCCAGGGGACGGGGAGGGGCATAGGGAGCCCTCAGGAGTGCTGGAACCTTCTGTCTTGATCTGGTTAATGGTCACCTGGGGGCATATTTGCATAAAAATTCAAGTTGACTATTCTAGATTTGTGCTTCTTATTTTATAGAAGTTATGCCCTCAGTAAGCATTTTGAAAACATAAAGACAAGGCAGAGGCAGGGAAGTAGGCAGGTACGCAGCCTGCATGGAGAGCAGAGTCCTTCCTGAGGGCTGGAGCGTTAGGGAGGTAGTGGGCCCAGGGAGGAGGCACGGGTGATTAATTTAGAAAGGTGGCCCAGGCTGGTTCATGGCGGACCTCAGAGGCCCCACTAAGGAATCAGACTTGGCCAGGTGTGGTGGCTCACACCTGTAATCCCAGTAATTTTGGGAGGCCGAGGCAGGCATATTGTTTGAGCCTGGGGATTCAAGACCAGCCCAGGTAACATGGAAAAACCCCCATCTGTACAAAAAAAAAAAAAGAAAAGATACAAAAAATCAGCCAGGCATGCTGGCATGCACCTGTACTTGGAAGGCCGAGGTAAGATAATCACTTGAGCCCAGGAGTTCAAGGCTGCAGTGAGCTGAGACCATGTCACTGCACTCCAGGCTGTGCAAGAGAGCAAGACCCTGTCTAAAAAAATTAAAAAGGATGTTGGGAGTTCAAGATCAGCCTGACCAACATGGAGAAACCCCATCTCTACTAAAGAAAAAATACAAAATTAGCCAGGCATGGTGGTACATGCTTGTAATCCCAGCTACTCGGGAGGCTGAGGCAGGAGAGAATTGCTCGAACTTGGGAGACGGAGGTTGTGGTGGTGCCAAGGTTGCACCATTGTGCTCCAGCCTGGGCAACAAGAGCAAAACTCTGTCTCAAAAAAAAAAAAAAAAAAAGTGATCTGAGGAAAGGCAAAGGCCTGGGCTCAGAAGGTGGGATAGAGAGGGTGGATGTGAGAGTGTGGCCAAAGCAGGGACAGACAGTGGTGGCGTGGGGAGGAGGAAGGAAGGGAGAATCTCAAGGGAGATGCAGCTGGCTTTGGCCAAGGTGAGGAATGGGGCTGTGGCCCTCTCTGGTCTTCTAGACCAGATAAGGTCTGGTCAGGGCACCAAGGAGATGCATCTAGGGGTCCCCTTCTCACTCCTGGAGACAGCAAGTCATCAGTCCAGTCTTTGTTTGCCAGCAGGTCGTTTGTAACTGGATATTTACTGGATTGCAGCATACGGTTCCCCCACGGGCTGTACTCAGTTACTGGTGAACAGTGGCGATTTTCCTTTGCCAAGAGATTTAGGACCGCTTGCTTTCAGGAAAAGAGAATGAGTAACTCTCTTCAGGATGGTGATGGGGCCTGGCCAGTCCAAGGAGGCTCCTGGGTGGTCACTGAGTGGGAGGTCATCTTCACTGTTTCCTCTCCTCCATGGTAGGAAATCACCGACCAGGACATGTTTGGAGATGCCAGCACGAGTCTGGTTGTGCCAGAGAAAGTCAAAACTCCCATGAAGTCCAGCAAAACAGATCTCCAGGGCTCTGCCTCCCCCAGGTACTGCAGATAGAAAGGAAGCAGAGGGTACCGGCTGCAGCTGTGCTTAGTGTGGGCTTCGGGGCTGAGGTAAAGTAGGGCTGGCAGTGGCTTTGGGGTTGGAGGGGCTATTTCACCACCCTTTCTCCACCTCCCTGGCAGCAAAGTGGAAGGGGTACACACACCCCGGCAGAAGAGGAGCACGCCCCTGAAGGAGAGGCAGCTCTCCAAGCCCCTGAGTGAGAGGACCAACAGTTCGGACAGCGAGCGCTCCCCAGATCTGGGCCACAGCACGCAGGTACTTCTGCGTCCCCCCAAAACACCAGGACCCTCTGAGATTCCCTGAACTTCAGGCTCTATTTTATTGGCTTCCTTGGACAGTTAGTTGGAGAGAAGAGGAATACTTGGAAATGCTCTGAACAAAAACTCTTGAAGAAAGACTAAATTAGAGAGGTCTTCCATATTCCTTACTTACTGCCAGTGTGGAATTGGCTTCCACGCCGACCCCTAGGGCACAGGCACGGGAGCCAAAAATGCTATGTGGTCCTGGCCTGCCCGGCTGCGAGTGTCGATTCCACACCACTGGTGTCTCTGCCTCCATCAGACGTCAGTCTGGAGATTGTGCCATGAATCCGATGTTGCAGAGGACAGCAGCCTCTGGATCTCATGGGACACCCTGACCCGAGCTTCCGACCTGAGTCGGGAGCTGTGGTCGGTCATCGTGCTCTCAAGCCCAGAAGCCGACAATATTAAACTATTTCTCTTTTTTTTTTTTTTTTTTTTTTTTTTGAGACAGATTCTCGCTCTGTTGCCCAGGATAGAGTGCAGTGGCCGGATCTCAGCTCACTGCAAGCTCCGCCTCCCGGGTTCACACCATTCTCCTGCCTCAGCCTCCCAAGTAGCTGGGACTACAGGCGCCTGCCACCTCGCCCGGCTAGTTTTTTGTATTTTTTAGTAGAGACGGGGTTTCACCGTGTTAGCCAGGCTGATCTCGATCTCCTGACCTCGTGATCCACCCGTCTCGGCCTCCCAAAGTGCTGGGATTACAGGCTTGAGCCACCGCGCCCGGCCATATTAAACTATTTCAATGGAAGGACCTGAGAGTGGGCTGGAGAAGAAGTCAGAAGCAACTGGGCCTTGGGAATTGTGTTCTCCTTTTGAAGGGCTGTGGTGTCAGAGATCTGGGACAGGGATTTTCCCAGCACACCTCACACAGTTCAGTTCTGCTAGGGTTAAATAGCCAGCCTGTTCATTCCCCTGATAACTTATCAAGTGCATTGTCAGTGTGGCCTCCTGAGCTCCATGCTATTACATGGCTGAAAATGAACTTGAGGCTAGAATAGCCCAGTGCCTGGGGTGAGGTATTGTCCTTCTTGTTAATCACTGTTCCTGAAATACCTTTTTTTCCCTTAGACAGCAGGTCCCCACACAGCACTCACTGCCACTCTCATTATTTCTCTCCCCACTGCCCTCGTTTCCGTTTCTCTGAGCACCTGCTGGCCGCCCTCTGCCTCTTCTCTCCTGGTTCTTATGCTGCTGCCCCTCCTGCCACCCACACCGTTTCCCATCCACGAGGCTTGCTGCACCTCCCTCTCCACCTGCCCTGGCAAGACAACCACTGTGGCTTTGTTCCTTCTCTCCGTGTGTCCTCTAAGGACTCGTTTTGCTGCTGCTTTCTCCTCCTTTACATCGTGGTCTGGCCAGTGGGAGACTGAATCTCCCTCCCAAAGGCCTCATATCTGTTTTCTCTGAACACCCCTGCTCCAGGGACTCCCCATGCACCAGTCCAGCAGCCCTGTCCTCAGGCTCCCTGGGGACTCCCTAACAAGAGACACTTTTGTTCCTGCAGATTCCAAGAAAGGTGGTATATGACCAGCTGAATCAGATCCTGGTGTCAGATGCAGCCCTTCCAGAAAATGTCATCCTGGTGAATACCACTGACTGGCAGGGCCAGGTAAGTGCTGAAACTGCGAGACCACGTGGGGGTCCTGGAGGGCAGGCAATGCCGGGGTGCATTGTCAGTGTGGCTTCCATGCTATTGCGTGGGGAGATGAGAAACTCACCCCTTCATCAGCCCCCGCCTGCTCTGAACTGAGCCCAGAACTCTGAGTTCTAGTCCAATTTCTGTCATTGTCCAACTTGCAGGATCTTAAGTCACTAACTTTGCTGTACCTCAGCTTCCTTATATGTTAAGAAACAAACAAAAAGCAACAGTAATTCCTCCAGGGCGCCAGGAGCGTCAGGCAGCATAGCAAAATGGAGGCCCCTCGAGAAGCACCTGGCTGTGACCTCCAGGGCTGACCCCGTGAAGGCAGGTCAGCAGGGCAGAGCACCCCTGCCTGCTCCCTCAGCGCTGTCTACCTGACTTAGACACTGGTGCCAGGGACACCTGGAGTGTCCTAGCATATGAAACCCCCTAAGCCTTGCCATCTCTCACACTCTGCGTGTCTCGTGGGTCGGCCCCACCCTCTCCTTACTGGCAGTCTGGAGACCTGGCTGCCTTTGCCCAGTTTCAGTCTGAACTGCAGAGGACAGGGGCCCTGCAGCTTGGTCTGGGCCTCGCTTGCCTCTTGGCCCTTGTGAAGGAGTGATGTGTTCTCACCTGTGTCCCTGCTCTCCTCCCTCCCCATCCCAGTATGTGGCTGAGCTGCTCCAGGACCAGCGGAAGCCTGTGGTGTGCACCTGCTCCACCGTGGAAGTCCAGGCTGTGCTGTCCGCCCTGCTCACCCGGATCCAGCGCTAGTAAGGGCTCTGGCCTCCACTCTCCTGCCCTTAGGGATTCCCTCTGACTTCATCTTCCTACCCTGACTTCTAAGCAATTATAGACCCTCCTGGCCTCATCAGACTAAGAATCTGCAGAGGGGCGCATGTTTTGGGGGGCGGGTGGCAGCAGCAGGCTATGAGGCTCGAGGCCCCTGCAGACCCCAGAGGATCAGGGGTGGAAATATCAATTCCTGTGCTCCCTGCCTCCCTGCGTGGACTCCTGCCATGCCTTGACTTGCTTTATCCTCTTTAACCCATGATGGAGAGGACACACAGGTTTTAAAAAGATCTTTTATTCCTTCCAACTGCAACATGCTGCTAGACATTCAAGAGTCAGTGCTTCCCCCACCCTCAAGTCAGTGCTTCCCCATCCTTAGGGCCTTCCTAAAAGGCCTGAGTCCCTTGCCCTTGTAAAAGAGAACTGTGGATTCCAGGCTTGGGGGCACGCACCCTGCGTTAGCTTCAGCTGTTCTGTCTGCTTCATGGGCAATGCCCTCTGACCCGGATTTTTCTCTTGGTTGTGAAAGTACTGTGGCTTATTCCCTGTATGATCCTGTCTGTTCTATTTTGTGGATTGGTTTGCTTTTCCCCTGTGGGTTGTTGAGATCACAGAAAGTCAGCTCTGGGCCACCTGCTGGGCAGGATCCTGGCACCGCCTGAGCACTGCTATGACACTCCACTTCCTCCCCAGCTGCAACTGCAACTCTTCCATGCCGAGGCCAGTGAAGGTGGCTGCTGTGGGAGGCCAGAGCTACCTGAGCTCCATCCTCAGGTTCTTTGTCAAGTCCCTGGCCAACAAGACCTCCGACTGGCTTGGCTACATGCGCTTCCTCATCATTCCCCTCGGTAAAGACGGGCAGCACCAGGAGGGCATTGGGCATGAGGGTTCTGTAGACAGATACCTTGTCTGGAACAGGATGGTGGGGTTGGGGCCTAGGAAAGGACAGTCAAGAAGACCAAGGCCATGGCCAGGGACAGCTGCTCCCACACTGTCTCATCTCCTGATCAATTCAACACCTCTGGTTTTCCATCTACCAGGTTCTCACCCTGTGGCCAAATACTTGGGGTCAGTTGACAGTAAATACAGTAGTTCCTTCCTGGATTCTGGTTGGAGAGATCTGTTCAGTCGCTCGGAGCCACCAGTGTCAGGTAATGGCCCTGTGTAAGGAGCTTACTTCCACCCCCGGGGTCCATAGGTGCCAGCCTGGCTGCAGAAGGAGGCTGAGGTCATGCTGCTTTCCTCCCTGCAGCTCTCACCTTCCCGGTCACTCTGCCCATTCATTTTTCCATAAGTGTTTATTAAGTGGAGGCTCACTGTGCACAGCCCCTCCACTCTGCCTGTTTTCAGCCTCTGCTATTTGCTCTGCTCCTGTTCATCTGGAAGGAACGACGGCCATGCTGGCGTAGTGGGCAGGGCATCTCTAGTTGTAGAAATGAAATATGAGGAGCAGAGAATGGCAGTCGAGTGATGAAACAGTCACTTGGTAAATGAATAACGCCACACCAACCAGGTGCTTTCTTGAATATCAAATAAAGGTGGCAGGGGTCAAGGGCGCAGTGGCTCACACCTGGAATCCCAGCAGTTGAGGAGGCCAAGGTGGGTGGATCACTTGAGCCTAGGAGTTTGAGACCAGCCTGGGCAACATAGCAAGACCCCATCTCTACAAAAATACAAAAATTAGCTGGGCATGGTGGTGTGCGCCTGTAGTCCCAGCTACTCAGGAGGCTGAGGTGTGAGAATTGCTTGAGACCAGAAGGTTGTACTCACGCCACTGTACTCATCACACCACTGCACTCATCATGCCACTGGGCTCATCACGCCACCACTCATCACACCACCGCACTCATCACGCCACCGCACTCATCACGCCACCACTCATCACACCACCGCACTCATCACGCCACCGCACTCATCACGCCACCACTCATCACACCACCGCACTCATCACGCCACCACTCATCACACCACCGCACTCATCACGCCACCGCACTCATCACGCCACCACTCATCACACCACCGCACTTATCACGCCACTCCACTCATCATGCCACTCCACTCATCACACCACTGTGCTCATCACGCCACTGGGCTCATCACACCACTGCGCTCATCACGCCACTGGGCTCATCACGCCACCGCACTTATCACACCACCACTCATCACGCCACTGTACTCATCACGCCACCACTCATCACGCCATCGTGCTCATCACGCCATCGTGCTCATCACGCCACCTGGCTCATCACGCCACCGTGCTCATCATGCCACCGCGCTCATCACGCCACCGCGCTCATCACGCCACCGCGCTCATCACGCCACCGGGTTCATCACGCCCACTGCACTCGTCACGCCACTGCACTCGTCATGCCACTGTACTCCAGCCTGGGCAGCAGAGTGAAACTGTCTCAAAAATAAAATAAAATTAAAATTAAAAAATAAAGGTGGCAGGTATCAGAATGAGGTTGAGCTCTTCCAGGCTGAGAGGTAGTGAGGGCCTGGCGCAGCTGAGAAGGAAGTGATGGCAAAGGTCTGTGGGGTGACGCTCCTTCAGGCCACCAGATGGGTATGCGCAAGGACAGGCAGGAGCAAGTAGGCATGAGAAGAAGGGTGTGAGTGGCCCAAGAAAGAGCAGGGCTTCGAGGAACTGCAAAGATTGGAAGGGAGAGGACCATCCTTGGGCTCATGATTCCTTCAAACCAGAAGGACCGTAAAGCCCCATCCTTCACTCAACTTGAGAGTCTAATGGGTCTCAGGAAGGGAGCCCTCTCCGAGAGGGTCTGCAGGTTTGCCAGCTGAAGTCAGTGGGGCAGTTAGTGATCTCTTGGCTTTTCTGCAGAGCAACTGGACGTGGCGGGGCGGGTGATGCAGTACGTCAACGGGGCGGCCACGACACACCAANCGCCACCACTCATCACGCCATCGTGCTCATCACGCCACCGTGCTCATCATGCCACCGCGCTCATCACGCCACCGCGCTCATCACGCCACCGCGCTCATCACGCCACCGCGCTCATCACGCCACCGGGTTCATCACGCCCACTGCACTCGTCACGCCACTGCACTCGTCATGCCACTGTACTCCAGCCTGGGCAGCAGAGTGAAACTGTCTCAAAATAAAATAAAATTAAAATTAAAAAATAAAGGTGGCAGGTATCAGAATGAGGTTGAGCTCTTCCAGGCTGAGAGGTAGTGAGGGCCTGGCGCAGCTGAGAAGGAAGTGATGGCAAAGGTCTGTGGGGTGACGCTCCTTCAGGCCACCAGATGGGTATGCGCAAGGACAGGCAGGAGCAAGTAGGCATGAGAAGAAGGGTGTGAGTGGCCCAAGAAAGAGCAGGGCTTCGAGGAACTGCAAAGATTGGAAGGGAGAGGACCATCCTTGGGCTCATGATTCCTTCAAACCAGAAGGACCGTAAAGCCCCATCCTTCACTCAACTTGAGAGTCTAATGGGTCTCAGGAAGGGAGCCCTCTCCGAGAGGGTCTGCAGGTTTGCCAGCTGAAGTCAGTGGGGCAGTTAGTGATCTCTTGGCTTTTCTGCAGAGCAACTGGACGTGGCGGGGCGGGTGATGCAGTACGTCAACGGGGCGGCCACGACACACCAACTTCCCGTGGCCGAAGCCATGCTGACCTGCCGGCATAAGTTGTAAGTTTTGACTTTGAGGGGTTTCTTAAAAATAGGTTGGGTGAGTTAGAGGAATCTTGAGTCTTCCTTGCTTTTTCACATTTTCCTTCTCCACATGCTACATTCCTTCATAGGAACCCAAAAGGATGTGAGTGGTTTTTACCGCCACCTCCCCAGCACTCCTTCCTTGCCCAGAGCCTCCCACCCATAGGAGCCTGAGTTCATCAGTTTCCTTGCCTGCCCCTCAGTATAAAGCAGCCCATCCTCATAGCTGGAACTCAGACGTGGGAAGCAGGGAGCATAGTTTGCATGATCAGGTCATTTGCCGTAATTTTGTGAGCTCCACATGCCCACCAAGTCTCAGACCTTCCCCATGCCGCCCCGGGATGTGACAGGCGGAGGCAGCACAGCATCCGCTGCAGCCACAGTGAGACAGGAAAGGCCCATTCCCCAGCACTCCTCCCTGTCTCCCCTACTACTGTGACGCTCTCCTGTGTCTCCCAACAGCCCCGATGAAGACTCCTATCAGAAGTTTATTCCCTTCATTGGCGTGAGTACTGACTCCCTCTGCTCGGCACCCCACCCATTCTCCTGGTCTTCCTGTTCCCCCTTACGCAGGAAAACAAAAGCTTCATCTAGAACAGTGGTTCTCCAGACACTGGAGATTTTGCCCCCAAGGGCTACCTGGCAGTGTCTGGAGACGTGTTTGGTTGTTATACTGGGGGCAGCCAGTGGGTGGAGGCCAGGGGTGCCACTGGTCACCCTCCAGTGCACAGGAGGTCCCGCAGCAGAGAATGGCTTGGCCCCAAGTGTCAGTAGTGCGGAGGTGGAGAAACCCTGGGCCAGGATGTGGATTAGGCTGTCCCTTTTAGCGTCCACCTTTTCCAAATCACACACTGTTCCTGGGTCCATCACTGGTGTCTCCTGTTTATTACACCGGGCCCTGACCTTGCTGCCTTTGCCCAGGGAATGATGTCCAGACGTGGCTCAGGGGAAAGGGAGCTGCCTCGGCAGTAGTGGAAGGCGGCATTCAGAAAAGTCTGAAAACAGATACTTTTGTCTTCATGGTTGGATAGGCCACTGAGAGGAAGGCTTTCTTCTTTCCTTTTCTATTTAGCTGGGGAGAAATCTCTACACTAGTAAACTTTGAAAGTCAAGGAAGAACCCCGTGGATGTCTCTGATGGCAGGTGCACTGCTGGCCGTCTGTTCATCAGCAGCTGGGCCACAGGCTCAGCCTGACCTAGGGAGGGGCCCGGGGAAGCTGTGCATCCCTGCCAGGGGCCGGAGCATGGCACCAGAGCAGGACCGAAAACTCCGATTTCCACTTACAAGAGCTTTGCATTTCCCTTCCAAACCAGCTTTTTCTTTATTTTTAATTTTTTTGAGATGGAGTCTGGCTCTGTCGCCCAGGCTGGAGTGCAGTGGCACGATCTCAGCTCACTGCAAGCTCCGCCTCCCGGGTTCAAGTGATCCTCCTGCCTCAGTCTCCAGAGTAGCTGGGACCACAGGTACATGCCACCATGCCCGGCTAATTTTTTTTTTTTTTTTTAGACAAGAGTCTCACTCTTGCCAGGCTGGAATGCAGTGGCATGATCTCGACTCACTGCAACCTCTGCCTCCCAGGTTCAAGTGATTCTCCTGCCTCAGCCTCCCGAATAGCTGGGATTACAGGTGTCTGCCACCAAGCCCAGCTAATTTTTGTGTTTTTAGTAGAGACAGGGTTTCACCACGTTGGCCAGGCTGGTCTTGATCTCTTGACCTCGTGCTCCAGCCACCTCGGCCTCCCAAAGTGCTGGGATTACAGGCATGAGCCACCGCGCATGGCACACCCGGCTAATTTTTGTATTTTTTTGCTGAGATGGCATTTCGCCATGGTGCCCAGCCTGGTCTCAAACTCTTGGACTCAAGAGATCCACCTATCTCGGCCTCCCAAAGTGCTGGGATTACAGGCGTGAGCCACCATGCCCAGCCAGCTTGTATCTTTTTTTGTAATTTCCTTGAGGCTTCCTTGTAGTGTCTAGACAGGGAGGGGCTCATGTGGATGACGGGGCCTAGCTCCGTGTTCTTCCTGCTCTCTGCACATCCAAGATGTGGATGTCTTGGGTGATCTCAGGAGATACCTGAGCTGGGGAAATCCAGCAGCCCCTTCTCGTGCCTTGCAGAGCCTCCTATCCTGCAGTCTAGCCACTCCCCAGTTAGCCCCTGGGCTGCTCCCATAGCCACATTACAGGCCCCAGGGCCATAGCCCATAGCTGCGGCTGGTGGTTTGACACATCTTCGTGGAGCTGTGAGTTGCTGCTCACTCAGGCCTCGCAACCGAGAGAGAGATAACAAATTTAAAACAAATTAAAAACCAAAAGAGCTAGCAACCTCATCCAATGCCAGGCGAACAAGGAGAGAAGGGGTGTTGTATCCAGGAAGCCCCAGAGTGGCAATTTGTTCCTCTCCGGGAATCAAAAGAAGGACGCGTAGAGAATCAGGACAGACTTCAGCGAACACAGCGTTGCTGTCACAGCAGCCTCCAGGCAACCACCTGCAGACCTGTGCGGTGGACTTCGCCCCACCAGGGTCCAGCCCTCTGGACTCCCAGCCCAGCTGCTTCTTTGCTTGGGACTGGGCCTAGGTGATAGGGCCCAGGACTTCACCTGTCACTTCAGACCACAACCTGGATGCTCACCTAGTCTGTGACTGTGTTCTTTTTTTTTTTTTTTTTTTTTTTTTTTTTTTTTTTTTTTTTTTTTTTTGAGGCGGAGTCTCGCTCTGTCGCCCGGGCTGGAGTGCAGTGGCCGGATCTCAGCTCACTGCAAGCTCCACCTCCCAGGTTTACGCCATTCTCCCGCCTCAGCCTCCCGAGTAGCTGGGACTACAGGCGCCCGCCACCTCGCCCGGCTAGTTTTTGTATTTTTAGTAGAGACGGGGTTTCACCGTGTTAGCCAGGATGGTCTCGATCTCCTGACCTCGTGATCCGCCCATCTCGGCCTCCCAAAGTGCTGGGATTACAGGCTTGA